>NW_021703765.1:39366709-39595086 GCF_005190385.1 Monodon monoceros
CACACACACACACACACACACACACACACACACACACACACACACACTGAAATATTATTCAGCAATGAGAAAGGATACCTTGCCATTTGCAACAACATACATAGAGAGGACTTTATGCTAAGCGAAATAAGTCAGATAGAGAAAGACAAACACTGCATGATATCACTTACCTGGAATCTAAAAAAGACAAACTTGTAAAAACAGAGAGTAAAATATTGGTTACCAGGGGATGGAACTGAGGAGGTAGGACAGATGTTTAAGGATACAAACTTGCAATAAGTAGTAAATAACTCCTAGGGATATAATGCACAGTATACTGAATATAAACAACAATATTGTGCTATAATCATCAAACATTTTAAGAGACTAGATCTTGATTATTATGACCACTAAAAAAAAGATAATTATGTGATATGATAGAGGTGCTAATTATCACTACAATGTTCATCAGATTACAAATATACGAATGTGTCAAATTAACATGCTGTGCACCTTAACATTACACAATATTATATGTCAAATATATTTCAATAAAAAAACCAGTGAATCAAATGAAGTAAATTTTCAATATGGTGATTGAGGAGGATAGCATCATAGCAGGTTGGTAAAGGAGATATTTGGGGGGTTATGAGGTCTTGTGTTGTGATTCTCAAATGTGCAAACAATATAAAGAAAATTAAGTGTTTTTAATTGGTTTCACTTTGGTGCTTAAGACAAATATTTTTGAGACAATTTTTATAGCAGTTTTCAGTTAACAGCAAAACTAAAAGGAAAGTACAGAGATTTCCCATATACCCCTTGTTCCACACATGCATAACCTCCCCCATGATTAACATCCCCCACCAGAGTAGTACATGTGTTACAATTGATGAGTCTATGCTGATACATCATAATCACCCAAGTCCACAGTTTACCTCAGGGTTCACTCTTGGTATTGTATATTCTTTGGATTTGGACAAATGCATAATGACAGACATCCATCATTATGGTATCATACAGAGTGTTTTCACTGCCCTTAAAAATGCTCCCTATTCATCTCTCCACCACTTAAGACAGGCTTTTAAAAACCAAAATTAACCTGTGATATTTATTTCTACATTTTAATTAAAATATTATTCCTGGTGTTAGCTTTCTAATCTGAGATGCTGCTATAATGCTGAAGTAATTGTCTTTAGGTCAGAGTTGTCTGAGTCATCAAATACTCCTCAGTTCCTGTATGGGCAGAGTACTATAGACTGTGGAAGCTATAGAATTGCTTCTGAAGGAGCTATTACATAAACCAATTAAAAGGTGAAAATAGATGAATGTCCATCCTTATGTGCAAAACTGTTCTGTGAAAACACAAAGGAATTGAAGGTTTCATGGAGGAAAGCATTTGTATGAACCCAAAGAATAAGGATAGTTATGATGAGAGAAGGTTAAGGAGCTGAACGGAAAGCAGAGGATAAAGTCACAAAAACAAGAATATGCCAAAGTGATCTGAGAGCAAATAACCTTGAGTTTGGATGGACTAAGGAGTGCATAAAAGCGAGTCAGGGCAGACATTTCCCAGTCCTAATGTGTGCTCCTTCGTTGGTGTCCCTGAGCTTGGGGAACCATGGAAGAATACAAGCAGCCGAGCAGCAGAGTGATGCACTGACTGAGCCTTGGGCAGGAGGATGGTTGTGTCAGCGCTACAGGGAATGGTTTGAGGATGCTGGAGACAGGAGGTGGAGGGAAGCTTTCCCGGGGAGAGGTGCAGGGGCCTTTGCCGGGGCAGGAGCCATGCCAGCCTGTTTTATGCTTAAGGCGTTTCAGATTCTAAAGGGTCAGTGAGGCATGAGTGGCTCCCAGGTGGAAATGTGAGGCCAACCTTGAGGAGAAAGACTAGAGAGGAAAGAAGTAGGAGTCATCCACACAGTGTCAGCAGGAGATCAGGTGGGAAATTGGCAGCCAACAGACCAGAGCCTTTCTCTATGGGCTGAAAGAAGAGAGAACAGGGAGGAGGGGTAGAGATGAAGCTGACAGAGAGCCAGAAAACACAGAGAACCTGGCCTGTCCAGCCGCATGTACGAGAGGGAGACGATGGATCATTTTCAAGGTGGATCATTTGGGGAGTTGGAGAAGGGAAGGAGCCATTGACTTGGGTGTCCCTAGAGGCCTTCCAGAGCACAGTTTCAGCTGAGTGGTGAGAACAAAGGCAGATCTCAGAGAACTGAGGCGTGAGTCAATATATGGTTTCCTTATAAAAAGGGTTCATCGGATTTGTATGATTTTTAAAATTATATTTGGTTAAAGTAATAGTATGATTATAAAAATGAAATATAAGTTTAAGTTAATATTTCAACATACTGCCTTAACATTGGCTTTTCAACTGAATTCAACAAATTCAGATTTGAGCACCAATTACATACTAAGCACTAAGATTGCTGAAATGAAAAAGACATAGGTCTTCTCTCCAGGGGCATCAAGAAAAGAGGAGAGACAAACACATTACTATATGATAGTTTGATGAGTACAGTCATTTAAGATCGAAAATAAGTCACATGTGTAAGTGGGTGATTCATTTTCTTGAGAGGAAGTGGAAGTGGAAGTAGGAGTGGAAGATTGGGGTGGTCAGGAAAGATTTTCCTAACAACATCCTATTTCACCTGAGTGTTAAAGGGAAAATAGTTTTCATCCAGAAAAGGGAAGAAAAGTGATTCAGATTTTTGCAGTTGACTAAACTGTGAGGGCTTGGACAGATTACTTAATCTTGCTTTAATTCAATTTTACTTACCCATAAAATGAGAGAATAATCCTTATTGCTTAGAATTCTTCATTTAGACATATATATTTACTGTTTTCCATGGACAAAACTTTGAGTTAAATGCTAGGGATATGGAAATGTGATGAACACCAAATAAAAGAAAGAAACTGGAAAATGTGATGAACACCAAATGAAAAAAAGAAACTGGAAATGCTTCTTTTGTCCTAAGACAAAAGAAAAAGGATCTATCTTTATTTGTATTATGATTGTAAATGAATGAAACCATGCAGTAGGTTAAGCAGTTAAAGTAACAAGAAAGGATCTTCCAGCAAGGAGGAAAATGTGATTCTATTTGCATTTTAGAGAACCAAATAGATAGTACGCTCTTCTAATTCACTAATGTATTTTAAATGGTCAAAGTGCTAGATTTGCAAAAGGGATGAAGTAAATAAGCTTTATTTCATCCTTCAAACAAACATGTCTTGAGGGTCTACTATGAGTCAGGTACCATGCTGGACTCTGAGGATGCAGAAATGCATAAAATGTGGTCTGTTTTCTAAAAAGCCTAGACCGTGAATGAGACAGTTACATCAATAGATAATTATCTAGAATAAAACACATGGAATGATAAAAATATTCACTGGGCAGCATACTCACATGAAAGAGTTTCAGAGCACTGGAAAACATCAACAAAAGTCAAAAGAGAATCATATACCTTAATACTTGTCCTCAAGAAGTTCCTCAGAAGGGTGGATTCAGAACTAAATTGTTAAGTGCCAAAACCAAAATGTAAAATGAAATTGTGTCTGTACCGCTTGCAAAAATATTATTATGCGAGGATACAAAGAATGAGCATGAATGAGTTTTCCTGGGGATATTATTTACTTCCAAAATATTTCCTACAAGTAAGATAAACACAGTTAAACATGTCTATGTTAGGAAGGAATGATCCCAGGCCAGGTTGTTACCTTAAGTATGATGCATGATTATTTCAGACATTAACTTTAGTAAATTTTAGACAGTAACTTCAGTCACTTCTTCATGGAAGTTTCATTAATCTACAGTGATCCAAAGTCATGTTTTGACGTCCTTTAATGAGTGAGAAGATAAATGGGGACTTAATTTTTATGTGTTAGAAGTTTTTATTTAACACTTCTTTGGATGCTTATATTTATTTTTAATTTTTTTTAATTTTAGAATTTTTTATACAGCAGGTTCTTATTACTTATCCATATTATACATATTAGTGTATATATGTCAATCCCAATCTCCCAATTCATCACATCGCCCACCCCCCCCAGCACTTTCCCCCCTTGGTGTCCATACATTTGTTCTCTACAACTGTGTCTCTATTTCTGCCCTGCAAACCAGTTCATCTGTTCCATTTTTCTAGGTTCCACATATCTGCACTAATATACGATATTTGCTTTTCTCTTTCTGACTTCCTTCATTCTGTATGACAGTACGTAGATCCATCCACGTCTCTACAGATGACCCAATTTCGTTCCTTTTTATGGCTGAGTAATATTCCGTGGTATATATATACCACATCTTCTTTATTCATTCATCTGTCGATGGGCATTTAGGTTCTTTACATGACCTGGCTATTGTAAATAACGCTGCAATGAACATTGGGGTGCATGTGTCATTTTGGATTATGGTTTTCTCTGGGTATACGTCCAGAGGTGGGATTGCTGGGTCATATGGTAATTCTATTTGTATTTTTTTAAGGAACCTCCATACTGTTCTCCATAGTGGCTGTATCAATTTACATTCCCATCATCAGTGCAAGATGGTTCCCTTTTCTACACACCCTCTCCAGAATTTGTTATTTGTAGATTTTCTTATGATGCCCATTCTAACTGGTGTGAGGTGATACCCCACTGTAGTTTTGATTTGCATTTCTCTACTAATTAGTGATGTTGAGCAGCTTTTCATGTGCTTCTTGGCCATCTGTATGTCTTCTTTGGAGAAATGTCTACTTAGGTCTTCTGCCCATTTTTGGATTGGGTTGTTTGTTTCTTTAATATTGAGCTGCATGAGCTGTTTATGTATTTTGGAGATTAATCCTTTGTCAGTTGCTTCATTTGCAAATATTTTCTCCCATTCTGAGGGTTGTCTTTTCGTCTTGTTTGTAGTTTGCTTTGCAAAAGCTTTTAAGTTTCATTAGGTCCCATTTGTTTATTTTTGTTTTTATTTCCATTATTCTAGGACATGGATCAAAAAAGACCTTGCTTTGATTTATGTCAAAGAGTGTTCTTCCTATGTTTTCCTCTAAGAATAGTATAGTGTACGGTCTTACATTTAGGTCTCTAATCCATTTTGAATTTATTTTTGTCTATGGTGTTAGGGAGTTTTCTAATTTCATTCTTTTACATGTAGCTGTCCAGTTTTCCCAGCACCACTTATTGAAGAGACTGTGTTTTCTCCATTATATATCCTTGCCTCCTTTGTCATAGGTTACTTGACCATGGGTGTGTAGGTTTATCTCTGGCCTTTCGATCCTGTTCCATTGATCTATATTTCTGTTTTTGTGCCTGTACCATATTGTCTTGATTACTGTAGCTTGGTAGTATAGTCTGAAGTCAGGGAGTCTGATTCCTCCAGCTCCATTTTTTTCCCTCAAGACTGCTTTGGCTATTCGGGGTCTTTTGTGTCACCATACAAATTTTAAGATTTTTTGTTCTAGTTCTGTAAAAACTGCCATTGGTAATTTGATAGGGATTGCATTGAATCTGTAGATTGCTTTGGGTAGTATAGTCATTTTCACAATATTGATTCTTCCAATCAAAGCACATGGTGTATCTCTCCATCTGTTTGTATCATCTTTAATTTCTTTCATCAGTCTCTTATAGTTTTCTGCATACAGGTCGTTTGTCTCCCTAGGTAGGTTTATTCCTAGGTATTTTATTCTTTTTGTTGCAATAGTAATAGGAGTGTTTCCTTAATTTCTCTTTCAGATTTTTCATCATTAGTGTATAGGAATGCAAGAGATTTCTGTGCATTAATTTTGTACATGCAACTTTACCAGATTCATTGATTAGCTCTAGTAGTTTTCTGGTGTCATCTTTAGGATTCTATATATATAGTATCATGTCATCTGCAAACAGTGACAGTTTTACTTCTTCTTTTCCAGTTTATGTTCCTTTTATTTCTTTTTCTTCTCTGATTGCCATTGCTAGGACTTCCAAAACTGTTGTATAATAGTGGCAAGAGTGGACATCCTTGTCTTGTTCCTGATCTTGGAGGAAATGCTTTCAGTTTTTCACCATTGAGAATGATGTTTTCTGTTATTTTGTCATATATGGCCTTTATTATGTTGAGGTAGGTTCCCTCTATGTCCACTTTCCGGAGAGTTTTTATCATAAATGGGTGCTGAATTTGGTCAAAAGCTTTTTCTGCATCTATTGAGATGATCATATGGATTTTATTCTTCAATTTGTTAATATGGTGTATCACATTGATTGATTTTTGTATATTGAAGAATCCTTGCATCCCTGGGATAAATCCCACTTGATCATGGAGTATGATCCTTTTAATGTGTTGTGGGATTCTCTTTACTAGTATTTTGGGGGTTTTTGCATCTGTATTCATCAGTGATATTGGTCTGTAATTTTCTTTTTTTTGTAGTATCTTTGTCTGGTTTTGGTATCAGGGTGATGGTGGCCTCATAGAATGAGTTTGTTCCTTCCTCTGCTATTTTTTGGAAGAGTTTGAGAAGGATGGGTGTTAGCTCTTCTGTGTTTAATAGAATTCACCTATGAAGCCATTTGGTCCCCAACTTTTGTTTGTTGGAAGATTTTAAATCACAGCTTCAATTTCATTACTTGTGATTGGTCTGTTCATATTTTCTATTTCTTCCTGGCTCAGTCTTGGAAGGTTATACCTTTCTAAGAATTTGTGCATTTCTTCCAGGTTTTCCATTTTATTGGCATAGAGTTGCTTGTAGTATTCTCTTAGGATACTTTGTATTTCAGCGGTGTCTGTTATAACTTCTCCTTTTTCATTTCTAATTTATTGATTGAGTCCTCTCCCTCTTTTTCTTGATGAGTCTGGCTAATGATTTATCAATTTAGTTTATCTTCTCAAAGAACCAGCTTTTAATTTTATTGATCTTTGCTGTTGTGTTCTTTGTTTCGATTCCATTGATTTCTGCTCTGATTTTTAACATTTCTTTCCTTCTGCTAACTTTGGGTTTTGTTTGTTCTTTCTCTAGTTCCTTTAGGTGTAAGGTTAGATTGTTTATTTGAGATTTTTCTTGTTTCTTGAGGTAGGCTTGTATTGCTATAAACTTCCCTCTTAGAACTGCTTTTGCTCCATCCCATAGGTTTTGGATCGTCATGTTTTTGTTGTAATTTGTCTCTAGGTATTTTTTGATCTACTTTGATTTCTTCAGTGATCTCTTGGTTATTTAGTAACGTATTGTTTAGCCTCTCTGTGTTTGTGTTTTTTATGTTTTTTCCCTGTAATTCATTTCTAATCTCATAGCGTTGTGGTCAGAAAAGATGCTTGATATGATTTCAGTTTTCTTAAATTTACTGAGATTGATTTGTGACCCCAGATGTGATCTGTCCTGGAGAATATTCTGTGTGCACTTGAGAATAAAGTGTAATCTGCTGTTTTTGTATGGAATGTCCTATAAATATCAATTAAATCTATCTGCTCTATATTGTCATTTAAAGCTTGTGTTTCCTTACTAGTTTTCTGTTTGGATGATGTGTCCATTGGTGTAAGTGAGGTGTTAAAGTCCCCCACTATTATTGTGTTACTGTCAATTCCCTCTTTTATAGCTGTTAGCAGTTGCCTTATGCATTGAGGTGCTCCTATGTTGGGTGCATATATATTTATAATTGCTACATCTTCTTGTTGGATTGATCCCTTGATCATTATGCAGTGTCCTTCCTTGTCTCTTGTAACATTCTTTATTTTAAAGTCTATTTTAAAATCTATTTTATCTGATATGAGTATTGCTACTCCAGCTTTCTTTTGATTTCCATTTGCATGGAATATCTTTTTCCATCCCCTCACTTTCGGTCTGTATGTGTCCCTAGGTCTGAAGTGGGTCTCTTGTAGGCAGCATATATATGGGTCTTGTTTTTGTATCCATTCAACGAAACTGTGTCTTTTGGTTGGAGCATTTAATCCATTCACGTTTAAGGTAATTATCAATATGTATGTTCCTATTACCATTTTCTTAATTGTTTTGGTTTTGTTTTTTTAGGTCCTTTTCTTCTCTTGTGTTTCCCACTTAGAGAAGTTCCTTTAGCATTTGTTGTAGAGCTGGTTTGGTGGTGCTGAATTCTCTTAGCTTTTGCTTCTCTGTAAAGCTTTTGATTTCACCATTGAATCAGAATGAGATCCCTGCTGGGTAGAGTAACCTTCCTTGTAGGTTCTTCCCTTTCATCACTTTAAATATATCATGCCACTCCCTTCTGGCTTGTAGAGTTTTGGCTGAGAAATCAGCTGTTAACCTTATGGGAGTTCCCTTTTATGTTATTTGTCATTTTTCCCTTGCTGATTTCAATAATTTTTCTTTAATTTTTTTCAGTTTGATTACTATGTCTTGGCGTGTTTCTCCTTGGGTTTATCCTGTCTGGGACTCTCTGTGCTTCCTTGACTTGGGTGGCTATTTCCTTTCCCACGTTAGGGAAGTTTTCGACTATAATCTCTTCAAGTATATTCTCGGGTCCTTTCTCTCTCTCTTACTTCTGGGACCCCTATAATGCAAATATTGTTGGATTTAATGTTGTCCCAGAGGTCTCTTAGGTTATCTTCATTTCTTTTCATTCTTTTCTTTATTCTGTTCCGCAGCAGTGAATTCCACCATTCTGTCTTCCAGGTCACTTATCCATTCTTCTGCCTCAGTTATTCTGCTATTGATTCCTTCTAGTGTATTTTTCATTTCAGTTATTGTACTGTTCATCTCTGTTTATTTGTTCTTTAATTCTTCTAGGTGTTTGTTCTTTAATTCTTCTAAAGATGCATTTCTTGCATCTTCTCGACCTTAGCCTCCGTTCTTTTTCCGAGGTCCTGGATCATCTTCAGTATCATTATTCTGAATTTTTTTCTGGAAGGTTGCCTATCTCCACTTCATTTAGTTGTTTTCCTGGGGTTTGATCTTGTTCCTTCCTCTGGTACATAGCCCTCTGCCTTTTCATCTTGTCTATCTTTCTGTGAATGTGGTTTTCTTTCCACAGGGTGCAGGATTCTAGTTCTTCTTGCTTCTGCTGTCTGCCCTATGGTGGATGAGGCTATCTAAGAGGTTTGTGCAAGTTTCCTTTTGGGAGGGACTGGTGGTGGGTAGACCTGGGTGTTGCTCTGGTGGACATAGCCCAGTAAAACTTTAATCTGCTTGTCTGCTGATGGGTGGGGCTGGGTTCACTCCCTGTTGGTTGTTTGGCCTGAGGCGACCAACACTGGAGCCTACGCGGCTCTTTGGTTGGGCTAATGGCGGCCTCTGGGAGGGCTCACACCAAGGAGTACTTCCCAGAACTTATGCCGCCAGTGTCCTTGTCCTCACAGTGAGACACAGTCACCCCCGCCTCTGCTGGAGACCCTCCAACACTAGCAGATAGGTGTGCTTTAGTCTCCTATGAGGTCACTGCTCCTTCCCCTGTGTCCCGATGCACATACTGCTTTGTGTGTGCCCTCCGAGAGTGGAGTCTCTGTTTCCCCCAGTCCTGTCAAAGTCCTGCAATCAAATCCCACTAGCCTTCAAAGTCTGATTCTCTAGGAATTCCTCCTGCCGTTGCTGGACCCCCAGGTTGGGAAGCCTGATGTGGGGCTTAGAACCTTCACTGCAGTGGGTGGACTTCTGTGGTATAAGTGTTCTCCAGTTTGTGAGTCACCCACCCAGCAGTTATGGGATTTGATTTTATTGTGATTGTGCCTCTCCTACCATCTCATTGTGGCTTCTCCTTTGTCTTTGGATGTGGGGTATCTTGTCTGGCGAGTTCCAGTGTCTTCCTGTCAATGATTGTTAAGCAGTTAGTTGTGATTCTGATCCTCTGGCAAGAGGGAGTGAGCTCACATCCTTCTACTCTGCCATCTTGAACCAATCTGGATGCTTATATTTAATAATACATTTTTGGTGCTGTCTTACATTTTATCCATTATTTAACAAATATTTATCGAGCCTCTCCTGTGAGCCATGTGTTGTATTGGCAATTAGAAATATAAGGGTGAAGAGGACAGAGGCGGTGCCTGTTTCTCAAAGGCTGGTTGTTCATTAGTGAGAAGTTAGAGGTAGAATAGGAGGGTATGGCATAGAATAAAACTAGGAGATGCACCGATTTGAATTTGAGGAGTCATTTGGATTTGATGAGTCAGGACTTTCTTTGCAAAAGAAATATATCTAAGTAGGGAACTGAAAAATAAGTAGGAGCTAAACAAGACAGAAGTCTTGCATTCTGTACTAAAGAACTGGTTCCAGGCAGAGACAAGATTTGGAGCTGAGACAGAGCATGGCGTCTTTGAGGAAATAAAAGAACTTCAGTGTGGTGGGAGGTTGGGTTATGGGGGACATACTGGCAAAGATGAGTCCAAGAAAGTAAACAGGCCACATTCCAAAAGTCCTTGTTTATGAATTTGGACATTGTCACTACAAGGGTCATTAATCAGAGTAGCAACATAATATGATTTTCATTTTTAGACTGTTTTAAACTATTGGGTCTGGAACTGGATGAACCAAGGTGGGATCAAGATCATCTCAAAAACCTGTGAAATAACCCAAGCAAGTTATTTTGGTGACCTGGTTTCTGGCATGGGGACCTGGGTAGATGGTAGAAGAAATCACTGAAGCAGGCCTCTGTGTAGATGTCACTGTTCCCACAAAACTGTTCTGACACCCGGTTTGGGGAAATTTGCCTCTTCTAATTCATGCCCCCATAGCCCTCTGCTCCTCTTCCTCCATTACTTAAATATTGTGTTTAATTTCAACCTTAGTGCTTAATATTCTCTGTGAAGAAACCTGAGTTCCATCCTCTTAGAAATAACATCTTTGAATATCCTCTTCCTGGAATATTTGCTATGTCTACTATCTTCATCCTAACCCAGTCCCCCCGCCCCAAGCGCACACACACGCATGTGTGCACATGCACACGTGGACACACACAAACACCCCTTGACCTGGTGTGCTTCTACCCATTTCATACAACTTGGTTTAGGGCTGTGAAATCTTGCCTGATGCGATGAATGTTACCACCTTCTCTTGTCTCTAAGAACTGGTATATAGTTCTAAATGTTATTATATTTCATTTGCAGTGTTAGGTTCTGAATATTCCTTTGTATGTTTTTCTCCTGTATTGGAACAGAGAAGAAACATACACTATTCATCTCAGAAGCATAAGCATTTAGCACAGTTTCTAACAAGTGTTTATTGAATCAGCTAGACCAGCTGGAAGTTGGTGACGGGCATGTTGTTCTTAGCTAATATTGAGCGTATGAAAAGAAAAAAGGATGAGGGCAATTAGGAACTTTGGGATTATCTTGTAGAAAGAACCTACAGTCAGTTTTTAGAGAATTTAGTTAGTATCATTTGTAGTGTTAAAGATGTGGTACTTGGAGATGCTACTCTTCTCAGGTTTATTCGGGAAGAATCCAATTAAAGAAAAGTTGTATTTAATTGTACCCTGCTATATAAAAATGATTAAGCTTTCTGAACCATTTGGCTTATAGTCACTAGGAATAACTGAATTAAAATAATTCTTATTTGTGCTGAGATTCTTGATGTATGCAAGATATATTGTCCTGATTTATAAAATGTAGGAATATGTTTTTCCTCATGATTTAGATTATCATTTTTCTGTGAGGAGCTCACATTTTACAATTTAAACTTTTTACATAGTATTTTAGCTATACTTTCCACATTCAGGTTTATAGTTCCTTACTTTTAGGAAATAATTTCAGTATCAAATCACCATCTTTCTCAAAGTCATTGTTGAATTTTAAGAATGTCTTTGTTATGACAACATTGTCACTATTCCTGAGTAGAAAAAATAGAAATTAGCATTTGATGATGTCTGCAGAGGAGTTTCCAGGCACTGAGAACAGATACAGACATTATCCTTCCCCCGAGAAGGAGCACACATTTTCAAGTGCTCACATTGTCTTGAGTTTTACCACCTTGGGATTCTTTGACTTAATTTGGTACCATTATCAGATCTCAAGAGTGTGCTGGGGACTTTGAGCTCTTGAACTAATTATGGTGACACATCTCTCCCTATGAATTTTGCCAAAGTTTAGTGGAAAATAAAGAAATTATTATAGTAAAAAAGGACTAGTAAAAAACCTACATAGACTTCAATCGTTTTAGTCCATGATAATTATAATGTAAATATCTAGAGAGCAAGAACACTATTTTGTTCATATTTAAATTCTAAGTTCCCAACAGTGTTAAGATCATGGTAAAATATTTTATATGATTTAAACAAATTCTGAATTAAACCAGGCTGCAGTAATACCAAAGAGCAAGTTGTGTTCTGTAGGCACTTTTGCCTGGCTTTTTGCCCTTTCAGCAGTTAACCAGGTCTTGAACAGGTTGACTATAAGGTCCACATTATATTTTTGAAATTGCATTATTCGTGGACAGTCAGAATAAATACTAAATGCATGGTCGTGTCCCCAAATTATTTCTTATCTATCTAATCCTCATTTCTTGGCTGAGAGATGTTCCACGTTGATATGACAATTGAATAATTGTTATCCTAGGCCTCGCAAATAGCTTTCATCTTTTCAGTTTCAAATACTTGGTACTGGCTGCCTGGTCTGCAGATATATCTTGCCCAGCCTTGGTAAGAAAAATGATTAAAAGGTGTATCCTGGGGCTTCCCTGGTGGCGCAGTGGTTGAGAGTCCGCCTGCCGATGCAGGGGACATGGGTTCGTGCCCTGGTCCGGGAAGATCCCACATGCCGCGGAGCGGCTGGGCCCGTGAGCCATGGCCGCTGGGCCTGTGTGTCCGGAGCCTGTGCTCCGCAACGGGAGAGGCTACAGCAATAAGAGGCCCGCGTACCAAAAAAAAAAAAAAGGCGTATCCTGAGCATGGGTTATGAGAATAGTCATACCTTTGCCAAACCTGAGATAACCGTCTCCAGCTCAATATTACCAGCATCATCAGCCTCTGAAACAGTTGGTCACAGTTCACACAGGTACATCACTCTCCTCCCACCCCACTCAAGGTAATTACCAGTAATCATTTACCTGTAATAATAGGTCCCTAATAACTCTACTTAGTAAATGTGTAAATTCAGAATTTTCTTTAGACAATTCTTAGATATTATGTTGTTTTATAATATATTTCTTAGTGTGTCATATTCAAATTAAGGTATAAAACTTGTGATTTTATGGATATACTAAAATTAGAAAAAAATTAGCATTTTCTGAATATATTTCTAAACGGTGATGAGGAAGTGTGTCCCTATTTAAATTTGCTGTATTTAAATGGAATAAAAATGATGGAGCTGCACTATGTGTTCTCTTTAACTTAAAAATCCACTGCACAGAATCCACTTTATGGTTTCTGAAGGAATTTTAGCGAACATTTCAAGAAAGCTGTAATTGTCTTCTCCGTATTCTTTTACATTCCACTCAGGAACTGTAAGTCTACTGTGATGAAAAATGTAAGTGAAGCAAGTAGAAGGGGAAGAAAGGGTGAGGAGGAAAACAAATACTTGGCAGGGGCCAACTATGTGCTAGATACAGGACTGTGCGTTCTAGTAAACTTTGGAAGTTTTCGCTCTCAGACCCTCTGCAGTGCATCTCCCATTCATTCATTCATTCAACTGACAAGCAAAGAGACATTTCTTCAACACTTCTCATATGGAGATACTGAACCTCTATGCAATTTTAGATGAGTCTCATCAGTAAAACCTGAGTTCTTTAAGTTTGATGTATTTGAAAAGTGATGTACAAAATTATAACATCCATATGCTTGTCTGTGTTTTACATAGTATTTTTCTCTCTTACAATTCCATTTATTCTGGATTTTGCAATATAAAACTAGCTTTTTCCTCACAAATTATAAAATGGATGCCATAAATATAAAAAAGCATGGAATTTTGCCTTTTCCTACCAAACTCTGTTATTCCTCTGACTGTTAAGCCACATTTTATCTTTCTTTAATTACTCCTGACCTCAAAATATATATATTGCTGAGAAGCATTCATGGGGGGAAAGAAATGCTTTCATACAGATTGGAAAAGGTTCAGCTAACCTATCCTATTATTTATTTTGTGAGGAGGATCAGCTCACCTATCCCATCAATGCTTTCATTTCTAACCATTTTATTGCCAAATAGTTTGTATAGCATACAATTCACCAATTTAATATGTACAATTCAAGTTTTTTTATTTTTGAAATATAATTGACATATTAGTTTCAGATGTATACCATAACGATTGATATTTGTATATATTGCAAAATGATCATCACAATAATTCTAATTAACATCCCTCACAACACATAGTTACACATTTTTGTGTGTGATGAGAACTTTTTAGATCTAGGCCCTTAACTTTCAAATATACAAGACAGTATTATCAACTATAGTCACCATGCTCTATATTACATCCCCAGAGTGTATTTATTTTATAACTGGAAGCTCATACTTTTTGGGCACCTTCACCTCCATTCCATCTACCTCCTATCCCCCACCTCTGGAAATCACCAGCCTATCCTTTGTATCTATGAGTTCAATGTTTATTATTATTAGTATTCCAATGTAAGTGAAATCATATGGTATTTTTCTTGCCTGTTTGTCTGTCTGACTTATTTCATTTAACATAATGCCCTCAGGTCCACCCATATTGTCCAGATAACAATATTTTCTTCTTTTTCATAGCTGAATAATAATCCATTTAAAATATATACCACATTTTAAAACTTTATTTATCCATTGATGGACACCTGGTTTGCTTCCCTGGCTTGGCTATTGTAAATAATGCTGCAGTGAACATGAGGACACATATATCTTTTTGAGTTAGTGCTTTAGTTTCTTTCAGATAAATACCCAGAAGTGGGATTGATGGATCATATGGTAGCTCTATTTTTTAATTTTTTGAGGAACCTACATACTGTTTTCCATAGTGATGACATCAGTTTACATTCTCACCCGCATAGCACAAGTGTTCTCTTTTCTCCACATCACCACCAGCATTTATCATTAGTCTTTTTAATAATAGCCACGCTAACAGGTGTGAGGTTCATTGTGGTTTTGATTTGCATTTCCCTGATAATTAGTGATGTTGAGCACCTATAATGTACCTGGTGGCTATCTGTATTTCTTCTTTGGTAAAATGTCTGTTCAGATCCTCTGCCCAATCGTTAATTGGATTTTTTTGTGTTTTTGGTTTGTTTTGTGCTGTTGTACGAGTTCTTTAAATATTTGGCATATTAGCCCCTTATCAGATACATGATTTGCAAAGTTTGCAGGTGAGAAGATATGACATTAGATATAGAAAATCCTAAGCACTCCACCATAAAACAAACAAAAACCTATTAAAACTAATCAATGAATCCAGTAAAGATACAGGTACAAAATCAACATACCAAAGTCACTTGTGTTTTTATACACTAACAATAAAATATTGAAAAAAGAAATAAAACAATCTCATTTACAGTGGCATCAAAAACAATAAAATACTTAGGCATAAATTTAATCATGGAGGTGAAAGATCTTTACGTTGAAAACTTGAAGACTTTGATGAAAGAAGCTGAAGAAGACACAAATAAATGGAAAGATATCCCATGTCCATAGATTAGAAGCATTAGTATAGTTAAAATGACTGTACTAACCAAAGCTATCTATAGTTAGATTCAATGTAATCCCTATCAAAATTCCAATGACTTTTTTTTTTTTTAGGAAAAACAATTCTAAAATTTTGTGGAACTATGAAAGACCCTGAATAGCCAAGCAATCCTGAGAAAGAAGAACAAAGCTGGAGTCATCACACTTCCTGATTTCAAACTATACTGCAAAGCTATAGTAATCAAACAGTATGGTACTGACATAAAAATGGACACATAGACCAATGGAACAGAATCAAGAGCCCAGAAACAAATCCCCACATACATTATCAGATAATATTTGACAAGGGAGCCAAGAATACTCAAGGGGGAAAGGACAGTTTCATTAATAAATGGTGCTAGGAAACCTGGATAATCACATTCAGAAGAATGAAATTGGACCCCTATCTTACACAACTTAAAAAAATTGACTCCAAACAATCAAAGGCTTAAACATAAGACCCCAAAACCATAAAACTCCTAGAAGAAAAACTAGGGAAAAATCTCCTTGACATTGGTCTTGGCAACAATTTTTTGGCTATGACACAAAAGTACAAGTAATAAAAGCAAAAATCAATAAATTAGACTATACCAAACTAAAATGTTTCTTCACAGCAAAAGAAACAGCCAACAAAATGAAAAGGCAAACAATGTAATGGGAGAAAATAGTTGCCAACCATATATCTGATAGGGAATTAAGATCCAAAATATATAAGGAAAACAGGCAATTCAATAACCAAAAAATACCCAAACAATATTATTACTACATGGGCAAAGGAACTGAATAGATATCTTTCCAAATACGACATACCAATGGTCAATGGGTACATGAAATAATGTTCAACTAATTGGGGAAATGCAAATCAAAACCACAGTGAAATTCCACCTTGCACCTATTAGAATGCTTATTATTATTTGATAATAATCAAAAAGACAAGAGATGAATGCTGGGCAGGATGTGGAGAAAAGGGAACCCTTGTGCACTATTGGTGCGAATGTAAATTGGTGCAGCCACTATGGAAACCAGTATGTAGATTCCACAAAAATTTCAAAATACAACTACCATATGATCCAACAATCCCACTTCTGGGTATATATGCAAAGGAAATGAAATCAGATCTTGAAGAGATATCTGTACTTTTATGTTCATTGCAGCATTATTCATAATAGCAAAGATATGGAAACAAACTAAGAATAACCTAAGTGTCCATCTATAGATGAATGGATAAAGATGTTTCTTTATAGGTATATAATTATAATAGTATATGTAGTTATATAATATATTATGATTATATATTATAATAGATTATGAAATTCTGTATGTTATATATAATATAAATAATACATACATATGAATATTACTCATCCATGAGAAAGAAGGGAATCCTGCAACTTGCAGCAATATGGATGGACTTTGAAGGCAGACAGAGAAAGACATATACTGTATGATATCACTTATATGTGGAATTTAAAAAACTGAACTCCCAGAAACAGAAAATAGAATATAGAATAGAGGCTGGAGGTTAAGGGAAATGGGGAGTTGCTTGTCAAAGGGTGCAAACTTTCAGATATGAGTAAGTTCTGGGGATCTTATGTATAGAGTGGTGATTATAGTTAACAATCTTGTATTACATACTTGAAAGCTGTTAAGAGAGTAAAGCTTAAATGTTCTCACCCACAAAATAAATGGTAATTAATTAAGTTAATGCAGGTGTTAACTAATCCTTCTGCATCATGTTGCAATATATATGTATCAAATCATCACATTAGACACTATAAACTTACACAATGTTATATTTCAGTGATATCTTAAAGCTGGGAGAAAAGAAACCCCATACTCCTCAGCCCTCAACAACCACTACTTTCTGGCTCCTTAGAATTTTCTGTTCTGGACATTTCATATAAATGGAATCATATAGTATGTGGTCTTTTGTGTTTGGCTTCTTTCACTTATTATAGTATTTTTTAAGGTTCATCTGTGTTCTAGCATGTATTAGTACATTCTTTCTTATGACCAAATAATCTTCCATTGTATGCATATACATTACTACATTTGCTTATTAATCAACTGATGGACATTTGGGTTTTCTCCTTTTGTCTGTTATTCATAATAGACAAATATTTGTGTACAAGTTTTTTTGTGTGTGTGGACATATGCTTTCATTTCTCTTGGGTATATACTTGGCAGTGGAACTGCCAGTTCATATGGTAACTCTATGATTAACTATTTGAGGTACTGCCAGGTTTTTCTTCTAAAGTACCCATTTCCAACATCAGTGTATGTTGGTTCTGGTTCCCCCACATTCTCACAAACACTTATTATCTGACTTTTTTTATTCTACCCATCTTGTTAGGTATAAAGTGGTATGTCATTATGGTTTTGGTTTGCATTTCCCTGATGACTAATAACGTCAAGCTTCTTTTCATTAGTTATTTGTATCTTTTATGGAGAAATGGCTATTCAGATCCTTTGCTCTATTTTTAATTGGGTTGTCTTTTTATTAAGTTGTATAAATTCTTTGAATATTCCAGATACAAGCCATTTACCATATATATAACTTGCAAATATTTTCTCCCATTCTGCAGGTGGTCTCTCTACTTTCTTGATAGTGTCCTTTGAATCACAAAAGATATAATTTTGTTGAAATCTGATTTATCTACTTTTGTTGTTCATACTTTTCATGTCACATCTATGAATCCATTGCAAAATCCAGGTCACAAAAATTTAGCCTTATGTTTTCTTCTGAGGTTTATAGCTTTAGCACTTACCTCCAGTTGTCTCAGCAACCATTTATTGCAAAACTGTCTCTTTCTCACTGAATGGTTTTGGCATCCTTGTTGAAAATCAGTTGACAATAGACAGATGAATTTATTTCTGGACTCTCAATTTTACTCCATTTGTCTCTATGTCCGTCCTCTGCCATTACTACTTTGTATTGGTTACCGTAGCTTTGTAGTATGTTTTGAAACTGGGAAGTGTGTATCATCCTATTTTGTTCTCTTTATTCAAAGTTGATTTGACATTTCTGGGTTCCTTGCAATTCTGTATAAATTTTAGAATTAGCTTGTTAATCTCTAAAAAAGAAAAGAAAGAGAAGGAAGGAATGAAGTAAGAAAAATCAGCAGGGATTCTGATAATAATTTCCCTGAATCTGGAGATCAGTATGGGTATTGCCATATTAAGTCTTCTGATCCATGAATAGGGTATCTTTTTCCACTTACTTAGATCTTCAAAAATATCTTACAGATTTCAGAGTTTAAGTTTTTGCACTCTTTTGTTAAATGTATTCCCCAGTACTTTTTCATGCTATCATGAATGAAAAAAACTGAATTTCATATTTGAATTTTGCATTGCAACTGTATAATCAAAAAAATCAAATAGTATTGATTTTTTTTTTAATGGGTCTTGTATTCTGCAAATTTGGTGACCTCATTAGTTCTAATAGAGTTTCAGAGGATTCATTAGGGATTTCTATGTATGGGATCATTTCAACTGTGATTAGAGATACTTCTACTTCTTCCTTTCTAATCTGGATGCCATTATTTCTTTTTCTAATAAAATTGCGGTGGGTAGAGCCTCCAGTACAATTTTGAATAGAAGTGGCAAGAGTGTACATCCTTCCTTGGGTCCTGATCTTTGGTGAAAGCATTTAGTCTTTCGCCATTAAGTAAGGAGAGGGAATCCTGTGGCTCTGGTTGCATCAATCTGGAATGGGATTTCTGTCTCACTGAGCTGAAAAAGGGCAGTGTGGGGCTGGTTGCTTTAAATTCATAGATGCTAATTGGTTTTACAAAATTTTAATTGATTTTTTTGAATAGATGTTTCCTCATTTACTGTGTTCCCTTAAGACCATTTCCAGAGATTTTAATTTTTGTTTTTTGTTTTGCTTTTGTTGTTGCTGTTGTTGTTTTGGTTTTGGTTTGTTTTATCATTGTCACCAATTTTCCAATCTATTTTGCAGGGGGGTGGGTTCACAGAGCTCTCAAAGTTGGCATGCCAGATGTTCCTCTGGCCTGCCAACTCTTGAGAAGTGAATTCAGTTAATTTTGAAAGATTTTCTAATGTTATAGAAGCAAGCCTAATATGAGAAATATAAATTGTCCCTCTTCTATCTGCATAGAAGTCACCCCACCTTTGAAAGTTTGATCACAGAAATAATGAAAAAAGAGTCTGAAATTTAGAAATAAGAGATTGAAATGTTAAAGGAAAAGGGACATGTGTTTAGTTTTCGTGTTACTATTTTGTTGAATAAAATACTTCATAGCAGAGGTTGCATTTTTTTTTAACTTCAACACCTCCATCTTTTCCTGAAGAAATGCACATGCCTATTGAGCTTATCTTTCCATTCCTCTCATTTTTCTTTATAATTTTGTTTTTCTATTCATTTTGAAATTAATTATTTTTTATTCTTGTGACCTCTCATCATGTCTCTCAGGTTAAGTCTGTGTATGACAGAGGTGCAGTACAGATGGGATGAAAGAACTAAGTCAAAAGTGAACTTCAGAGAAAGGCAACATTTTCCTCATCACCTACGTGGATCTCATTATGTAGAGAAAGAACATTGATTTCTATTAGAAATATTTTGTTTGGCTAATCATAGTCATTTGTGAGGAACAAAAACCAGAAAACTGACTAAATAAATGTCTAAGTGGAATTAACAGTTTAAGTTGAATATATTTTTTAGGGGACTATCTCAATTATCCTATCCCACCCCAAATTTTGGACTACAAAATAAATTCATTTGGGGGTTAAGACATTAAAAAGGGGGTTTTATTTAATTATAAATCAGAATTTAGAATCATGCAAATGATAAGCACAATTTCAAGTAGATTCGAATGCAGAGAAAATAGATTTCCATAATACAGAACCTATTCTCATGTTGATCTTGGAGTATTTGTCATTAACATTCTCCTGTTAACATTTATGGAAGATTTATGCATGCACTGATGGGAGAATTAACCTCTGAATCTGTAATGTCAAGTGGTTTTCATTAAAGCTTACAGATACCTGCTTGACAAATTTGGCTGTTTACAGTTGGAGAGGACATGACTAATTTTACAAAAATGATTTTATTAATTTTACTTGCAGATGTATCAAACGTGCAAAAACCAATGACTTAATTTTGCCTAAATTTTTATCTCTATAGATACCCATCCATGTACAGTACAGAATTCAGTAGGTAGAGCAACACTGTTCAGTAGAAATTTCTGCAGTGACAGAAATATTCTGTTCTACACTGTCCACTATGGGAACCACTGTCCACATGTGGCTGCTGAGCATAGGAAATATGGATAGTATGATTAAATAATCTTTTTTATTGAGAACTAAATCTTTAATTTGACAAGTTAAAATAGATACTGCTCAGCAGCTATTGTATTGGACACCACAGAGTTAAAATAATTTGTTAATGGAAATAGTGCTCCATTCTTTCATTTATCCTGTCTCTACCCTCTCCCCTTGCCGCTTCCGCGAACACACAGACTAACACTCACCACCACCTGTCAATGTAAAAAACAAACAAAAAAATGCTGTGCTATTATTTCAACTTAAAAATAAGATAGGATTAACAGCTGTATCCCAGAGAAATCAAGTGTACTAGATAATTTAGTAGCTGGCAAAAGAGTGGTTGTTAAAGAATAGAGATAAAACCATTTAGTGAATACTTGTTATTTTCACTATCTTTTGAAGCAAACTACAATTTGAAATGGAAATATGCATTAATTTATAGATAAGGTTTTATTTACTCAGATGGGTTTTTACATGAAAAGTCCAAGAAATGTGGACCAATGTAAGATAGTAGGTCATCACGCAGTCTACATAAATAAACAGATGAAGGTTTTGCTCATATAAAATTTATCATCATTTGTTGTTATATAAGCATTGTGTTTCATACTGCAGTAGGTCCTGTGGATGAAAAGATGAAATTGACTTTGTACATAAGGCACTCCAGTGTAGAGGGGAGCAGAGAATAGAGATCATTAAGAGAAAATGCGTTAATGTTTGTGATATAGAAATATACAGGAGAGATGCCCAACGCATTTGGCATCTCTCCTGTAGGATAGACGGGGATCAGTAAAGACTCTCTTGTGAAGAATTTTGAAAGGTGAGTAGGAGTTCACCAGTTGACAAAGCTGAAGGAGTTGTTAGAGTGGATAAGGAAGAGAAAAGCAAGAGGACATGGTAAGAACAGAATAATGCAAACATGTCAGTACAGCAGGACCACAGGCTTCTTAGCCTGGGGCAGGGGAGGTGAGCATGAAGGCAAAACATGAAACTTTACTGGAGACAGTTTCATTGTTGTAAGAATATTGCACTTGATCCTGCAGGTAGTCCCTAATTTAAGGGGTCAAAACAGGGGTATCAGGTTTGTTTTTCTGTTTGGTTTTTTTTTCTTAATGTGATCGTAGTCTTGCAGTTGTGTGGAAACTGGGTTCAAACTGGGCAAATCTAGGGTGATTAAATCACTAAAGAGAGTTAAAGGTCTACAGGAAATCCTAGACTGGAATAAGAGGAGGGTGGATACAGAGGAAATAAGTTTTCTGTGTAGATAGGGAACATAATGTTCAGGGATTTTAACTGTGAAGGATGGGGAAATGAAAGTGGGTCATAGGGCTGAGGATTTGAAGAGGCTGGGAAAGTTTTGACCCTGATGACGAGGAATTGGAATCAGTAGATGAGTAGGGACACATACAGGCATGGCTAGGCAACATGAGGCTTAGCTGACGTTGACAACCACAACTTTGAGGGGGTACCTTATCTTACAATTGTGTAACTTTCTCAGATTGTGTGGCAGGCTCCATGAGTGATGTAGGGTTTTTTATATTGAATTCAGTTGAAGATCAAGGGATAAGTTAGTTGTGGATGTTGGTGAGGGAATGCCTAAAGTTATGATTAGCTTTGTAGGTTGGTAAGGTAATTAAAATGGGCAAGGACAGGTAAACTGGGAGACATTTTGGCTAAAGGATTGCAATACTTCATGAAGACAGGTAACAGACACAGTGGATGTAAGAAAATGAAAAAGTTGTAACCAGGGAATTGAAAATTGAGGTTTTATATTTCCAAAGAGTAATGATTTATTTTGATTACAAGGATCTAGGATATGGTGTTATATGTATGTGGCTGAAATGACATAAAAACAAATGTCATTTGAATCCAGGAGTACATGGAATTATGAGGCTGGGATGATGAATAAATCATCTTTAAGGACATTGAAGCCGCTCAGAGGAATGGTGCCATTTGGGGTGGAAAGGCAGTGGAAAGGGGACCAGGTGATAAACACATCTTTAAATATAGGGAGGTGAACAATAGGTAAAAGATAACAAATGAGGAGAGATCAGTGGCTGTATAAATGGATAAGATAGTCTTCAAAGTAAGAGCTGTTTCCACAAAAGAGTGGAAAAATAAATGATTGGAAGAGGCAGTGCAGATCTAGGAGTATGGCAGGCTGTTCTGTGTTTTTTAGGTGGTGGTCAGTCATATGCAGCCACCAGAGGAGATGCAGAAGAGGCTCAGGGAAATAAAGTTTATTATACGCACAGATCCTAGAAACCGGAGGTGTGGCAAACCAGGCAGGGCTACATGAGGAAGCACCAGCATCACTCAGGGCAAAGAAAGGACAGGAGGGCTTCCCTGGTGGCGCAGTGGTTGAGAGTCCGCCTGCCGATGCAGGGGCCCCGGTCCGGGAAGATCCCACATGCCGCGGAGCAGCTGGGCCCGTGAGCCATGGCCGCTGAGCCTGCGCGTCCGGAGCCTGTGCTCTGCAAAGGGAGAGGCCACAACAGCGAGAGGCCCGTGTACCACAAAAAAAAAAAAAAAAAAGGAAGGACAGGAGCAAGGGGAGAACCTAGGCAGCCACGTCCTTTATTGGAGTTTCTGTGTGAAAGGCAAGGCAGGGAAGAGTAAACAGTTTAAGATTGGCTAATATGAATCATTTCAGCAGACGGTAAACTATAGTTGTACTCCTTAGTTGCCTGGTACTTGGCTCTGGGATGATTAAGGCAGATGAAAATTGCCTTCTGGAGTGTGAGCCATAGAGGGTGTATGACTCTGGGTTGGTTAGTCTGCATGTCAAAGACATGATCCAGGCTAAGCCAGATCTAAGAATTGCCTAGGCCTGGGAGGGACAGTGTCTCCCCAGGCAGAAAGATTTTTAAGATGTCAAAACATAATGTGTAGAAAGTAAAATATATAAACAATGCATAGGCCAATGTCTAGGACTAGGTCAAATGTAGGGGTTGGACAAATGTGCGATATAAATTGATAAACTCCACAAAGAAGGCAGAGATGTCAAGGAGGGCTGTATTTAACATATGGCAAGGAGAGGGGGGAGGTGTGTTGTCTTCTGCAAAGCGCCAAGTTACACAGGGTGTGCTTGCCCTGGAGAAATGGGGCAGTGTAAGCTATGTGAAAGACACATAGCATAGTAGATGTTTGAGAGAATGGATGTTTACCTCCTGGGTAGGGACCAAGAGTGATTAGAAGTGAGATATGAAAAATTAGCTGACTTCTATTTTGCAAAAGGGATTATCTTAAAGTTGTTTTGTTATTATTGAACTGATGACTTCAACTTTCATCGCTATTACAATACCTTATTGGATTTTTCTTCATGATCCACATCACTATCTGAAGTTATCCTGGTTATTTGTCTTCTGATTAGATTCCTCCCCTAGTAGAAAATAGTCTCCCATGAGAGCAGGGTCTTGTGTTTTACTTGGTTACTACATCTCCAGTCTTCTGAACAGTGACTGGTACATAATAAGTGCTCAATAAATATTTGGTAAACAAAATAATTAACTCATTACATTCTCTTCTATGTTATCCTAAGTGGGAGAAAAAAGAGGCTAAAAGGTTTATACCTAACTTGTTGGACATTGGACATGACATATTGTACATCACATTCATTGCCACAGCTACAGTGAGGTGTCAGTAAAGAAGTACCCCTAACATAGCTATGGTACTTATTTGTATTTTATCAAACATTTACATAGGGCTTCTGTATGCCAGCAATTGTTCTAATAGCTTTACTAATATTAACTCATTAATTATTGATGATGAACTGTTATACTGCCTTAGTAGTTCAAGGAATTTGCTTTGGATTTTACAAAGTCTGGCTTCAACTATTGAAACATGCTGAGGATAAGAATTTCATTTACCATCTGTGTCTCTGCAGAAAATAAATATTATTTAGGTTAAGTGAATATCCATAGTATTCTTTGCTGAGCCATTGTGGAAACACATCCTTTTTGTCTGATGCCATACAATAATTATTTAAAACCCTATTAATAGATGCTGTATTAAAAGTTATTTATTGATTTGGCTGCTGGCAAACTATCTTCACTATATTGTTTAAAGATATTACGTGTTATAAATTTCTAATATTTTTCTGATCCAGCTGGTTCATAATTATTACCAGATGCTACCATTCATCTCACTAAGATGCAATGGTGAATTGATGCAAATCGCTTTAATATCACTAATCAGTCTATATTTTAGGCTTTGATTCAGGCTGACTTTTGCCACTGATTTTAAACATCTATCTTAAATAATTCTGTTGGACCTTTGCAAATAATATTTGGTGTCGTTGCCCACAGAAAGGGAAGATGTTATATGTAGTATGGGGGTTTTCAAAGTAGTTTTTTTTCTTTCTTTAGCCTTTGACAGAATTCTAGTATATAAAATGTATGTACCATGTGGTGTAGGTGTCTTCTTTTCCTTTCCCATGGGACACACATGTAGCTACCTTGGTTTGAGATAGTGTGAAAATCTGAGTAATCACTTACCCACTCTTCAGCTAGGTCATAATCTGCATCATCCATACTGGTGGTTCCTCATGGTCCCAAAGCCTGTAGTTATGCATGGGTGGATGCCTCTTCTATTTCAGTAGTTCACAACGACTCTGATGTCAATGATCACAATGTCTATGAAAGAGGGATGTGCCCTGTCTGTTCCCAATACCACCTATCTTGCCTTTTCTTAAGTGAGCAGGGCTTCACTGTCTGGGCCATTTCATGGGCTGAGTTATCTTTCTCTAAAGAAATGATCAAGACTCAAGTACATTCTTATCATTAAATATTTCATACTTCTGTCATCCTCTGAATCTCTGAGGTTTTCCACCTCTATCTGGTTTCTTGGGTACCCCAAAGAAGGAAGGAGAGCCCTCCAAAGGAGGAGAGTGGTAGCCAGTGTGGGATAGGGAAGGTTGGAAGAATAATTCTGACAGTATCCATTTTACTTACCTGGATAAGGTTTTATTTTCCTCAAAAATCAGTCAGACCTTGCTCCATGACAGTTTTTTTTTTTTTTCAAAAACCATGTTAAGATCCGCATGAGAATTTTATATTGTATTAACAACATTTGAACCTTATTTTCTGAGCTGGAAACCCATCTTTATACGCTAGGTGAGCATTTCCACCACCCTGTGTTGCATGACCTACTCAAGGAAGGGGCAAGAAATTAAGAGTTTCTTCTTGTTCCTTGGGGAGAGCACTTTAACTGCGCTCTGCTTCACTGATAAAAGCAGACATCTTCTGGTTTTAATACGCCTTGGGACGGTGGGATTGCTCCAGTGGTGCCCGCTCACATTAATACCTTTCCCTCTAGGTGGCCCCTAGCCATCTAGCTGGATGGAGATCACTAGTATACTGGGTAAAGCACAGTATTTGGATTCAGAAAACCTGGGAATGAGTCTTGCCTTTGCTAGATGTGTCACTTTGGGTTAATTATCAAAAGTCTCTTAGCCTAATATGACTCATTTTAAAAATGGGAATAATGATTCTTTCCTCCAGTTATTTTTTGGTTTTGGTGATTTTTGGTTTTGGTTTTTTTGCTTTGTTTTTGTAGGGGGATCATGGAAGACAATGTTAAACCCAAACATACTTTATGCTTGGGATCATAGCTGCAAAGGATCATAATATGTAATAAGTATGTTCCTTTCCAGCTTAAGATACCACAGCCATCAGGTTATGCTGTTTTATTGCTCAAATCATAACAGCTCTGAGCCCCTACTTGCCCAGATTTACAAAGAGTGCAATTTTTTTCTTTTGCTGTTCTCCTTTCCAGGGAGTTTCTAGAAACTCTGAGGAATATTTTCCAATCATCCTGGTTATCATTTGTCATTTTCCTATGACATGTTTCTCTGAAACTTTCATGGTCACTTCCAGCTATGGAATGGCTTGCCTCTCCATGCTGAAATCACAGTCATGGTCATTTCAACTAAAATGAGGCCCTAGTATTATTTTTCAGTCTTGTTTTATAGTACATTTTACATAAAGTAAAATTCACCCTTCTTAGTGTCGAGTTCTATGAGTTTTGACATATATACCTGTATGTATATATGTACCCAAAAGGTTCATTGACCAAAAAAAATTCCCTCAAAGTTCCCTTTTTCTTCTTTGTAGTAAATGCCTACCCCACTGGCAATCACTAACCATAGAGATTTTTATCTCTATGGTTCTGCCATTTTCAGAATGTCATATCAACTGAGTCACATAGTGGATAACCTTGAATCTGGCTTCTCTCACTCATTCAGCAAAATGCCTTTGAGGTTTATAATTTAGTTTCATGTCTTAATAGTTTCTTTTTATTGCTGATTAATGTTGCCTTATATAGATAAGCTGTAATTTTTTGTTCACCAGTTGAAGGGCATTTGTGTTTTCTCCAGTTTTTGGCAATATGAAGAAAGTTACTATAAGCATTACTGAACAGGTGTTTACGGAAATATGTTTTCATTGTGTGTGGTGGGGTAAATGACTAGTATAATAAGCACATTTACATTTAAAAGAAACTGGCAAACTGATTATTAAAGTCCTGCCAATAAAGTATCGGAGTTCCAGTGGCTCTCCATCCTCTCTAATCCTCGGTATTGTCAATTTTGTTTTTGTCATTCTAACAGATGTGATTGTATCTCATTGTAGTTTATCCATCAAATAACTTTTTGGGATTTTAATTGGGATTGCATTAAATCTACAGCTCAAATTTGGAGAACTGATATCTTAACAATATTGAGTCTTCCTATCTATGAACATGGAATATCTCTCCATTTATTTAGTTCCTCTTTGATTTCGTGCCTCAGAGAGTTCTAGTTTTACTCACGTAGGTCTTGTACATACTTTGTTGGATTTTACCTATTTCATTTATTTAGGTGCTAGTATAAACAGTATTGTGTTTTTAATTTGAAATTCCACATGTTCGTTGTTGATATATAGAAAAGCAATCGACTTTTGTATATTAATCTTGTAACCTGCAACCTTGCTATAATTGCTTATTAGTTTCAGGACTTTTTTTTTTTTGGTCAATTCTTTCAGATTTTTTACATAGATGATCATGTCATTTGCAAACAATGACAGTTTTATATCTTCCTTCCCAATGTGTATACTTTTCGTTTGCTTTTCTTGCCTTATTGGATTAGCAAGGACTTCCAGTATAATGTTGAAAAAGGAGTGGTGAGAGGGGCCATCTTTGCCTTGTACCTGATCTTCCTGGGGAAGTTTCAAGTTTCTCACCATTTAGTAAGACGTCACCTGTAGGTTTTTTGTAGATTATTTTTTCAAGTTGAGAGAGTTTCCTTCTATTCCTAGTTTACTGATAATTTTTATTATGCATATGTGTTGGATTTTCTCAAATGCTTTTTCTGCATCTGTTGATACGATCATGTGACTTTCTTTTTTGTCTGCTAATGTGATGGATTATGTTAATTGATTTCTGAATGTTGAGCCTGACTTGCAATCTGGGATAACTTTCACTTTGTTATGGTGGATAATTCTGTTTACACTTTTTTTGGATTCTATTTGTTAATATTTTATTGAGGGTTTTTGTTCTCTTCATGAGAGATATTGGTTTATAGTTTTATTTTCTTGTAACATCTTTGCCTGGTTTTCATATTAGGGTAATGTGGATCTCATAGAATGAGTTAGGAAGTGTTCTCTCTGCTTCTGTTCTCTAAAAGTTAGTATAAATAATTGGTATAATTTCTTCCTTAAATATTTGGCAGAATTCACCATTGAACCTATCTGGGTATCATGTTTTATGTTTTGGCAAGTTATTAATTATTGATTCAATTTATTTAACAGATACAGGCCTATTCAGATCATCTATTTATTCTTGTGTGAGTTTGGCAAATTATGTCTTTCAAGGAATTGGTCCATTTCATCTAGGTTATCAAATTAATAGGCATAGAGTTATTACTATTCCTTTATTATCCTTTTAACATCCATGCGATCTGTAATGACGTCCTCTCTTTCATTTTTAGTAACTCGTGTCCTCTCCTTTTTTTCCCTCACTATCCCAAAGAGAGATTTATCAATTTTATTGATCTTTTCAAAGAACCATCTTCTGGCTTTGTTGATTTTCTCTTTTGTTTTCCTGTGTTCAATTTAATGGATTTCTGCTCTAAAATTTTTATTATTTTTCTTCTGATTACCTTGGATTTAATATTCACTTCTTTTTCTAGTTTCCTGAGGTGGAAAATTATATTATTGATTTTAGCTTTTTCTCCCTTTCTAATATATACATTCAACGGGAGAAATTTCCCTCCGAGCACTGCTTTTGCTGCATCTCACAAATTTTGACAAGTTGTGTTTTCATTTTTAAAATATTTTCAACTTTTCTTGAGGTATCTTCTTTGACCATATGTTATTTGGAAGTGCATGGTTTAATATCCACGTATTTTGGAATTTTCTAGTTATCTTTCTGTTAGATTTCCAGTTTAGTTTCATTGTCATCTGAGAGCAGATGTTGTATGATTTCTGTTCTGTTAAGTGTGTTAAGGTGTGTTTTGTGGCTCAGAATGTGCTCTATATTGGTGAATATTCCATGTGAGCTGGAGAAAAATGTGTATTTTGCTTTTGTTGCATGAAGTAGTCTATAGATTTCAATTATATCAAATTGATTGAGAATGTTGTTGAGTTCAATTATGTAGTTACTGATTTCCTGACTGCTGGATCTGTGTTTTACTGAGGGAGCAGTGTTGAAATCTTAAACTATGATAATGGATTGATCTGTTTCTCCTGCAATTCTATCAGTTGTTGCCTCGTGTAGTTTGACAGTCTGTTGTTAGGTGCATACACATTAAGAATTGTTACGTCTTCTTGGAGAGCTGACCTCTTATCATTAGTAATGCCCTTCTTTATTCCTGATTAGTTTCCTTACTTTGAACTCTGCTTTGTCTGAAATTAATATATCTACTCCTGCTTTCTTTTGATAATTGCTAGCATGTTATATTTTTCACCATCCATTTACTTTTAAGTTCTATATTTCTTTATATTTAAAATGAATTTCTTGTAAACAAGACATTGTTGGGTTATGTTTTTCAATCCAGTCTAACAATCTCCATCTTTCAATTGGTATATTTAGACCACTGACCTTCAACATGATTACGGATAGAGTTGGATTAACGTCTGCCATATTTGTTGCTGTTTTCTATTTGTTGCCCTTGTTCTTTGTCCCTGTTTCTGCCTTCCGTTCTTTTTTTTTTCTTTTTTGGCTTCACTGGGTCTTTGTTGCTGCGTGTGGGCTTTCTCTAGTTGTGGCGAGTGGTGTGCGCTACTCTTCCATGCAGTGCGTGGACTTCTCATTGTGGTGGCTTCTCTTGTTGTGGAGCACGGGCTCTAGGCGCATGGGCTTCAGTAGTTGTGACACGTGGGCTCAGTAGTTGTGGCTCGCAGGCTCTAGAGTGCAGGCTCAGTAGCTGTGGTGCACGGGCTTAGTTGCTCCGCGGCATGTGGGATCTTCCTGGACCAGGGATCGAGCCCGGGTCCCCTGTGTTGACAGGTGGATTTTTAACCACTGTGCCACCAGGGAAGTCCTCCTTCCATTCGTTTTTGCCTTTTATGGCTTATTTTTCTTTTTTTGGCTGCATGAGCGACATGTGCGATCTTAGTTCCCCGACCAGGGATCGAACCCCACCCCCTGCATTGGAAGTACAGAGCCTTAACCACTGGACTGTCAGGGAAGTCCCCTTGTCTTTAATGTTTTTTTTAAAATTTTATTTATTTATTTTTGGCTGCGTTGGGTCTGCACTGCTGCCACGGGCTTTCTCTAGTTGTGGCGAGCGGGGGCTACTCTTGGTTGTGGTGCACAGGCTTCTCATTGCAGTGGCTTCTCTTGTTGAGCATGGGCTCTAGGTGCATGGGCTTCAGTAGTTGTGGCTCATGGGCTCTAGAGCACAGGCTCAGTAGTTGTGGCACACAGGCCCAGTTGCTCTGCGGCGTGTGGGATCTTCCCAGACCAGGGCTTGAACCCGTGTCCCCTACATTGGCAGGCGGATCCCTAACCACTGTGTCACCAGAGAATCCCAGCCTTTAATGGTTTTAATTGATCATTTTATGATTCATTTTTCTCTCCTTTCTTAGTATATCAATTATACTTTTTAAAACTTTTTCTAGTGCTTACCCTAGAGTTTGCAATATACATTTACAACTAATCCAAATCCATTTTTAAATAACACTGTACCACTTCACAAGTAGTGTGAGTACCTTATAATAACAATATATCCTAACTTCTTCTTCCTGTCCCTTATATTATTGCTGTCATTCATTTCATCTACATATAAGCATACATAAACATATGTGTATATATATATATGATATATATAAGCATACATAATTGAAAACATTGTTGCTATTATTATTTTGAGCAAACTGGTTTAAGATCATTAGAATAAGAAAAAGAAAAGATTTTATTTTGCCTTTACTTATTCCTTCCTTGGTGTTCTTTGTTTCTTTATGCAGAGCCAAGTTTCTGACCTATATCACTTTCCTTTTCTCTAAAGAACATCTTTTAACATTTGTTGTAAAGCAATTCTACTGACAAGAAATTCCCTCAATTTTTGTTTGTCTGAGAAAATCTTTATTTCTTCTTCACTTTTAAGGGGTAATTTTGCAAGGTACAGAATTTAGATTGGTGGGTGTTTTTCTCTCAACACTTTTAATATTTCACTCTGTTCTCTTCTTGCTTGCATGGTTTCTGAGAAGTTGGATGTAATTCTTATCTTTTTTCCTGGATAGGTATGGTGTTTTTTTCCTTTGACTTCTTTCAGAAGTTTTTTCTTTATCTTTGATCTTCTGTAATTTGAAAATAATATCCCTGGGTGTATTTTTGGTGAGGGGAGGGCTTTTACCCTGCTTGGTGTTCTATGAGTTTCCTGAATCTGTGGTTCGGTGTCTGATATTTATTTGGGGAAATTCTCAGTAATTGCTGTTTCAAGTATTTTTTCTGTTCCTTTCCCTTGTTGTTATTCTTATTATGTGTATTTTACACATTTTAGTATTTTTCTCATGGTGTTTGGATATTCTGTTTCTTTTAAGTTGTTGTTCTTTTTTGCTTTTCTGTTTTTGAGGATTCTATTGATATATTTTCTAGCTCAGAGATTTTTTTCCTCAGCTATGTCCAGTCTACTAATAAGCCTATCAAGGACATTATTTATTTCTGTTACAAATTTTTTATCTCTAGCGCTTTTTTCCTTTAGGATTTCTATCTCTCTGCTTCATTGCTCATCTCTTCTCGCATGCAGTTGTCAAAAGTTCAGAAATAGAAGAAGCAAAACTAATTAATCACCAAAGTACATAATTAGGGAGTATTGTGCACACACCAAAAAGACAGTTCATGAACTGGGAGCATTCATACCAAACACGAAATGAGATTCAGGGACACATCATTATAAAGCAGCTTATACATTGAGAAGGCAGATACTGTCTATTCTTCAGAGTGTTTGATTATAATATTAGAATTTTCTTAAATGATAATGATAAGAAATTGGTTAGTGGTTACTTCATTTTAATTGTGGGAAACAGTTTAAGTTTTTCTTATGATTTCCAGAGGCATAAGCAAGAAATGATCCAGGTCAAGTTAGCCTTGCAAAATAAGCTAAATTAAGCTTTATTTGTATGGCTAAACTGGTTTTGTATGCTCAGAGAATTTTCAAAGCTGATCTCTTTATTTTTTATTCCAACACTGTCTATTTTATCCCTTAGAGGGATTAATACACCCTTAGCATATTAATCATATATGTTTTAAAATTTTCTGTCTATATCCAACATATCTGCCATGTCTGATTCTGATGCTGCTCTGTCTCTTCAAACTATGTTTTTGGCTCTTTAGTATGCCTTATAATTTTTTCTTAATAGCTGGACTCAGTGTACTATGTATAAGGAACTGGTGTAAATAGGCCTTTGGTGATGTGGGGTTTTTTTGGTTTTCTTTTGTTTTTGTGGTACGCGGGCCTCTCACTGCTGTGGCCTCTCCCGCTGTGGAGCACAGGTTCCGGACGCTCAGGCTCAGTGGCCATGGCTCACGGGCCTAGCCGCTCCGTGGCATATGGGATCTTCCTGGACCGGGGCACGAACCCATGTCCCCTGCATCGGCAGGCGGACTCTCAACCACTGCGCCACCAGGGAAGCCCTGGTGGTGTCGTTTTTAAGTATGGAGGGAAGGGAAACATTCCATAGTCCTATGATTTGGTCTCAGTCTTTTAGTGAGCCTGTGCCTCTGGATTGGGAACTTCATAAGTGTTTCTCTGTTCCACCCCCCCTTAGGTGGGACAAGGGGACAAACTAGCTTGTGTGGACTGGAGTTGGCTATTTCCTTTCCCAAGTCAGTTAGGCTGTGATAAAACCCTAGCAGGTTAGGCTGTGATTAATTAGTTTCTCCTGATGGCAGGCTATTTAAGAAGAACAGAGTGCCCTGGTTTATTTCAAAATTATTCCTTTCCCCCTCCCTTTGCCAGAAGCAAGAGGGGATTTTTCTCCAGTATTTAGTGTAGGAATCTTGATTGAGCTCCTGAAGGTAATTTTTATAATATGGGGGGTAGGGGGATGGGGGAAAGTGAGCTATAACTGAGTCCCCATAGCATTTTTAACTTTTAGAGTTACCAACACTGAGATTCCAGTAATTCATCAGTTACAGTTCAGGTTTTTCTGGCACTGATTCCCTCAGGGGTTTTTGCTTGTGAGAGTGTGCTCTCTTAAGCTATGAGTCCATGTGTTCACCTGTCCGTCTCTCTAGTCTTAGGGGCAACATTTGTTCTGTGTCCTACCCTCTCTTATGGAATCAAGAAGAGTTGTTGATATATAAATAAAATATATGGTCTTATAGCTAATGAGTCCATCATCATGATTTCCTAAAATATAAAACATATTTCCTTCCTCCAAAAAAAATCACCTAATCCCACATTATGCTTTTTTGTTTGGTTTCCCTAGTCACAAAACAAAAGTATTAGGTTGGCCAAAAAGTTCCTTTGATTTTTCAGTGAAAATAAAAGACACATTTTTCATTTTCACCAAGAACTTTATTGAACAACGTATTCAACCTTTTGTTCCACTACCTTCTGCCATTTTTCAGGCAAGTTCGTAATTCTGTCTTCCCAAAACTTTTTATCTTTGTGAGCAAGGAACTGTTCCAGGTGCCTTTTACAGTCTTCCAGGGAATTGAAATTTTTTCCATTAAGAGAATTTTGTGAAGACCAAAATAAATGGAAATCCAAAGGTGCAGTATCTGGTGAATACGGTGGATGAATCAGAACTTCCCAGCCAAACTAACAGTTTTTGCTGGTCATCAAAGAAACATGAGGTTTTGTGTTATCTAATTCTGGATGCTTTTCGTCTAGTGCCACTTTCAGTTGGTCTAACTGGGAGCAGTACTTGTTGGAATTAATCATTTGGTTTTCCGGAAGGAGCTCATAATAGAGGACTGCCTTCCAATCCCACCGTATACACAACATCACCTCCTTTGGATGAAGACTGGCCTTTGGTGTGGTTGGTGGTGGTTCATTGTCTCATGATCTCTTCAGTTCCACATTATTGTACAGTATCCACTTTTCATCACCCGTCACAATTTGTTTTAAAAATGGAACATTTTCGTTATGTCTAAGTAGAGAATCACATGTGGAAATATGGTCAAGAAGGTTTTTTTTGCTTAACTTATGTGGCACCCAAACATCAAAATGATTAACATAACCAAGCTGGTACAAACGATTTTCAACACTTGATTTGGATATTTTAAGTATGTTGGCTATCTCCCGAGTGGTATAATGTTGACTTCTCAGTTCATGTCTCGATTTGATTGCTGTCAACTTCAACTGGTCTACCCGACCATGGAGCATCATCCAGCGAGAAATCTCCAGCACGAAACTTCTCAAACCACTTTTTGACATGTTCAATCAATCATAGCAGCTTCTCCACACACTGCACAAATCATTTTTTTGCTTTTCAGTTGCATTTTTGCCTTTCTTGAAATAATAAAGCATAATATGCCAAAAATGTATTTTTCTTCCATCTTCAATATTAAAATGGCTACACAAAAATTCACTAATTTGATAAGTTTTTTTTTTTAAATGCATGCTGATATGAGAGCTGTCACAATACAATCTAACTAAATTGTTTGGAATGAAGTTTAAGACAACTGAGTGCTCCTAGACCCATCTTACGGAAAAAAACAAACGAACTTTTTGGCCAACCCCAATAAAATTATGTGACTATTCCTCACTTCTTTAAGACATTTAGTAGATTGAATGTGAAATCTGGTCTAAAATCCTTTAAGTGGGCTAGAATATTTTTCATCAAGTTATGTGTAATACAGCCAAGGAATGATTTGAAGAGTTATACTAGGTTTTTACGACTTAAGGATTGACTATTCTGTAGAATGTTAAGTAACAGACAACAAGTTATAGATACTGTAATCCTTATTAAACTCATTGTAAAGATCAATACTCTTTTGCTGTACAATAGAATATTCCACATCAGCCTAAAAAAACAGCTTAGCTTTTACTTTCTAAACAAAAATGGTCAGTGTCTTTATCATGAAACATATTATCTGTAGACTTGAAACTTTGGGGGAGAAACAATAACTATTTCAGACCAGTAAGGTGTATTTTAATCACTAACTGCCACAAGACAACAATTATACCAAGACTTTCCTTTTAAACTTTTCTTATAATAGGGAGAGTCCAGGAGAAATTGGGTCCAGTGTTAATTCTGTTGCAGGAAGCTTCTATCTTTATTTAAATCTATAAAGACCCTATGCAATGGAAATAAACTTGGTGGTCAATTCTGAGTTTCCAACTCAATTTTTCTTTAACTATTTTAGCTCTCATAAAAAATTAAGTATGTGATTTGGTTCTTTATTTAGCACAATGCTGTTTGGACTAACCTGTTTCATGTAAATTGACACCATTATATTATACATTGGTTTACATCTCCTGCCAGTTGTAAAATGAAATAATATTGTTTAGTCTTGTCCCAAACTTATTAAAAGAGTATCGATAGAGTTTAAAGCAATATGTCAAATATCTAAAATTACTATTTTTTAACACATATACCTTTCAAACTGATAAATATAAAGGAATATAGCCTAGTTTGTGCTATAAAGTACTTGTGGTCCAACATAAGTAGAAAGATATTTCATATCAAGCACACTTGTTTTTCTTTAGTATTTTATTTTATTTTGCCTTAAGAATAAAGAAGTAAAATGTGGTTGACTTGTTCAAAGACTTATAACCAATTCCAGTTATTACTTATTCATCTACACATCTATATTCCAATTTCTTTATATTCCAAATTCTTTATCTATAAAATAAATATGGGTAGTAACCATGGGCTGATTGATCAAATCCATGATGATGTGGCAATCAGTTTAGAGAGATTAAGGAAGTCAGAACTTTGTCTTCATTTAAAATATCTTTCTGTATACTTCATGCCTTTCCAACATGCATCAAAGACAGATAATGGTTAGAATTTGACCTAGAATTTATTGAACATACAGTCTATACTGCAAAGCTAAAATAGTTGATTGCATTTTATTCCCTCCAATATTGTTTCACTTAGTGTGTTTCTCTATAATAAAAATAGTAAGGAATACTGAGACATGAAGGTTTTTAAATATTGGTCTAGAGAAAAAGAAATTAGAGTGTCTAAAATATTTTTGAGGATCAGGAATAGCTGTGAGTAATAAACCATTGGTAAACTATAGTGGTGGCCATAAAACCTTTTTTTCTCAATAAGAGACATAAAATAAATTTTATAGCATTTTAAAATACACAAAATACTAAAACTCAAGTAATCAAAAAATTGAATATTACAGTATTTAGGCACTCACAATTAAGTGCCTTGAGGGTTTTATTTTCCCCATCCATCAGAGGGTATATATTGGTACAGTAAACACTTTAAGATGCATGAATTCCCCAACTGTTAAAAACATCACTCTCAAAAATTCTCATGTGAAGTTTTATAACAGGTGTAACCAGTTAGGGTTGATTCTTTTAAAAATAATTTTAAACTAGTCTTTAAATATTTAATCATATTGTAGCCTATACTTTAGTTCACTAGTTTGATGTACTATAGCGTTTCAAATTATTGAAATAATTTTCAATCCATTTTTGTTTTTAAACATCATCTCATGTATTCCTCACTGCAGTCCTGTGAAGTAGGTATTATTATTATCCTCAGTATTTAATGAGGAGCCTGAGACTTAGACTAAGGTCACACAGATAGCAAAATTGGGAGGGAGAATTAAATTGCTTGTGTTCAAGATAGCCCTTGAATAAATGCCAACTATTTGTGAAAACTTGAGGCCACATTACATTTCTGCAGAGTTGATAAAGAAATAGAAATCACTAGGTTTTGTGTTGTTTTATTCTGTTTTTGCTTTTTAATGACAAAATTAAGTAACATTGGGAACCTTGCAAATTCACATAATGTCAACCCAGAAGAATATTTCTATATAAGTCTGAGGTGTCTATCTGAAGGTATATTTTCCTGTATATTTCAGCCTAGGGTAGGGTAAGAGTGAAAATTGGATTAAAATTGAGCTTTACATTATATTTATTCATAATTTCTTGTTTATTATGAATTTATTGTGATTTAATTTGTTGGTTAAAAGATAATATATCCTTTGTTTCCTGTTGTTGAACAGATATGGCCCTATGGCAAGAAAAAAAAATTTTAATCCATCTCATATGTAAGGTATGAGGACCCAGTTTCCTATGACCCTAGAACATATTTTTTCATAGGCTGTATCTTGGTTAATGCCAGATAATTTCTTTATTCTAACTCAAATCATGTACAGGCAATAAAGAAATAATCTTTAAAAAACTTATTTTTTACAAGTTAGGCACTAGCTTTTTAGTGCACTTTATTTCCTTCTATTGTTAACTATTAATTTGAGCTAGTTGAAATTGCCAATATTTGACATTTTTTGACTGTAAGAAATGGCAAGTTCATATGATTCACTCTAATATAAATAGAGTGGGTAATGAACAGATCAGTTGAGTGCTAAAGGGCATTTAAAGAAAGGAAGTGAAAAATAAAGCCAAGGATCTGGTGAGTAGTTTGAAAGCAACAATGGTTTTATATTTTTAAAATAAAAAGGTCTTTGGGGGGTTTTGTGTGTGTTTTTAATATACTTTATAACAGCTTTAGGTTCACAGCAGAATTGAGTGGAAAGTACAGAAAATTTCCATATACCCCCCACCACTTCCTGTCTCCACAAGCTCACAACCTCTCCCACTATCAGTATCACTCAGCAGAATGGTGCATTTGTTAGACAATTGATGAACCTACATTGACACATCTTTATCAACCCAAAATCCATAGTTCACATTAGGGTTAAATCTTAGTGTTGTACATTCTATGGGTTTGGACAAATGTATGACACGTATCCGCCATTATAGTATCATAGAGAATAGTTTTATTTCCTAAAATTCCTCTGTGCTCTATTTGTCCCTCCCTCCCCTTGACCCCTGGCAACCACTATTCTTTTCACTTTCTTTGTAGTTTTGCTTTTTCCAGAATGTTCTACAGTTGGAATCATACAGTATAACTTTTTCATACTGTCTTCTTTCACTTGGTAATATGTATTAAAGTTTCCTCCATATCTTTTTGTGGCTTGATAGCTCATTTGTTTTAGCAGTAAATAATATTCCATTGTCTCATTGCACCACAATTTATCTGTTCACCTACTGAAGGACATGATGGTTGCTTCCAAGTTTTGACAGTTATAAATAATTCTGCTATAATAATTGGTGTTTAGTTTTTTTGTGGGCATAAGTTTTTAACTCATTTCAGTAAATACCAAGGAGTGTGATTGCTGAATCATATAATAAGGGTATGTTTAGTTTTGTAAGAAACTGCAAACTGTTTTCCAAAGTGGCTGTACCATTTTTTAAAATTTATTTTATTCAAGTATAGTTGATTTACAATGTTGTGTTAAATTCTGCTGTGAAGCAAAGTGATTCAGTTATATGTATATATACATTCTTTTTTATATTCTTTTCCATTATGGTTTATCACAGGATATTGAATATAGTTCCCTGTGCTATACAGTAGGACCTCGAGAAATAGATAATTTGAACAGACCAACCACTAGAAGTGAAATAGAATCTGTAATTTAAAATTAAAAAAAAAAAAAAGCTCCCTACAAACAGAAGTCCAAGACTAGATGGCTTCAGCTTCACAGGCAAATTCTACCAAAGATTCAAAGAAGAACTTATACTGGCTGTACCATTTTTCATTCCCACCAACAATGAATAAGAGTTCCTCTTGCTCCATATCCTTGCCAGCATTTGGTGTTATTAATGTTTTGGATTTTCACCATCCTAATAGGTGTGTAGTGGTGTTTAATTTTTGTTTTAATTTGTAATTCTTTAATGACATATGATGTTGAACATCTTTTCGTATGCTTATTTGCTCTCCACATATCTTCTTAGGTGAGGTGCCTGTTCAGAACTTTTGCCCACTTTTTTAGTTGCGTTGTTAGGTTGAGTTTTAAGAGCTCTTTGTCTGCTTTGGATAACAGTCTTTATCAGGTGTGTCTTTGCAAATATTTCTTCAGAGTCTGTGGTTTGTCTTCTCACTTCCTTGGCAATGTCTTTCACAGAGCACACATTTTAAATTTTAGTGAAGTCCTACTTTAAAAATTTTTTTAATAGATTGTATCTTTGTTCTTGTATCTAAAAAGTCATGGCCATGCACAAGGCCATCTAGATTTCTTCCTATTTTATACTCTAGGAGTTTCATAGTTTTGCATTTTATCTTTAGGTCTGTGATCTACTTTGAGTTAAAGTTTGTGAAGTGTGTAAGACCTGTGTCTAAATATTTTTACATGTGAATGTCTAGTTGTTTCAGCACCATTTGTTGAAAAGACTATCTTTTCTTCATTGTATTGTCTTTACTTCTTTGTCAAAAATCAGTTGACTATATTTATGTGAGTCTGTTGCTGGACCTTCTATCTGTTCATTGATCTATTTATTCTTTTACCAGTACCACACTGTCTTGACTACTGTAGCTTTAGAGTAAATATTGAAGTCAGGAAGTGTCAGTCCTCTAACTTTATTCTTCTTCTAAACTACTGAATTGTCTTCACTGAGTCATTTGTCCTTCAATGTAAACTTTAGAAGCAATTTGTTGATAATCAAAAAATAACTTGTTAGGATTTTGATTGGGATTGCATTGAATCTCTAGATCAAGTTGGAAAGAATTGACTCTGACCATATTGAATCTTATCAATAAAGGTGTAATATCTCTCAATTTTATTTAGTTTTTCTTTCATTTCTTTCATCAGTAGTTTTCCTCATATAGGTCTTATACATAATGTTACACTTATAACTGAGTATTTCATTTATTTGGGTGCTAATGTAGATGGTATTGTGTTTTTCATTTTGAATTCCATTTGTTCAACGCTAGTATGTAAGAAATAATTGACTTTTGTATGTTAATTTTGAAAAGGAGTGGTAGGAGGGAGTATCTTTGCCTTATTCATGATCTTATCAGGAAAGCTTCTAGTTTCTCACCGTTAAGTGTGATGATGTTAACTGTAGGATTTTTGTAGATATTTTTTTTTATCAAGTTGGGGAAGTTTTCCTCTACTCCTTGCTTGCTGAAAGTTTATATCATGAATTGATGTTAGATCTTCTCCAGTGCTTTTTCTACGTCTATTTATATGATCATTTAATTTTTCTTTTCATGTAATTGATCTGTTCATGTGATGGATTACCTTAACTGGTTTGCAAATGTTGAACCCACCTTGCATATCTGAGATAAATACAACTTAATCAGGTGTATAATTCTTTTTATACATTGTTGGATTCAATTTGCTAATATTTTGTTGAGGATTTTGCATCTAAGTTCATAAGAGACATTGGTTTGTAGTTTCCTTGTCATTTGTTTACCTAGTCTTGGTTTTAGGGAAATGCTCGTCTCATTGAGTGAGTTAGAAAATATTCCCTCTGCTTCTATCTTCTCGAAGTGATTGTAGAAAATTGGTATGATTTCTTCCTTAAATGTTTGGTAGAATTCACCAGTGAACCCATCTTGGCATCATGCTTTCTGTTTTAGAAAGTTAATTGTTAATTCAATTTTTTATAGATGTAAGCTGATTCAGATTGTCTATTTCTTCTCATTTGAGTTTTTGAAGATTGTGTCTTTCAAGGTATTAGTTCATTTCATAGAGGTTACCAAAAATATGGGCTTGATTTTGTATTTCCTTACTATAGTATTTCCTTACTATCCATTTGATATCTAAGGGACCTATAGGGATGTCCCTTGTCTTATTTGTGAAATTAGTAATTTCTGTCTTTCTTTCTCCTATTTTCTTTATTAGCCTGACTGGAAGCTTATACATTTTACTGATGTTTTCAAGGAACCAGCTTTTGCTTTCATTGATTTTTCTGTATTATTTACATGTTTTCAATTTCATTGATTTCTGCTCTAATTTTTATTATTTCTTTTCTCTGGTTACTTTGGATATAATGTGCCTTGTATTTCAAGTTTCCTCAGATGAAAACTTAGATAATTGATTTTAGAACTTTGTTCTTTTCTAATACATACATTCTATGCAATAAAATTCCCCTCTAAACACTGCTTTAGTGGCATACCACAATTTTTATAAGTTGTATTTTCATTTTCATTGTAAGTTCAATGTATTTTTAAATTTCTTCTGAGATTTCTTCTTTGACCCATGTATTATTTAGAAGCATGTTGTTTAACCTCCAATTATTTGGTATTCTCCAGGTATCTTTGTTATCAATTTCTAGTTTTATTACTTTGTGGTCTGAATGCTAAGGTACATCTTACGGTCTAGAATGTAGTCTATCACCGTTTTCAGTTTCTTTTGGTTATCCATTTTATTTTACTTTATTTTTTTTAACATCTTTATTGGAGTATAATTGCTTTATATTGTTGTGTTAGTTTCTGCTGTATAACAAAGTGAATCAGCTATACGTATACATATATCCCCATATCCCTTCCCTCTTATGTCTCCCTCCCACACTCCCTATCACACCTCTCTAGGTGGTCACAAAGCACCGAGCTGATCTCCCTGTCCTATGCAGCTGCTTCCCACTAGCTATCTATTTTACATTTGGTAGTGAATATATGTCAATGCCACTCTCTCACTTCATCTCAGCTTACCCTTCTCCCTCTCTGTGTCTTCAAGTCCATTCTCTACATCTGCATCTTTATTCCTGTCCTGCCCCTAGGTTCTTCAGAACCATTCTTTTTCTAGATTCCATATATATGTGTTAGCATAAGGTATTTGTTTTTCTCTTTTTAACTTACTTCACTCTGTATGACAGACTATAGATCCATCCACCTCACAACAGATAGCTCAATTTTGTTTCTTTTTATGGCCAAGTAATATTCCGTTGTATATATATGCCACATCCCCTTTATCCATTCATCTGTCGATGGACACTTAGGTTGCTTCCATGCCCTGGCTATTGTAAATAGTGCTGTAATGAACATTGTGGTACATGACTCTTTTTGAATTATGGTTTTCTCAGGGTATATGCCCAGTAGTGGGATTCCTGGGTCATATGGTAGTTCTATTTTTAGTTCTTTAAGGAACCTCCATACTGTTCTCCACAGTGGCTGTATCAATTTACATTCCCACAAACAGTGCAAGAGTGTTCCCTTTTCTCCACACCCTCTCCAGCATTTCTTGCTTGTAGATTTTTTTGATGATGGCCATTCTAACCAGTGTGAGGTGGTACCTCATTGTAGCTTTGATTTGCATTTCTCTAATGATTAGTGATGTTGAGCATCCTTTCATGTGTTTGTTGTCAGTCTGTAAATCTTTGGAGAAATGTCTATTTAGGTCTTCTGCCCATTTTTGGATTGGGTTGTTTGTTTGTTTGATATTGAGGGGCATGAGCTGCTTGTAAATTTTGGAGATTAATCCTTTGTCAGTTGTTTCATTTGCAAATATTTTCTCCCATTCTGAGGGTTGTCTTTTGGTCTTGTTTATAGTTTCCCTTGCTGTGCAAAAGCTCTTAAGTTTCATTGGGTCCCATTTGTTTATTTTTGTTTTTATTAGCGTTTCGCTAGGTGGTGGGTCAAAAAGGATCTTGCTGTGATTTATGTCATAGAGTGTTCTGCCTATGTTTTCCTCTAAGAGTTTTATAGTGTCCGGCCTTACATTTAGGTCTTTAATCCATTTTTAGTTTATTTTTGTCTATGGTGTTAGGGAGTGTTCTAATCACATTCTTCTACATGTAGCTGTCCCGTTTTCCCAGCACCACGTATGGAAGAGGCTGTCTTTTCTCCATTGTATATTCTTGCCACCTTTATCAAAGATAAGGTGACAATATGTGTGTGGGTTTATCTCCGGGCTTTCCATCCTGTTCCATTGATCTATATTTCTATTTTTGTGTCAGTACCATATTGTCTTGATTACTGTAGCTTTGTAGTGTAGTCTGAACTCAGGGAGCCTGATTCCTTCAGCTCCGTTTTTCTTTCTCAAAATTGCTTTGACTATTTGGGGTCTTTTGTGTTTCCATAAAACTTGTGAAATTTTTTGTTCTAGTTCTGTGAAAAATGCCATTGGTAGTGTGATAGGGATTGCATTGAATGTGTAGATTGCTTTGAGTAGTATAGTCATTTTCACAATGTTGATTCTTTGAATCCAAGAACAGGGTATATCTCTCCATCTGTTTGTATCATCTTTAATTTCTTTCATCAGTGTCTTATAGGTTTCTGCATATAGGTCTTTTGTCTCCTGAGGTAGGTTTATTCCTAGGCATTATATTCTTTTTGTTTCAGTGGTAAATGGAAGTGTTTCCTTAGTTTCTCTTTCAGATTTTTCATCATTAGTATATAGGATTGCAAGATATTTCTGTGCCTTAATTTTGTATCCTGCTACTTTACCTAATTCGTTGATTAGTTCTAGTATTGTTCTGGTAGCATCTTTAGGATTCTCTGTGTATAGTATCATGTCATCTGCAAACAGTGACAGTTTTACTTCTTCTTTTCCAATTTGGATTCCTTTTATTTCTTTTTCTTCTCTGTTTGCCATGGGTAAAGCTTCCAAAACTATGTTGAAAAATTGTGGTAAGAGTGGGCAACCTTGTCTTGTTGCTGAACTTGGTGGAAAAGGTTTCAGTTTTTCACCACTGAGAATGATGTTTGCTGTGGGTTTGTGATATATGGCCTTTCTTATATTGAGGTAAGTTCCCTCTGTGCCTACTTTCTGGAGAGTTTTTATCATAAGTGGGTGTTGAATTTTGTTAAAAGCTTTTTCCTCATCTATTCACATTATCATATATATATATATATATTTTTTTTTTTTGCGGTACATGGGCCTCTCACTGTTGTTGCCTCTCCCGTTGCAGAGCACAGGCTCCAGACGCGTAGGCTCAGTGGCCATGGCTCACGGGCCCAGCTGCTCCGGCATGTGGGATCTTCCCGGACCGGGGCACGAACCCGTGTCCCCTACATCGGCAGGCGGACCCTCAACCACTGTGCCACCAGGGAAGCCCTATCATATGGTTTTATTCTCAATTTGTTAATATGGTTTATCACATTGATTTATTTGTACATATTGAAGAATCCTCTCATTCCTGGGATAAACCCAACTTGATCATGGTGTATGATCCTTTTAATGTGCTGCTGGATTCTGTTTGCTAGTATTTTGTTGCGGATTTTTGCATCTGTGTTCCTCAGTGATATTGACCTGTAGTTTTCTTGTTCTGTGACACCTTTGTCTGGTTTTGGTATCGGGGTGATGGTGGCCTCATAGAAAGAATTTGAGAGTGTTCCTTCCTCTGTTATATATTGGAAGAGTTTGAGAAGGATAGGTTTTAGCTCTTCTCTAAATGATTGATAGCATTTGACTGTGAAACCATCTGGTCCTGTGCTTTTGTTTCTCAGAAGATTTTTAATCACAGTTTCAATTTTAGTGTTTGTGATTGGTCTGTTTATATTTTCTATTTCTTCCTGGTTTGGTCTTAGAACACTTTGCTTTTCAAATAATTCATTCATTACTTCCAGTTGTCCATTTTAGTGGCATATAGTTGTTTGTAGTAATCTCTCATGATCCTTTGTGTTTCAGCAGTGTCAGTTGTTACGTCTCCTTTTTCATTTCTAATTCTGTTGATTTGAATCTTCTCCCCTTTTTTTTTCCTTGATGAGTTTGGCTAATGGTTTATCAATTTTGTTTATCTTCTCAAAGAACCAGATTGTAGTTTTATTGATCTTTGCTATCATTTCCTTCATTTCTTTTTCATTTATTTGTGATCTGGTCTTTATGATATCTTTCCTTCTGATAACTTTGGGGATTTTTTGTTCTTCTTTCTCTAATTGCTTTAGGTGTAAGGTTAGGTTGTTGATTTGAGATTTTTCTTGCTTCTTGGGGTAGGCTTGTACTGCTATAAATTTCCGTCTTAGAACTGCTTTTGCTGTATCACATAGATTTTGGGCCATTGTGTTTTCGTTGTCATTTGTTACTAGGTATTTTTTTATTTCCTCTTTGATTTTTTCAGGGATCTCTTGGCTATTTAGTAGTGCATTTTTTAGCTTCCATGTGTTTGTATTTTTTACAGTTTTTTTTTCCTGTATTTGATATCTAGTCTCATAGCATTGTGGTTAGAAAAGATACTTTATATGATTTCAATTTTCTTAACTTTACCAAGACTTGATTTGTGACCCAAAATATGACCTATCCTGGAGAATGTTCCATGAGTGCTTGAGAAGAAAATGTATTCTGTTGTTTTTGCATGGAATGTCCTATAAATATCAAGTCTATCTTGTTTAATGTATCATTTAAAGCTTGTGTTTCCTTATTTATTTTCAGTTTGGATGATCTGTCCATTGGTGAAAGTGGGGTGTTGAAGTCCCCTACTATGATTGTGTTACTGTCGATTTCCCTTTTTATGGCTGTTAGCATTTGCCTTATGTGTTGAGGTGCTCCTATGTTGGGTGCATAAATATTTACACTTCTTATATCTTCTTCTTGGACTGATCCCTTGATCATTATGTAGTGTCCTTCTTTGTCTCTTATAATAGTCTTTATTTTAAAGTCTATTTTGTCTGATATGAGAATTGCTACTCCAGCTTTCTTTTGATTTCCATTTGCATGGAATATCTTTTTCCAGCCCCTCACTTTCAAGTCTGTATGTGTCCCTAGGTCTGAAGTGGGTCTCCTGTGGACAGCATATATATGGGTCTTTTTTTTGTATCCATTCAGCCAGTCTATGTCTTTTGGTTGGAGCATTTAATCCATTTACCTTTAAGGTAATTATCGATATGTATGTTCCTATTCCCATTTTCTTAATTGTTTTGGATTTGTTTTTGTAGGTCTTTTCCTTCTGTTGTGTTTCCTGCCTAGAGAAGTTCCTTTAGCATTTGTTGTAAAGCTGATTTGGTGCTGCTGAATCCTCTTAGCCTCTGCTTGTCTGTAATGGTTTTAATTTCTCTGTCAAATCTGAATGAGATTCTGGCTGGTTAGAGTAATCTTGGTTGTAGGTTTTTCCCTTTCATCACCTTAAATATGTTCTGCCACACCCTTCTGGCTTGCAGAGTTTCTGCTGAAAGATCAGCTATTAACCTTATGGGGATTCCCTTGTATGTTACTTGTTGCTTTTCCCTTGCTGCTTTTAATACTTTTTCTTTGTATTTAATTTTTGATAGTTTGATTTATGTGTCTTGGCTTGCTTCTCCTTGGATTTATCCTGTGTGGAACTCTCTGCACTTTGTGGACTTCATTGACTATTTCCTTCCCCATATTAGGGAAGTTTTCTTTTCTTTTTTTTTTTCCTCACACACACATACTGTATTTTATTTTTATAAGAGATGAATAGTGGGAAGTTTTCAACTATAATCTCTTCAAATATTTTCTCAGTCCCTTTCTTTTTCTCTTCTTCTTCTGAGACCCCTATAATTCGAATATTGGTGTGTTTAATGTTGTTCCAGATGTCTCTGAGACTGTCCTCAATTCTTTTCATTCTTTTTTCTTTATTCTGCACTGAGGTAGTTATTTCCACTATTTTATCTTCCAGGTCACTTATCTTTTTTCTGCCTCAGTTATTCTGCTATTGATTCCTTCTAGAGAATTTTAATTTCATTTATTGTGTTGTTTATCATTGTTTGTTTGCTGTTTAGTTCTTCTAGGTCCTTGTTAAATGTTTCTTTTATTTTCTCCATTCTGTCTCCAATATTTTGGATCATCTTTACTATCATTATTCTGAATTCTTTTTCAGGTAGACTGCCTATTTCCTCTTCATATGTTTGGCCTGGTGGTTTTTACCTTGCTCCTTCATCTGCTGTGTATTTCTCTGTCTTCTTATTTTCTTAACTTACTGTGTTTGGGGTCTCCTTTTCACAGGCTGCAGGTTCATAGGTCCCATTGTTTTTGGTGGCTGCCGCCAGTGGGTAAGGTTGGTTTAGTGGGTTTTGTAGGCTTCCTGGTGGAGGGGACTGATACCTCTGTTCTGGTGGATGAGGCTGGATCTTGTCTTTCTGCTGGGCAGGACTGTGTCCAGTGGTGTGTTTTGGGGTATCTGTGAACTTAGTTTGATTTTAGGTAGCCTCTCTGCTAATGGATGGTGTTGTGTTCCTGTCTTGCTAGTTGATTGGTGTAGGGTGTACAGTACTGGAGCTTGCTGGTTGTTGAGTGGATCTGGGTCTTAGCATTGAGTTAGAGATCTCTGGAGGACTTCTAGCTGATTGGTATTATGTGAAGCCAGGAGGTCTCTGGTGATCCAATGTCCTGAACTCAACTCTCCCACCTCAGAGGCTCTGGCCTGACACCCAGCCGGAGTACCAAGATCCTGTCAGCCACACGGCTCAGAAGAAAAGGGTGGATAAAAAAGGAAAGGAAGAAAGAAAAGAAAAGAAAGTTATTAAAATAATTTTTTAAAAAAAATATTAAAATAAAAAAAGTAAAAAAAAAAGAAGAGAGCAACCAAACCAATAAACAAATCCACCAGTGATAACAAGCACTAAAAACTAAACTAAGATAAACATATAAATCAGAAACTAGTCAGTTGCATACATCAAACCCAAAGTCTACATTTGCTCCCAAAGTCCACTGCCTCAATTTTGGGATGATACGTCGTCTATTCAGGTATTCCACAGATGCAGCATACGTCAGGTTGATTGTGGAGATTCAATTGGCTGCTCCTGAGGCTGCTGGGAGAAGTTTCCCTTTCTCTTCTTTGTTCTCACAGCTCCTGGGGTTCAGCTTTGGATTTGGTCCTGCCTCTGCATGTAGGTCTCCCTCTGACATCTGTTCATCGCTCTGACAGGAGGTGGTTAATTGAGTGGCTGATTAGGGGGCTCTGGCTCACTCAGGCCGGGGGGGGAGGGAGGGGTACGGAATGCAGGGTGAGCCTGCGGTGGCAGAGGCTTGAGTGACGTTGCAACAGCCTGAGGCACACCATGTGTTCTCCCGGGGAAGTTGTCCCTGGATCACGGGATCCTGGCAGTGGTGTGCTGCACAGGCTCCCAGGAGCAGAGGTGTGGATAGTGACCTGTGCTTATGCACAGGATTTTTGATGGCTGCAGCAGCAGTGTTAGCATTTCATGTCAGACTCTGGTGTCTGTGCTGATAGCTGCGGCTCGCACCCATCTCTGAAGCTCGTTTAGGGAGTGCTGTGAATCTCCTCTCCTTGTGCACCCTGAAACAATGGTCTCTTGATCTTAGGCAGTTCCAGACCTTTTCCCGGATTCCCTCCCAGCTAGCTGTGGTGCACTAGCCCCTTCAGGCTGTGTTCACGCAGCCAACCCCAGTTCTCTCCCTGGGATCTGACGTTTGAAGCCCCCAGCCTCAGCTCCCAGCCCCCAACCCCACCCCCCAGCTGGTGAGCAGACAAGCCTCTCAGGCCGGTGAGTGATGGTCAACAGGGATCCTCTGTGCGGAAATCTCTCCACTTTGCCCTCTGCACGCCTGTTGCTGTGCTGTCCTCCATGGCGCTGAAGCTTCCCCCTGCCCCATCTCATCCAGTGAAGGGGCTTCCTAGCATATTGAAACTTTTCCTCCTTCACAGCTCCCTCCCAGAGGTGCAGGTTCCGTCCCTATTCTTTTGTCTGTTTTTTCTTTTTTCTTTTGTTATACCCAGGTACGTGGGGAGTTTCTTGCCTTTTGGGAAGTCTGAGGTCTTCTGCCAGCGTTCAGTAGGTGTTTTCTAGGAGCTGTTCCACACATAGGTGTAGTTTTGATATATTTGTGGGGAGGCAGGTGATCGTTACGTCTTACTCCTCCGCCGTCTTGAAGGTCCTCTGGTCTATCACTTCTGTTTTATATTCTTTCTTGGAAATCACCTCTTTGCTTATGTTATTGATCTCTTCTTGCATGTTATCTACTTTTTCCATTAGAGTCCTTCGCATATTACTCATAGTTGTTTTAAATTAATAGTCTTATAATGCCAACATCCCTGCCATGTTTGGGTCTGGTTTTTGAGGTATTTAAATAATTATAATTTATTAAAGCTGTTTCATGAACAGGCAGCTTAGAAATAGTATCTAGTTTAAACACTTAAGATTTCATTATATTATGAACCCACAGTTCCTTTTCCACAATTCAAAAACCAAAGGGCTCTCAGAAATAAAGTTTTTTAACATAAATTTGTGGCACACTCATTTTTGGCAAAATCTGATGTGAATTGACATGAAGCTATTTATGGTCTTTGTTTATCTAATTTAGTATACATATTCATATGATTTTGTGGAGAAACATTAATATATGTTATAGGGTGCTTCTGAGATATTTCAAACTATATAGTTTATGCTCTGCATGCTCTATTTAAATCCAAACAAATTCTAAGTTCCAAACATATCTAGGACCAAGGCTTTTAAATAAAGATTACAAACACGTAAATAATAATTTTTAATCTCATAATTCAAGACTTTTTTAATAGGTAGTATATTATTGTATAATTAAGTAGACATGGAGTCAGATAATATGGTTAGGGCATTTAATGGATGGGTTAAATAGGTGTACAGATAATTTCATTTACAATTTTAAAGGATAAGATTGTGTCTGGTATGTTGTTTAAGCATGAATAAACCTGAGATGTTGATAAGATAACTGATAAATAATACTCTCATTTACTAGTTATCATGGTCTTCTTGCCCTCTTCTTCTAATGATTTTACATGCAACAGGGAATGCAGGGTTGATTTTGTTTTTAATTTTGTCCCAGCGACCTAAGAACAAACATGCTATGATGTCCATTTGAGTCTCACTTTTCAGATTTTACATTTGTAATGTAAAAGTTCATGTGCATTACATATTGTTGTACTGTAGTTGGCCATTTCCCAGACACCTCCCTTCAGAAGTAAATATCAAAGGAAAACAGTCTCATATTCCTGTAAGATCTGAAAATTATATAAATAATTGAAATATATAGATATAATTGAAATATATATGTTTATATATGTTATATATACGTACATATATATATGGATTTGGATAACATTCAGTGAAGTCTACTGCTATGAACAGATCTAAAGCTGACATATAATTCCAAGAATTCTAATGAATTTTGTCCTCAGTGCTAAGATTTCTGGGATGCTCTGACAGAATCATATCTTATTTAGAGTTTCTCCCCTGGACAAAGACTCACGTTCCTCTTAAGGTCATCAGTAAAGGTCTGTGCTATCTAATATAGCAGCCACTAACCACATGTGGTTATTATTATCATTGCTATTATTGATGATGATATTGCTGTCACTTACTACTAATACTTATTTTTAAAGTAAGACAAATGAAACAAGATTAAATATTTAATATGCAAGTTAAAAGGATTTTAAAATAGATATCAGGCTTGGCAGTTTTGTCATATCAATTGTTTTTTTATTGTCTAAAGCCTAGGATGGAGAAATTATTACCAAATATTGTGAAAATATTTATATAACCCCACTCCCTTGTAAATAAAAACAGTAATGGTGCCTTAAAACCGCTACAGTATTATAATCATTTGAATTGTAGGTGATAGAGTTAATGATTGGGAGTTCAGTTCACTTCCAAGGCTCACTTTCACCTAAATTTGAACTCTGAGAAGAAAAATATGTTCTTCTAAAGACATATGAGATAGTATTACAGTAAATTTAGTGTTTGGGGGAAAATACATTAATAGCATATATAACATTGTTCATTTTTTTAAAAGTACCTAACAAAATCTAATTATTATTTACATTAGATGTTCTGAGATATGATACCTACATTTACCTTTTGTTATTTTAATTGTAGGACTGAAGTGGGATATTGGAAGATAAATTTTGCCCTTTGGGGATTTCTCCTTTAGGGTGATAGGTTAATAATTTAAGTAGTTGTGTTTGAACCTTTAAAAGAAGAGTTAAACCAGGGATTCACATCTTTACTTATCAGGTCAAAAGACTTCTGTAATGTGATTATATTCTCACCTTGTAATGAAAGATAAAAGCAGTATCCCTGACATCTATCTCTAGAAGCTTCAAGAACATACAGTTTGTTGGATTCTTCCTCTTAAAAGTGGTATAATCATTTAAGCTTCAGGTTGAAAGAAACCTGAAATGTCATTCCTAGCACATATTTCTGTCATCATTTGTAAATAAAAATAAAAACCTTGACAAATTGGTTAAAATACATATCAGATTCTCTCAGGAGCAATTCCTTCACATTGAAGTATATAGTAACTTCAAATAAAATGTGCTACTTTTGACTTACAGCTTCTCTTTCTAAGTGGAATAAGCAGAGTGATGGTGCAATTATTTTTTCAATTAGAGAAACTTCAGTAACCATTGGCACCCTAGGCACATGTTCCAGGAAGAAAATATAAGAATCATTTGTTCCAAACCCGTTTTAGAATGATGGCTTATACTCTCTTCCCTACCCTCACTCCTTCAGATTTTGTGTAGTCTGACCAATATTTCTCTTCTTTTTTTGCTTGGAAATGTGTGTTAATACCTAAGATAATTTGTCATCTGTTTAGTGTTGAATCTCTCAGTATGATTTCAATGCATGTTTCTAAGACCCTCCATCCTCAGAAAAATTGCTTCTTATAGACGACTTCCTATCATGAATAAATTATATTCATCAGAATAAAAAGTTTTATGTTTAGAATAGCAAGAGAGATCACTGCCTTTTCTACTTCTGACTCACCATGTAACAGTGGTACTAGTAATTAAAATTTATAATCAGTATGTAAAATAAAACTAATAATAATAATAAGGGTAAAAGAAGACAACTGTATATGAAAAGGAAGTAAGGAAGATAGAATGTGTTTTTTGGATAAGGAAAGGTATGAAGGCCATTCTTTTGCTTGGTTTTGGGTTTTTGGTGTTTTTGTTGTTGTTTATTGGGTTTTGGGATTTTTTTGCTTTTTTGTTTTGGTAAGGGAGAAAAGGTAATTTTTTCCTAACTAAAATGATTGTTCCAGAATAAGAAAGCAAAAAAAAAAAAAAAAAAAGGACAAAAGCTGAATGGATATAGAAAGGTACAGAAATTTGTAGAAAAGAAGTTTTATGTGTGAGTTCAAAGCTGGCTAAAATTGAATAGGTTTATTTATAAGTGTTTTTAAAAAGAGTTCAAAACTAGGATTTAATTTTCTGTCTGTTAAAAAGCACAAAAATTCTTAGATTATTGGTCTGCTTTTAATAAAAGATTATAAAAGGTTTATCTTTACCCTTAATGTAATCTGCCTAGGAAACAAAGATTCTATGTCTTATGAAAATAGTTCCTCTGTAGTTGGTAGTGTTTGGTGATCATTTTACAATATATACAAATGTAGAATATGTGGCTATTGAACACTTGAAATATGACTAGTCTGAGATGGGCTGTAAGTGTAAAACATGCTAGATTTCAAAGATAAATTATAAAAAGAGAATGCACACTATCTCATTAATATAAAAAAATAAAATAAAATGGAACCAACCTTGAAAATTTCCTGAGCAGACAAGACCAGTTTAGTCATACAAGCAAAACTTAATTTAGCTTATTTTGCGAGACTAACTTGACCTGGGTCATTTCTTACTTGTGTCTCTGAAAAACCATAAGCAAAACTTAAACTGTTACCCAAAATTGAAATGAGGTAACAATTATCTGATTCCCTACCATTATCATGTAAGAAAATTCTAGGGACTTCCCTGGCAATCCAGTGGTTAGAACTCCATGCATGCACCACAGGGGGCACATGTTTGATCCCTGGTTGGGCAACTAAGATCCCACATGTCGTGTGGCGTGGCCAAAAAAAATTTTTTTTAAAAGGAAAATTCTAATATTATAACCACTGTGAAGAATAAATAATCACTGCCTCCCTACTATATAAGATGCCTTGTAACAATATCCCCCTGAGTCTCATTCCATGTTTTAGTTTGAGTGTTCCCAGTTCAAGAACTGTCTTTTTGGTGTGTGCACAATAAACTTTTTACTATTAGTAATCTTTATTTTCCAGTGAAAACTAGGTAGTAGGCAATTGTGAACTATTATATATTAGCATTACATTGTGGGTTACCAAATTTATTAATACATAATTATAAAAACTTATAGTTTTTAGAGATATGTTTTTATAGTACAATTTTTAATGTGACAGGCCATTTTGTTAATAAACCCAAGTATTTTTTATCTCTCTGTAAAAATTTAAAAACCAAATTTAGCATTTAATGTTTCAGTATATTATCTTAATTGGAAATGATTTAGATATTTAATGAATATCCATTATTTAGTTTAATAGTATAATCTTTGATCTTATTTAAAATTTTTTAATAATTATGCTTTGATTAGACATTAAACAGTTAACCATAATCTTATTTTTCTTGTTGACAAATTTTGTAACCTGTGAACCAGGAATCAGGTTCTCATCAGTCATCAGATCTGATGGCTGCTTGATCTTGGACTTCCCAGCCTCCAGAACTGTGAGAAATAAGTGTTTTTTGTTTAAGCCACCCAATCTGTAGTATTTTTGTTATAGCAGCTCAAATGAATGAAGACTAGCGCATCTGCATCACCTGGGCAGTTGTTAGAAATCAAAATTCTTGGGCCCCACTCCAGACCTACTGAATGGGGTCCAGTGCTCTATATTTGAAAAGATCCTTTGGGTGATTCTGATACATGCCAAATGATAGAACCACCTGCTAGCCAACTAATACTTTGAAGAACAAGCTTGAAAAAAAGGTTTAATATCATTTTGAAGCACCAAAAAGGTAGCTATGGTTTTTTAAATTATTAAGTTAGAGGGATTTCCTTTCAGATGTTATGAAATGGAGTGACTTTTATATAACTAAAATTTCATGAGAATCTCCAAAGTAATTATTAATTTTTGGACAAACACTTGGAAAATGTCAAAATGAAGTATCAAATGTGACTTCTTTATCCAAAACTGCTTACGAAGAATTAATCTCAATCTTGGGAAATCATATACATAATGGTAAACCAGTAAACAAAATAACAAATACCAATCCTTGGTTATACAAATGTGTAATTGCAAATTCACATGCATAAGTAATAATACAGAGATATGTTGTGTACACTTCACACAGTGGAATTATGACATTTCAGTTGCCATGTGGAAAGATCTTTTGGACCTTTTGAATAAAATACGAGAGAAATTACAGACCCTTAATTTGAAATATATAAAGGCTTTGTTGTCTTTATATTGATTCACTTTGCTATAAAGCAGAAACTAACACACCATTGTAAGCAATTATACTCCAATAAAGACATTTAAAAAAATAGTAATGGAGTGTAAAAAAATCAACAAAAATAAGAAGTGAAATTGATCTACATTTTGACACTGAGTAGTAAGTGACTTGTAATGAAAATGTCCAGGTCTTACTAAAGACAGTATTTCCTTGGGAGGAAGAAAAATACACTTAATGAAGAGAAATGAATTATATTAACAAGTTGGAAGAAGATTTAAATTTCACATTGGATTTGACAAAAGATACTGATATCAATGAAGAAAACATAAAACTCATAAATGTCACTTCAATGAAGCCATCAGTCACTTCCCAAGAAAACTTCAGATGCCCTAAATATTAAAGGAACTTGATTAAGGTTTCCCCAACTGAAAACAATGTAACAATTTGCATGATATTAGCGATATTTAATTTGAAGAGCAAAGGAAAGTTTCAGAACTATCAACAATAAAAGACACATTTCCATCAGATATGCTGAAGTAAAGACTGAATTATTTTTCTATTCTCTTTATAGAATATGATAATACAAAATCATTGTCATATGAAGAAGCAATCAAAGAGCATGCAGCCAAGAAATGTGGAAAGGAAACAGTATTATAGAGATGGGCCAGGGCGTTATTTAATTTTTAAAATATTATTTTTCTACATTTTGTGATGGTTGTAGCATTTATAAGCTTTTTAGAATCTTGTAATTTATTGTGGTTTTTCTCATTTTAATTAAATATTCACTTTTCTAACTAATTTTTCAAATGCACTGCCTCTCCAAACTTTATAACTTTCAGACCTCAGAAAATTTGGATCCATTCAATCCTATGAGCCTAGAACAATGCTCTAAGTATTAAGTAGTGCTTCTTTAAATGTTTTTGAATAAATGACTGTCATGTAAAAATATTCAAAATGGAGGAGATATAAAACTAATTACAGGGCTTCTCTGGTGGCATAGTGGTTGAGAGTCTGCCTGCCGATACAGGGGACACGGGTTCATGCCCCGGTCCAGGAAGATCCCACATGCCGCGGAGCAGCTGGGCCCGTGAGCCATGGCTGCTGAGCCTGCGCGTCCGGAGCCTGTGCTCCACAACGGGAGAGGCCACAACAGTGAGAGGCCCGCGTACTGGCAAAAAAAAAAAAAAAAAAACCCCAACTAATTACAAAATTTATACATCTTAAAATTCATTTTGAGAGTTTAAAATCATTTAAAAATAGAGAATATAATACATAGAACTACTAATACCCATCACCCAAATTCAACAGTGGTTAAGACTTTCCACATTTTTTTTATTTTCTACATTTTTTTCCACTTTTTTCCTTTTCTTTCCTGCAGTATTTAAAAGTAAATCCCAGATGTCCACATCATTTCATCCCTTCATTCCTCAATTTCTGCCTCTAACAAATGTGGACATTTTCTTACATAAACATTTACTTAACCAAATGTTAGGTTATTACATCTAATCTAATACGTAAAAAAGTATTCAATGTTATTACCTAATAACCTCATCCATAGTCAAATCTTCCCAATTTTCTCAAAATTATCTTTTGCATTGGGTTTATTTGGATCACGATACAAAGTCAACACATTTCATTTTATTAAACCTTTTAAATCTCTTCTAATATATCACGTATTTTTTCTGTGTCATTAACATATTGCTGAACCAAAGTCAATTGTCCTGCACAATGTCTCATATTTTGGATTTGTCTGTCTTTCTCTTGTGTCTTTTAACTTGTTATTTTATCTGCCTTATTTCCTATAAATGGAAGTTAGCTTCAGAATAGTGGTTCTCAAACTTGAGCTGCATCAGAATCCCCCTGGAAGGTAAGTTAAAACAGGGGTCCCCAACACCCGGGCCACATACCAGTACCAGTCCACAGCCTGTTAGGAACTGGCCACACAGCAGGAGGTGAGCAGCGGGCAAGCAAGTGAAGCTTCATCTGCCGCTCCCCATTGCTCCCCATCATTCGAATTACTGCCTGAACCATCCCCTCCCCGACCCCAGTGTCCGTGGAAAAATTGTCTTCCACGAAACCGGTCCCTGGTGCCAAAAAGGTTGGGGACTGCTGTGTTAAAACACAGATTTTGGGTCCAGCTCCAAAGTGTCTGATTCAGGTGATCTGGGATGGAGGCCAATAATTTGCATTTCTAATAAGTTCCCAGGAGATGCAGTTACTTCTGATCTAACAGGCACACTTTGAGAACCACTGTTTCTAGACTTAGGTTTGATTCAATTCAAATTCTTTTTTCTTTTTTTCATGAGCTTGCTTCTTAAGTTATGCTGTATGCTTCACTTTGCATCATTTTGTATCACATCAGATGGCACACAGTGTCTGGTAATCACACTTTTAATGATGCTAAGAATGCCCAGTAGCTTCAGTAATGAATAACTGATATTTTAAAAAATAACTTGCTGAATTCAGTGAAGTTGCAGGATACAAAATCAATATATAGAAATCTGTTGCATTTCTACGCATTAATAATGAACTATCAGAAAGAGAAATTAAGAAAACAATCCCATTTACAATTGCATCGAAAAGAATAAAACAATTATGAATAGATTTAACCAAAGAGGTGAAATTCTCTGACCACAGAGTAAGCAAACTTTCTTTAAAAGTAAAGTTAAGCTTCCTATCTGCGAGAATTTTTCTAGGTCTGGAGTTGGCAGTTCTGTTTAGGTGTGAAATGTGGGAAAAGGAAAATGCCAATATATTTCCAAGAAGGTCTTTGCTAAGGACGGTCGCATGTTATCTCAAGAGGAATGAGTGGAATATATAACTAAGACAAGAATCTAATCTTGTCCCCATAAACCAACACCTGTGTTTTGAGGATAAGCAGGTATATATTTTCCATAGGGCATAAGTTGTGATTCTTTATCTTTGTATTTTTTAAGATCTAATTCGGATATTTTGGATTTACACGTGGAGTATGAAAATAATTGTTCCTGAAGGGGAGGCTTGTTTAGGGTGTGATCATCCCAAGTTTTATTGAGGTGGCACAGGTTTATGAGGCAATGACTGCCATATGTTATGTGGGTTATTAGGAGGCCTCTAGTAATTATTATTGTCTGATTCTATATTATCACCCCAATACCCATATTCCCCCATTTGTTAAAAAGGACTATGTTTTTTTAAAACTTCCATCATTCTTTGGCAAAGACTAGTCTTTTGTTTTACTAATTTATTTATTTATTTTTGCTGTGTTGGGTCTTCGTTTCTGTGCGAGGGCTTTCTCTAGTTGTGGCAAGCGGGGGCCACTCTTCATCACGGCGCGCGGGCCTTTCACTGTCGCGGCCTCTCTTGTTGCGGAGCACAGCCTCCAGACACGCAGGCTCAGTAGGTGTGGCTCATGGGCCTAGTTGCTCCACGGCATATGGGATCCTCCCAGACCAGGGCTCGAACCTGTGTCCCCTGCATTAGCAGGCAGATTCTCAACCACTGCTCCACCAGGAGAGCCCTAAAAAGGACTATTTTTACAGCAGTTATAGATTCACAGCAAAATTGAGAGGAAGGTACAGAGATTTCCCATATTCCCACTTCCCTTTACACATGCATAGTTTCTCTGTTATCAGCATCACTGACCAGAGTGGTACATATGTTACAGTTGATGAACCTAAACTGATGAATTATAATTACCCAAAGTCCATAGTTTATATTAAGTTTCACTCATGGTATTGTACATTTACGGATTTGTACAAATGTATAATGACACGTATGCACCACTATAGTATCATACATAGTATTTTCATTGCCCTAAAAATCTTCTGTGCTCCATCTATTCATCTCTCCCCACCCCCTAAACTCTGGTAACCACTGATCTTTTTACTGCGCCTAGTTTTGCCTTTTCTAGAATGTCATATAGTTGAAAACATACAATATATAGTCTTTTCCATTGGCTTCTTTCACTTAGCAACTTGTATTTCAGGTTCTTCTGTGTCTTTTCATGGCTTGACAGCTCGTTTCTTTTAGTATTTAATATTATTCCATTATCTGGTCAACCACAGTTTATTTACCCACTCACCTACTGAAGCACGTCTTGGTTCCAGGTTTTGGCAATTATGAATAAAGCTGCTAGAAACATTAATGTGCAGGTTTTGTGTGAGATAAAATTTTAATTCCTTGGGTAAATACCAAGGAGCACAATTGCTGGATCATACGATGAATATGTTTAGTTTCGGAAGAAAAAGCAAAACTACCTTCCAAAGTGGCAGTACTGTTTTGCATCCTACCAGCAATGCATGAAGGTTTCTGTTGCTTCACATCCTCTCCAGCATTTAGTGTTGTCAGTGTTCCAGATTTTGACCATTTTAATAGGTGTGTAGTGATACTATTGCTTTAATTTGCATTTCCCCAATGATATACGATGTGGAGCATCTTTTCATATGCCTGTTTGCCATCTGTATATCTCCTTAGGTGAGGTGTCTCTTAAGGTCTCTGGCCCATATTTTAATCAGGTTGTTTTCTTATTGTTGAGCTTCAGTGTTCTTTGTAGGTTTTGGATAACTGTCCTTTTACAGATGTGTCTTTTGCAAAGATTTTCTTTCAGTCTGTGGCTTATCTTCACTCCCCAGTATTTTAAGACCAAAGCCTTTGTAGTAAAAGGAAAACTACAGTCTGAAGTGCCAACTCTGTAGAGAACCTTTCTTAGATGCTGTGAAGGAAAAGGTGGAAGGCTATATGTTGATTCCTATCTCAGTCTAGCTTGAAGGAAAATGCATATTAACATGAAAAGAAAAGTAGAGAGCAATTGTGGTGTTTAATTCTGTGTCCAGTGCCGTTGGCTATTAAGGGTTCACAGTGGAGGGAAAGATTGAAGTTGACTGAGGTAGAAGTGGGAATCTTTGTGGAAATTGAACTTAATCTGATTGACCTTGAAAGCTAGTTAGTTCTTCAAGAGATAGGTGAGAAATGACACTCCATCTGAGAAACATAATTCAGTGTTACAAAACTTTCAGTTTATATCATAGAAGAAAAAAACTTTGATTATGCTCTAGATTTAGATCCTGAATATTCTCAGATCTGTGATGGGTTTTCTTTACCTTGAGTGACTAGGACCATAAATCCTTCGTGGTTCCATAGTGGTACTTTTAGTAGCAGATGGCTTGCTCCTGTGTCTCACATCATATCTAAAAAGAATAGATTAGCCCAGCATATTTGCATCCAGATAAGTGTATTATAACACTTTAAAATATTGCACATGCCATTTAAAAAGCATATATAGTATATTTTTCAAACTTAGGGAATATTTTCCTTATATTTGATTAGGTAATTCCACCTTGTTAATGATCTGAACTATAAAAATATGCCTTTTTTTCACTTTTAATGTCAGTGACCTATTCTAGTTTTGTTATCCCTCCTGTGACTATGTAGTAATAATATATTAGTGCAATCCTCAAAGCGTGCAACACATGTTATCATTGTATGGAGGCATTTTTGAACGCTGATGATTTAAAATTTCCCATTTTAAATGCTTTCAAAAGCATTAGACTATGTTGATAGATTTGAAGATAGCTGCTCTTGTTTACAGAATTGTTTTCTATTTAGCTGGGGCCACCTGGGTATCTAAGTCATCATATGTGAAATTTGGGCTATTAATTTGACCTTGTAATGATTGATTTCTGTACTAGTCCAGGCTCCATTGCAAATGATCTAAATTTAGATTTAAGCAAAAATATAAAGTGGGGAGATGGAGAGGATATAGTATCACACAGCTGAAAGGTCCATGGGTTAATTTAATTTCAGGCACAGTTGAATCTAGATGCTCAAATGATGTTATCAGGTCTATTTCTATTCTGCTTAGCTCTGCTGGATTCAACTTGATTTTAGTTACAGGCACACTTTCTTCACTTGGAGGTGAAGTCAAGGCACTCATGCCTAGGGGAGAGGAGGTTGTTGCCCATAGGATTGGCACTTTGACCTGGCAAAGCAGGGGCTGATTCTGAAAGGAACAGGTGCTGGGCTAACAAACAAGTAAAAGCTACCACAGCAGGACCAATGGTTGGTCTTGGACACAATTACCAAAGTTTGTGAAAATTGTCTTGGTTGGCATTCATCTTCTCTTGTACATTACAAAGCACTAAGCTTAACAAATGGCTAGGAGGAAACCTAGTTGCTTTTTTCTAAACCAAAATCAGATGCCATCTTTCAACTCATAGACAAATTATAAACTGATTTTAAAGCATGTTTTCCTAGCAGTCCTAGTATCAGTATTTTCTATAGTCCTTGTTGGGCAAATCAATTAAATATACCTACCCCTCAGTTTCCTTATCTGTTTCAAGAATACTGATGCAGTTAGACTGACTAAGCTCTGAGGTCATTTCTAGTTCAAAGAATATGTGATTCAGTGATTCTTTTACAAAACTGAGTACAGGTTGGTTTTTTTTTTGGAATATGTATATTGAATGGAAACAGTAATTGCTCTCAAAAAGCTAAATTCAATAAATCTGCAGTCATAGAAATGTACTCTGTGGCTATTAAGCACTTGAAATGTGACTGATGTGACTGAGAAAATGAATTTTTAATTTGATTTCATTTAAGCTAATTTTGATTTAAATTAAAATAGCCACAGCTCTAGAATTATCAACTTATTTAAACCAGATTTTTGAGAAATGATTGACATTAAAGATAAAACAAAATTTATAAGCTTGTGCAAGGAATTTCAAAGCAGCAATTTCCCATTTTCTTTTCAGTCCCCTGCACATAGCTATTCAAGCTACGACTCGGGCAAAAATGAGAGTGTAGACCGAGGTGCTGAGGACCTGTCCCTAAACAGGGGAGATGAGGATGAAGATGACCACGATGACCACGAAGATTCTGAGAAAGTTAACGAGACAGATGGCGTTGAGGCCGAGCGGCTGAAAGCTTTTAATGTGAGTCCTGCCACCCTACCATTATGGCTGAATTTTTACCACTTCACTTTCATGTTGTTGCTTGTTGGTAACTGTGGCTACTTTAGAGACATGTTTGTTTAATTTACAGAAGGATTTAAAAAGTACATGAAACACTCTTAGCCAACCAGACACCAGAATGGCTGTGTTTTGTTTAGAATTTTAAAGCCAAACGTGAGCTGAAAACTGCACTTGTGCTGTGTGAGTATGCATGTTTACCTAGCGGATGAAGGGAGCCTCAGCTTATCCCTCGGAAGCGTCTGCCCGTCATCCGTTATTTTCTTTGCTTTCCCAGCTTATCTAATTATGCATGAAAAAAGAGTCAATTGTTTGTTTTCCGAGATTAGTATACTGTGCAGTGTAGCAATGTAAACAGTCACATTATTAATAGAGAATTTTATGGGGTGCTCAATCGTCACAGTCTACTGTTATTTCTTGATTTTTTTCTACGCAATAGTCTATACTTTTCTGTCTGTCTGTCTGTCTGCCTTTCTCTCTCTCTTTCTCTCTCTGTTTTTTAACCCAACCATTTAGAAAGTCTGTAAAGGGTGTTTGCTTAAAATTTCTGGCTTTCCATTGCAAAGTTCTCCAGTGCATAAACCAGACAAGACTATTTTCCTATCAGTAATCAAGACAGGAAGCTAGGAACAGCAGAGAGCAGCCCTCCAAACCCTTCTCCTCTGTCTCCCTCTTGCCAACAGATGTTTGTCAGGCTGTTTGTAGATGAAAACTTGGACCGAATGGTCCCAATCTCTAAGCAGCCCAAAGAAAAGATCCAGGCTATCATTGACTCATGCAGGCGACAATTCCCTGAGTATCAAGAGCGTGCCCGAAAACGCATACGTACTTACCTCAAGTCCTGCAGGCGGATGAAAAGAAGTGGTTTTGAGATGGTGAGTTTTGAATTAAAACACAGCCCTAGATTCCATCCAAATCCCACATGTAACCATGACACAATTTTTTTTTTCATCTTAGTGTCTTTTTAATTTTTTCCATAACGTCAGGTCCAAGGGGTTTTTGTTTGCCTGTTTGTTTTTTCTCCTTTTCATCTTCCTGAAGTATTTATCCCCTTTGTTGATTCAATAAGACATACCTTGTGAGACCAGTGCTCACAAGCCTAGGTACCATGTCCTAGGAAATGAGGGTCATGTGAGTGAACAGCAGTGAGAGCCAGCATCTCATTCTTGTGTGTTTCCTTTCTGTTACTGCTAAAGCAGATCTAAGGTTATTCAAGTCTTGAACTGAAGCACCAGTGGTTGCTTTAGACGGCCTGTGAGAATGGCTTTCTCTGGGACAAAAGGAAATGGATGGATCCATCTAAGTAATACTATTTTCATACAAACAGTTAACAAATAGCAGGCCTTGAAAATAAAGGTCAGGGAATGAAAATCCTTGTGTGAAAAATAAGGCTTTTGTGTACTCGGTATATTTGTGTACTTGTCTTGTGGATGGTTAACATGAGCGTTTAGATTCAGCTGGGCTTTTTATAGATGGATGATATTATGCCAGTGTTAGATATTTATGGGTGGAAATTAGACAGTGTTATTTGACCTTTATTCTATCTTACCTTGATGGAATTGTTATACTAGAAGTCGTTTTTACAATGTATTTTAAAACTTTCTTTATATTTTTATGTATTTGAGTGGACATGTATTAGAAATTTTCTGAAACTGTTTTCATTGTACTTTTGAGAAGGCTCCATAAAAACCAAGACTCTTCGTGCTTGTGATCAGTGCCTCCAATTTATTAGGTGTGATGGAACAGGAGTTGGTATAGATATAGGAGAGGTTTCAGAGTATGCCAATAGGAGAAATAGTTTTCCAGATATAAATGAAATGAATAACAAGTAATACCTCCTATATTATCTATTTTTCTACAATGGCTTCTAAAAATATCTTTGATATTTTTAAAAGAAAAACGACTGTTTCTTATAGAGAGGCAGTCTGCCAAGATGGTCACTAACACAAGGCTCGGTCCCTGGAGAGCTTGGTCTGGAGTTCTGGGTCCACCGGTTTGTAGCTATGTGACCCAGGCAAGGTGCTTCAACTTGCTGAGCTCAAGTCCCTCCTCTGGAAATGAGAGTAATTCCTAATTTATAGTGCTGACAGGATTATATAAATTGTCATGTAAAGCTCGACAAGTCATTTTTGACACATAGTAACCACTCAGTAAATCTGAACTCTGAAAATATAATCAACCAAATATTATTTAATCCATCGTCTGAAAAAAGCTACCCAAAATATTTGTATTATAAAATCACAGAGCACTACATTTAAGAATTTGCTTACTTCTTAGAATAACTATATTGAAGTTGGAGTTTGTTGTACCTAAATTACTTTAAAATAAAATAGCATAGCTGTGCCTGATGAAATTAAATTATGACAGTTGAGGTGGTATGGTATAAGAGAGGAGAGATTGCTTGAAGAAAATACAGCTACTTCCCCCATTATTGAATTCTTTAAAAGTTATTGTCACCCAATAGGAGAAAGATGACAGACAAAAAGGATATCTAACCAGGAATAAAAGCCCAGAATCCTGACTTTGACATCAGTTCATCATCAAATTGGCAGTTGTTGTAAAATTCCAGTAGAAACTAAGTATGTCTCATTCAGTGCACAATGCACAATATATACTTTCCTCTTTCAGTAACAATAAAGATAATAATGTTATATACCATGATTTTATTTTACTAGCATCTGGCACTACTATTTCTTCTAAATCTTTTAATGTTATTTAGAGTTTCTTTTCTTTGGCAAAATTTATCTTATTTTCCATTTATTAATAATTCTTTAAAAGAAAAAAATCATTGTCATGTAGAATTCTTAATTTCTCAAAGATGTATTTGAGATAATCACAGGTTTTTTATTAGTTATATTTATTTACCAAATATGAACATCTGTTTGATGTAAACTTTGTTCTATGCATAGAGAAAGACAAAAAGTTAATATAAAATCAAGATTAGTTAGGTTTACAAACTAATCTTGAAGGAAATAATGCTGTAAAGAAATGCTATTGTATTTCATATTTAATAATTTTCATTTGTTCATTTTTTATTCACTTATTCAATATATGTATAATGTGCATAACATCATGCAAAGTAATGAGAAATACAAAAGATGCCTGACTTGTTAATTAAGAAAAGTTAACATGTTCCCTGATCATCATGATTCTTTGAGATTACAAGTTGTGGGAAGTGAAGTGCTTAAGTAATAATATAAGGCCTAATATAAAGAAATGTTAAATGAACAACACAGATGAAAATTGATATTGTAGTTTAGCCCATTTTTAAAAAATACATTGCTCAGTAATGCACTATTGGAATAAAAATTAAATCTGCCATCTAGTTAACACTTGGAATTTTGATTGGCTTTATGTATCACTTCATTGTCATGCAGCATGTCATCATTTTGAACACTCATCCTTACCTGGAACAAATAGGAAAAGGCATGACTAGGGCAGATAGTAATTAACTAAATATTGTACATTAATATTTTTTTGCCTTTATAATTTAAAATCTTAAAATAAGATAATATCCATGGTTTTAAAAAATTGAAACATTAAAAAATATTTTCTTATATTGTTTTTGCTGTAGGTAGACATGAAGAAAATGTATCATTTTTAATATATGATTATCTTTACATGCCAATTATTTTGTAGTACTTAGTAAGTCAACAAAGCAACCTAGAGAAGTTTTTAATATATTTGTAAAGTAGAACTGTAGGAGTATTTGATAGGGGACTCCATATTATAAAATGAAAGTGGCATTCAGCAAGTTTAGCTCATCCAGTTACTTAGGATCTCTAATCCAGCAGACTCTTTAAGTAAAGCAAAACGCAAAATATTGAATTATGTGTTCCCTACTGACTTTGATTAAGAAATTCAAAGGGATATTCCCATAGAAGTGGTTTATCACAACTTATATTAGTATTATACTTGACAGTGTTGACATTCACTCTAATTTTCTGCTGCTAATACAAAGTCTATTCATGTTTAATTAGTCTACACTATCCCTTAAGAATTTACAACACAAGTACTTTTCATTGACTTCACTGAATGCATACAAATATTAGAGTATATATTTATGCATTCTTATTTCACTGAAATTATTAAGACCCCAAAGGTCTTAATTGCTGAAGTAGCCGAAATGTTTATGTCATTGCTCCAGTCTCTATAATGCATGAAGTTAAATAACCATATTATGATACTTTGCTACACACTTTCACTAATTCAGTGTTCCCAATCATCTCAAATCATAAATTCTTCAGTGTTGAACATAAAAGGATATGTTTTATGAAAAATAAATCCAGTAAGTTTGATACAGAGTACTGTCTTAGTTTTCATTAGATTTTAAGAACCAATGAGTTAAGCAGCCCTTGTATTAATCCTTAGACAAATATATCAAATCATTATTGATTCTATTATGCAGCTTTGACTCTCAAATTACTTCAGCTAATTTTCTGAAGAATATTTGTTGATTGTTTCAGAAAAGAAATGTATTTCTCCAAGGTGTCCTGATCTTAAATTCAAGAACACCTATAATAGATAAAGCCATAAAAAGAAAGCTTTATAAACAAGGTGAGGTTACCCCATACCTAAGTATTATTTGTGTTATGTGATGTGATTCTCTTTTTATTTTCTGAGTTTGCATTGTTTAGAGATTCTTTCACCATGCTGCATATATTTAGATGTATTTTTATAGAACTCAAATGAAAATATTTGGGGGAGATAGTCTAAGAGACTTTCTGTCCATCCTTCCTCCTGTATCTCATATCTTGACACTATATCAAGTTAGATCAAGTGGCCTAGATATTTGAATTCAATAAACTCAGCCACTTGAAAAATTACCTATTAATTTGCTTTTTAATATTATTTATTTGACTATATTTGTTTGAAGAATTAAATCTCATGCTTTTTTTTTTTTTTTTTTTTGCGGTATGCGGGCCTCTCACTGTTGTGGCCTCTCCCGTGGCGGAGCACAGGCTCCGGACGCGCAGGCTCAGCGGCCATGGCTCACGGGCCCAGCCGCGTGGCGTGTGGGATCTTCCCGGACCGGGGCACGAACCCGTGTCCCCTGCATTGGCAGGCAACTCTCAACCACTGCGCCACCAGGGAAGCCCCCTCATGCTATTTTTTGTAAAATTTGCCAGGGACATTGTCCACTAGGCTTCTTAATGTCCACTATAAATGATCTCATTTCGGAACCCTCTTTTAGCATGTAATGAAAAAAAATGTGTTTCTTCTTCTGAAATAGAGTGCTTTTATGTTTTCTCATCATTAACTTACTACGTTCACTTTTGTGGCTGTCAGGAAGTTTAGAGCCAAAAAACTTTCTAAGGTCCCAATTATCTGTTTTTTTAATTTGTTTTAGCTTACATATTTCCTTGGTAGCTCTGATATCTATTTGGGGGGAAAAGAGATATAAATTTAAAAACAAATGTGTAAATAATCTAATTATGGAAACACCATACTTTCATACCACCTTCTAAGTTTTGGGTTTTTTTTTTTGCGGTACACGGGCCTCTCACTGTTGGGGCCTCTCCCTTTGCGGAGCACAGGCTCCAGACGCACAGGCTCAGCGGCCATGGCTCACGGGCCCAGCCGCTCCGCGGCATGTGGGATCTTCCCGGACCGGGGCACGAACCCACGTCCCCTGCATCAGCAGGCGGACTCTCAACCACTGCGCCACCAGGGAAGCCCCTAAGATCTTTATTCGTAGTATTTCTTTTTAATTACATCCTATAATACCCTCCTCAGTAATTTTGATATCTGACCTTCTTATTTCACAGTTCTTTCATTAGAAAATAAATGGTTAATGTTTAGGAAATGGTACATTTTTGAGGGAATTTGACTACTTAACATCCTTTGCCTCTACTTGTCTGATGCAGACTAAAGTAGAGAGATCAGAATTCGTCTTCAATTCACAGCTTTCATAGATATCATAGGCATTGCAAAAGCTACAGTGACACTATTCATTCTTTAGCAAATAGAGCTATTATAAAAAATGAATTAAAGTGCTTCTTTAAACTAAAAATGGGAGCGGAAATATACTGAGCCCTTCATACAAGATCTTGGTTTAAAACTTTATACCTGCGCAACCATTATTATTCACAATATTCTTCATGCATCGTGAGCACAACTGTACAGATTTCTCTCTTTGTGACCAGTTAACTTAATTGATGCTAATTAGTTTGAATTCCCCACCTGCTATTTGTACGAATTTTTGCCCTCTCTTTTATAAATGTCATCTACCATCCCCCAGGATACGTTCATACCATCCTCTAAGTTCTTTATTCATAGTATTTCTTTTTAATTACATCCTATAATACCTTTCTTAATAATTTTGATAGCTAATCTGCACTCACATTTCTTTAACTTTCTCAGTTTCAGTGGTCTGTATCACTCTAGCCATTATTAGCATAGATATTTCTTAGTCTTTACTTTCACTCAAAGAGCTTGCACAAGCTATATTAAAATTTTTCACAGTCACCTACAATTTTTCAAGTATCCCCTGCTGCCTTTACAGAGGAAGTGTCCTGGTCTTACTGCTCTGGATAACGCTTCACTTCTGCTCCCCTGTCATTTCACCTCCTTCAGAACATGGCTTCTTCGACCATCCCAATGGTCATATTTTCAGTTTTCCCTTTTCACTGAGTTTTCCCTTTTCTTCTCTTCTGCCTTATAAAAAGTGTCCAAATTCAAAAAAAAAATTAACCTCATAACTTCTGTAATCTTTCTTTGAGGACTCAATGCATCCATCTTTCTTTGCCATGTTTACTGAAATATTTTATACACACAGATTACACCTGTTACCACCAACGCCCACCAAATCCCTTAAATTCAGACTCTGGTTCTTACCACTATATTGAATTAGTTCTTATGAAGATCACATGACTACCTTTGCACCAAATCCAAAAATTGCATCCCCAACTATAAATCACCCCATTTTCTTAAGATTCTATTTTCTATTTCTATTCATGTACCTTTTTCTTGATTTGGGGCTTTTCTTAAGATTCTTTGCTTGGCCATGTACCGCATATTACCCTCTCCACAGCTGCAGAGGTCTACTCCTGTATACAGTACTCTTAGATCCCAGTCATATACAAAGCCTTGGTATTTCATTCCACATTCTAGTCAGATGCTAGGCAAATGTGTTGTTATATCCTCACTGAATTCTCTGCATTCTCTATCACCCATTCTCTCCACTGATCTTCCACCTCATCTACCAAATCAACAGTAAATTCCTCTTGACTTATCTATTTCCAGCAATCGCACCACTGTTGTCATGTACACCAGTGTTCATAAACTTGGAAAGAGATTTGACTCTCCTTATACTCCTGACTTGCATTCTACCACTGGCTAAATTCTGTTTATTTTTCCTTTGCTGTCTTTCCCAAATCAGTCCCATAAGTTTGAACTTTATCAGGTATCATTTTAGTTCTAACCTTTCAAATCTCATACCTATACCCTTGCATAATCCTTCTAACTCAACTACGTACGTCCATCTTATACTACCCTCTAATTCATAAGCAGAGAAAGAACTAGGATTTGCACCTGAAAATTATGAAATTTGGGACCTTTTTTTCAAAAGAAAAGTAATATAAAATTATGAGCACAAAGTTAGGTAGAAGGACGAATATCGGCAGTTAGAAAAAAGCCACACATAATATTTTTTTTAAAAAAGAGAAATCTTGAAGACTCAAATATTTTTCTTCAGAAAAAGAAGAAATACTAGAATACTTACAACATCCAGTAACTCCAGTAGTCCCATCCAGTTGAAGAACCCTGGTGCCTGGACTTCATTGGCTTTATTATAAATCTGCCTTTGCTCCTGGAGTAGTCTTCCTCAATTCTGGCTTTGATACTGTCAAACTTTTGTCATCTCAGGACAAATTCTAAATTTCTTACTATAGTGTGTTACAGTATGCCCTTTTGAAACTGAGACACCTAGGTTCAATTCCTGTACAATTTTATGTGATGTTTCTGAGTCTCCATTTTTCTAAAGGAGAGGGCTCTCGAGGTATTACATGTGATAATGTAAATAAAATGTTTAGCATATAATCTGGCCCCTTTCTACCCTTTCTTCTAATACGCTCAGTTATTTCCTTTAATGTCTCAGTTATCACAGGGAACTGCTACTCTTTCTCTCAGTGTGTGCTCTCTTGGTTCACTGATTTTTCCTGACTCAGGGTTCATGGGTACTATTCTCTCTTTATTTACTAAATTATTTTATTTACTAAAATTGAAGAGTAACTAAAGTGTAAAGAATACAACCATCATTGCTTTCAGAGTTACTCATCAGTGGATCTTTTAGTTTAAGCAAAATGTTGACCTGAGTCTCATGGAATACCCCCTCACACACCCCACTCACCTTCCCTCTACAAATACATACAAACCCTGAGTAAAATATAACAATTTTGAAATACCTATATAAGCTCAAAAGAAAGAAAAGGAAATTCCCAGGCCTTGAAATTAATAGCAAACTCATAGCCAGAATTGTAAGCCCTTAATTTGATAGGGTTACAGAGTAGGAAGATAGAAAAAGTGAATTTAAGCCCAAACAGATCAGGGCTGGGATTTGAATGCCAATTCAAGTTCAGGAGATGGGGATTTGGGTTTGTGACTAGGCAGGAACATGAACTGAGAACCGTATAAAAAGCTGGGACCCTGGAAAGGACTACTCTTCCATTAAAGGGGAATTGGAAGCATCAAATTACAACTTCAAAAAATGAAATGACAGGCATTATAAACATTGAAACTAAAACCTTACTAGATGGGTTAAATAGCAGATAAGATGATTCAACCAAAGAGAAAATTGATACACTGGAACTGTGGAAATTACTCACAGACAGAAAAAAGAGAAGTGGAATTTGATAAAGAAGTTAACTTGGGGACTAGAGTGATATAGATCTAATAGGCATTCCAAAGGAGGAATTAGAGAGAATGAGGACAATATTCAAGCAAAAAAGGAGGAAGAATTTTTCAGAATTGACTAGACCATGAATACTAAGAACAGAGAAACAGACCATCCCTGAGCAGCACAAATAAAAACAAAGTCACACCTATGTACATCAAGGCAAAACGGCAGCAGACCCAAGAAATTCTTAAATGTCACCAGAAAGAAACAAGAAATTATCTAAAACAGGAAAGACTGAACATAATACTTGTCCTCAAAATAGATGTCGGAAGACAATCTTCAAAATACTGAGAAAAAAGTCTTCAAAATTTTTTAGAGAAACTACTTTTAGTCTACAAATCAATGCCTAGCTAAACTCTACCTCCAGAGTGAGGAAGAAAAATACTTCAGACAACTACTGAAATTACCACTGACAAGCTGTTTCTGGGAAGAACTAAAATGTACTCTAAGAAAAAGGAAACAACCCAGAAGGAGACACTGGAAAATTAGCAGCATTGGTGAGCAAATCCGAAGAAAAGCTCCCTGATTTTAGTCAGTGGATCTTGGTTCTTAGCCATGTTTTATCAGCTGTTACTTGTGGACCTTGTATCTCTCGTAGTTCAGATTCCTCATGGGAAAAATGGAAACAAATAGCACTTCTACATGAAAACCAACAACACTTGAAATAACAAATATAAAAACTTCTGCATAGCATGGTACCTGGTCTCTGAGGAACAGGATAAAATGCAGTCGAATCTGAAATTGCATTCCACTGCTCCCTTTACTGGGAAACCCTTGCTGTCTCAATCTGTTGAACTCCTTGGAGGACTAAATCCAATACGCCTTTATCTATTTAATCATCACTTCTAGCTAACAGCAGCCTTAAATCTGTCTTTCTTCCATGTGCAAATTGTACTTTGTGGTACTTCTGTAGTTTTATTTTATCCTGTCTTATATTACTGTTATTTATATATGGGCCTTAGCTCCCTAATAAGAAGTTACGTTCCTTGACTACTCTGCTTCTTAACTTGTTCATTTCTGTATCATCCACTGTGTCTTATACAGTACAATTAGTTGCTCGTGAAATCTGCTCAGTCCGTGTTCAATTCAGTGGAATTAAAATTGTTGAATGAAGGATGAGTGAATGAGTGGACATTCATACTAATGTGTTACTTTGTAGTAAAATTAGTGGGGAGGTAAGCTAGTGTTCATTGTGTGCTCTTTCACAGTATCCTGCAATTGGCATTTCAATTTTAAAAGCTACTGATAACTGAAAATCTAGCCTAATGTATTTTAAATCTTAGGGAGTTTTTTTTCCTAAAGAAGGCGTCATATAACGTTTAATTTTAACTCTCTTGAAACACTATTTTTAAAATATTTTTATCTATTTGGTAATTAGTGTGAATATTAATTGTATGAATAGAATTTGTGTATAGTTTTACGTTTCATAAGTAAACTATTAAAAGAAAAGATGTCATGGTCCAAAATAATCATAAGTAAATGTAATCACTTATTTTCAGAATTAAAAGATGTTTCCTAGTGGAGACTTGAATAAGTTGTTGGTTAAAATGAAAACATGTCATTTTAGTTGAAAATTTAGTTTATCTCATCTTGATCAGATGTATATGTCAGATGACATTAGCTAAATTGGGCTTTAGCATCAACTATAAAACTTAACAATTCCCCATGTGTTTGTGAAAGATCATTATTAAAGGTCAATAATGTTCTAAAATTAAGGCCAAAGCATAGACTATTAATTCATAATGAAATACTTATAATCACAGCCTAGATAGGGGTTAATTATCATCTTTGTTTTTAAACTCCTTTTAAATTAGTCAAGATATTTTTCTCAAGAAAACTGGAAAGTCCAAGGATTCTCACATAGCTGGGCTCACATGTCAGGGAGTTGCCACTCTCCCAATGCTTCTCTGTGTATAGGTTTAGCTCTCAGTCTTGCTTCCTGTTGGGAAGTGTTGCCGTCAGCAGCTCTAAGCTTCTTTTCTTAAAACTCCCAATCCAAGAGCAGTCTTCCAGCTCCAGGTCCCCATTTCCATGAAAGGACTTGGATTGGCCCTATTTGGATCATATGTCCGTTTCTTGGATCAGTCACTGGGAACAAAGGGATGGGCTCCCGTGATTGGCCAGGACTAAGTCACGTGGCCAGTTAGGTCAGTAAGGGACTTTGCTTATCACATCCACTTTTAGGATGGGGTCAAGGCAGTTGAGCTGCTATTTTAGTCTGCATCCACCATGCTTATCTAAGATCTTGGATCATCAATGGTCCAGAATTCAGAACTTTTCTGATTTGGGGGACCTGATAAAGTACATATTCTGTTTCCTGCATAACACTCACATTGGGGTCTGGAAAAACATCCCATGCACAAATATATTAGTCTTTCTACCACAAAACCTAGGAATATTCACAGAAAGAAGAAAAAAGAAAGTTTCTAAATATTCTCATATCAGTTTCTTCTGCCAACTGAGTTTACCCTAAGTTTTTGAAATATTTCAGCTCATACAATATTAGGATCTTAGAATTGCTGATAAAAGGTTGAGTCTATAATAAACACTCTTTGTTCCGTGTATATTATACCCTATGTACTAGGCGTTGTACTAACTTGCAAAGTAAACTCTATGATAACAGAGACAGTATTGATTTTGTTTATCTCCGTATCTTTGGACTTGGCACAGTTCCTGACATATAGAAAGTGCTCATTAAGTATATTTGTTGAATAAACTAGTAAAAATATCAGTGACTTTATGTACCTTAATTCATGGAATTCTAACAACTGCCCCCTGATATAGAGATAGAGATTATTTTTCCTATTCATAGCTTATTGACTGAACCTCAGTTTTGTCATTTATAAAAATATAAATAATGATACTCTGCAGAATGAGTGAGGCTCAGAGAGATTATATAGCAAAAGTAGTCAGGCAGATTGCAAGGAACTGATCGCATAATAATATCCAGGTCTGTCTGACTTAGTTGCTAAACTGTTACTTTAGTCCACTGATGTTGGCAAATGAAGCTACCTGGTCAGAAGAAGGGATCCCTTAAGAGCTGCATCTTTTTACACTGTAACAGTTATGTGTTCAGGCATGGGTATACCATTTTGGGGTGACAGGATATCATCCAAGCTGCAGAATTTTCAAATTATGTATTTTATAAAGTAATAAGTTTAGCAGAAATCATCTTAATTTAAAAGTCTACCTAAATTCTGACTACCAAATTATTTGCTTTAATTATTTTAAAAGAGCTCATTCTACTTAAAAGCTCAGGTTGATGTCACTGTTGCTCCCAATCTGGCTTGTCTAATACTTGATTAAGCTGTGCTTGAACACTGGAGTCGAGAGCATCGCCACAGTAACCCATGAACAGAGCTTATATTCTTGATTTCGCATCGCCACAGTAACCCGTGAACAGAGCTTATATTCTTGATTTCTTTTTACTTTTTATAATTGCAAAAAAAAAAACAAAAACGTACAGCATCCTAAGCGTACAGCAGAAGTTCAGAGGACTCTAACACTGTTTAGTTTTAAGACCAAAAAATGGAATAGTTTGTTAGTGTGGCAGTAGGTTTTACATGCCTATATAAGGAAAGACACATTTACACTGTGCCAACAGCAATGGTATCTTAAGTCCCCAATTAAAATGTGACTTTTTAAACTCCAAAACCCCATGTGACTGTTTAGCCATCTGTTTAATGAAACAACCACTATTGATTTGGGCATAGATAATTATTACAATAAGAACAGTGCTGGGGAAAGATCAACTTGTCCCAGTTGAGTATGACAGTTAATTATGAAGAGATAATTAGTGAAGGCTAGTTAGCATTATCTCATATCCAGGAAAGAAATAGGTAACAAATCTCAATCTAGGTATAGATCATGTAGAATATGTGATTGTATACATCTTTGAATAATTACTTTTAAATATCTAAGATATATACTAAATAGTAGATTTACTGAGCTATATTCAACTGGAAGGAGCAGTGTTGTTTTCCATAAATTATCTATTGAACTCTTTGCATTTTGGTGAAATATTATTTCAGGTTATTACAGTGGAAGCTTTTGTGTTTTATGGCCACTCTTACTGCTGTAACAAGGAATCTTCAGCATTTATCCCTGGTGGAACCCATGACTACAGCCCTTAACACCCTGACAGGAAAACACTAAAGAGATGATTTTAGAATAGGCTTTCCACTAGTAAATGTCACGAAGGAAAGGGGAGCCCCGGTGAATATCGTTCTGAGAACTCATAAATAATAGTTTTAAATTTCTCTATGATAACACTGCTTTTATAAGGAGCAAAACTGATGAATTTCCTTCTCACTCTCTTGGTCTAAGGTACTTTTGAGTTGTGAAATAGATAATAGCCACACCATGGAGGAAAAATAAGCAAAAGACTTTCATATTTAGTATCATATAACCGGGCATAGCATAATTGAGCTCTGTGTGTATTGACGAGCATCGGCATTTATTACTGGCTCATCAATATTAGAACCAAGGGGATTTTTACCGGGATTGCCTCACAGGAGAGAAAGAACTTCTCTGCCTGGCTCCTGATTCTCGTTCTGGGCATGAAACTAAGCTTTATTATGTGTCATGTACAGTAATTTCTTGGCACTTCTGGTTGCTCCAACGTGAAAATCTTGTGAACTTAGATTGCATCAGTTTAGAACATGTGATGGAAGTTAGATAAGTTCCATTTTATCATGCCATTAATGAAGAAGAGTTTTAAAGAATTAATAGGAAGCTGTTTTAGGAGGATTTTGATGACTTTAAGAGAAGAATTTTAGGAAGACCCTAATATATTCCTCATTTCAATGCATAATGGAGTTAGCTGTACATGGACTCCTCTGGAGGAATGTGTAGTGTTTAAGAGCTCCAGCTTTCTTTAAACTCACTGAGGCCTTCGTTGTAAAATGACAATAAACTTTACTAGGGATTATTAGTCCCAGTTTATCATCAGACTTAAAGATGAATTCAGGTGTTTCCACATCATAATTGCAGGTTCTATAGGGCTTTAATTTGGGTTTCTTTAAAATGGATGATATAAGTACTTTTTCTCAAGGGTTGTTTGGAAGAAATTAGATAATGAATCACAGATTTTTGTATTAATGCTTCCACATCTAAGCACTCAATATGAGTTAGGTATTATTAATATTTATCTTAAGATTAATTTAGAATGAATAGTACTGGTTTTCTCCTTGGAGGTACGTATTTTATCATGTATTTAGGATATTGTAAATTCCTTGAAAAACACATATGTACCTATTAAACTGTAATATAGATTTTCATTCATTCTGCCCTTCTCTCCAATGAGCTTGAGTCAGGTATAATTGTAATACAGACATGTAAAGGAATAACTTTGGTCTGCTTATTTTTGGTTGAGCCAACATTTTATATATAAGGATTTTTCCTAAAATATTTTATGTTATTAATAATAAATTTTGTAAAAGTACTAAGTATACAACAGAATTTAGGAGAGTGGAAGAGTTGAGAATTGGGAGACATGAAACCTGGCTTCTATTTCTAGCTCAATTCGTCCTTAGGCAAAAAAGTTTCTTCAAACTTTAAGGAAAAAACTGTACTGAATGATTTATATGACCATTTACAGTTATCGAATTATGATTCTACAGTAAACTCAGAACAACTCTATTTTCAAAATTATATTGTTTAACTTCTGGCTATGTTTAATCACATATCTTTGCTTCTACTGATTTTTTTCACTTAATAGGAAAGGGTACATGATTGCTTTATCTTGAAGTTGACTTTTTTCCCAAAATCTTGAAATAATGAGGTTATCCAGTGACCTTAAAAGATATCTAGTTCCACTCAGCTGGGAAATTATTTTCTGAGAAGACCAATTAAATATATTTGGGAAAAACCCAACTGTGTCATTTTCTCCAAAAAGGAAAGTATATAAATTATTACACACAGTAACTTATACTGTTCTAGTAAAAGTCATTTCCCACTTTGTTTTTAAATATTAAAAAAGAATTTGAAAGGAAATGCTACCAAATCATTTTAATTAAAGAGGTATTTTACCTTGTATTCTCTCTGTTCAACAAACTATTAGGTGTTTAAGGAATGTATGTGTTTATTACTACAATTTAGTCAGCTTAATGAAGCTCCATAGCCTTACATATTCCTAATTTTGAATAGAGGTACCAGGTAAAGAGAAAAAAATAAAAGGAATGAAGAACAGAAACAGGTCTCTGAATTTCATGTGCCTGTCAATGATTGGATCAGGAAAATAGAGACTGCTGATATGTTAGTTAGCTTCTGTTAATTCAATCCCTAGAACTAAATGAAGTGTCTAAAGATGTAGTTTATAAAGGTGTGAACTCTCACTTCTATTTGAACAATGCTAGCTACAATGAAATAAATGATTTTTTTTATAATGGAATGTTCTTATTCCCATTTTTCCTATAACACTGTTGCCACAAAACATAATTCAGTTGAGATGAACAACATCGTGTAGCCAATTCCCTTGGGGTTTAGCGTATAATTTTGAGCCATGTTATGGCCATCTTTTAATGAAACACTGATTTTTGTAGCTTAGTATAGTTTCAGTTCTGAGCTAGACTACCTTATCCATATTCAATGAAGTACAGAATGAAATGAAGCAATATGCATTTTGAAATGATATATACACCTTTATGACAGTTTAAATATTTTTTAATGTTTACTTCATTTGACCCTCTCTGTTCCCAACACACAGTCCTGACTTTGTAATTTCCTTCTCAAAACTATTCTTCCTGCTACCTCAGGGGGCCTCTTTCTTTTCTTCCTTTTGCGAAAACGACATTCCAAATATTGTAATGCTTTATTGTCAAAGTTGTCTACCTATCATTTCCATCATCTCACAGGGTTAGCAGGTGGAGACTGCACCCTATACCCTTCCTACCTTTTGCCTACAGAGGGTACTTTGGAGGTGGAAACATGGGGGAGTCAGGTGAGGTAGCAGCAGAAATTGCTTCCTAGTTCAAATAAAGTCAAAGCTTGGTCTCTTTCTGCACTGAACAAATTCTACTGAAGAGTAGCTATTAAAACACTGTGGTCTGAATTTAGTTGTTCTAGAATATTGTTTGAGATAGAAATGCTATGGTTCAGTGTGCTAATGCACATCATACATGCCAGAGTTAGCAAAATGAATCAAGTACAATAAAGGCATGCTCACATTCATTTACAAAAATTAATTAAAAGATCTCTAATAGTTGGGAGGCCTCTAAGAAATATGTATGGCAGCCATACATATTTTGGACTCAGGCTTTGAAAACCCTAAGATGGCATACCATTATAATATGCTAGATTGCTAAAAGATGCTTATTTTGTCATTTTATATTTTGCTATCTCATCTCGTTTAATTTTTACGTTACTTATCTATCATTTGCTTATCATAATTTTTTTAAAAAACCGTCTGGTATCATTAAGTACTTCATCTTTCAGTTAGATAATTTTTCATGTAATTATGGGAAAAAATGGAAAACTTTTCTGATTATCACAAGTGATATGGAGAATCACAAACAATTTGTAGTTAATTAGGAGCTTAGTCAGGGGGTTAATGAGTTTCTACATGGGCTACACAGAAGATGGATATCCAACATGTACCTCTTACACTAATAATATTGACACATATTTTATAAATAAAACAAAGCATGTAGGCACACATGCACATCTCACATCTAGAACACTGAATTTTTGTTATAGCAAAATTGTTCTAGGACTGAAGTTTTAGTTTGTTTTTAAGCTAAAGTAAGGTGTTTTTTATAAGAATTTTAATCACATCAATTGTGTCATGACTCAGACTGTAAATAGTCATAATATTTCATATTAAGATTGTTTGACATGGTCTGAGTGTCTGTCAGTTTTTCCAACTGTTTCGGCCCTGTCACTTGTTTTTGTTTTGTTTTGTTGTGCATTGTCATATGTTATAAGAGAATTAAAGGACTTGTTTTACTTGCAAAACCCAGTCAGCAATTTTACCACTGCCTGTTCAAACTCCAGCTTAATGGCCCAGACTAAACACTTGTGACAAAGGAGCTGTGGGAATGGATGATGGATCTGTAGCAACTCTAGCTTTAACCTCTAACTAGCTTTCATTATTCATCTTTGCAATTTCCATTTCCTCTTTCTATTGAAATCAGTTGAGTTGAAATACATGGATACTCCTGCACATCCTATGAGATCTGAGTATAGCATTGGACTGTTAATGATACTGTTAATAATTTTTTCATGTTTTTTTCTCTCTTTTTTTTTAGTCTCGACCTATTCCTTCCCACCTTACTTCAGCAGTTGCAGAGAGTATCTTGGCTTCAGCCTGTGAGAGTGAGAGTAGAAATGCCGCCAAGAGGATGCGTCTGGATAGACAACAGGTACTGAGGAGTCTTGGGGTCTGGTGACCACCAGCTATAGCAAATATGGTTAAGTTAATCTGATTTATGGAGAAGAGCAGAATCTCTGGAATGGATTTAAAGTCCACAGAGATATCGTTTTTCTGTCTTTGTGATATGAATTTAAACTTGAAAAAGGCGTGTCCATGAGATCAGTAGAGATGCAATGACAAAAATTTCCTGTGATGAAAAATGGACAATTGTAAAATTAATGAGTTAAAATTCTGTTTAGTATCCAGTATGAAGGCTAATGACTTATTTAAATAAGAGGCTCTAAATGATCATTTACAGTAGTTTTGTAAGTTTACCTGATCGTTTATAATAGTGAACTGATTATGGTCTTTTTGAATGAAAATGAACCTCTCTTTAATTTCCTCTGGTCCATTGCCAAATATCAATAGATTATGCTAGGTATGGGGAAAACACAACATAATCTTGAAGACCAGAAAGCCGTAAAATGGGAGTATAAAAGAAGGAACATCTACGTCCTGGGCTTACCTTCACGTTAACAAATCATTTACTGTATAACCATTAAGTATCATCTTTCTACATCTCTTTTCTAAGGCTGTATATCCATGTGATATAGATGTACTCTTGCGGTGTGCGGACTTCTCATTGCGGTGGCTTCTCTTGTTGTGGAGCATGGGCTCTAGGCGCCCGGGCTTCAGAGTTGTGGCACGGGCTTAGTTGCTCTGCAGCATGTGGGATCTTCCCGGACCAGGGATCGAACCCGTGTCCCCTGCATTGGCAGGAGGGTTCTTAACCACTGTGCCACCAGGGAAGCCCGAGACTTTTGTCATTATTATATCTCTAAAATTTATCTTGCTTAAAATAAGTTACAGGCCAATATATAATACCATATTTAGCATAGTGATTAAGACTGCATATTCTGGAGTTAAATACAACTGATTTTGATTCTCAGCTCTACCCTAACTAACTGTGTGACCTTCAGGAAATTATTCCAATTCTCTGTGCCTAGTTTTCTCATATGTAAAATAACAATAACAGTACTAATCTTATAGGGGTGTGTGAGAACCCTGAATGATAGATTTATGTTAGGTACTTAGCAATTTGCCTGGCATGTGGTAAGCATCAAGAAAATTCAGCCTAGAAAAAGTTATTTTAATTGATGTTCTAGCTTTTCTGTCATTGCATTGGTATCAGTAAGACTATAAAGAAGCATTAATAGTACTATCTCAGATATAGGAGTTTTGAATTCAGACTAAGTCCATTTGAGAAAATATCATTATTCTAGAAATCAGAGTAGTAGAATTCTGGGATTGAAAGGGATCTCCTGGTTGTCAGTTCGCTACATACCTCGTCCAATCTACACTCTAGAATATCCCTGAATCATAGACTCAATCATATGTGCAGTTGTCATGAAAATTAAATGACTGATTCATGTTATGTACTGCCTACAGTCTCCTTCTACAAGTTCCCCAAAGCTGGTCGTCCACAATATTTGGTCTAATCACTTAACCACTGTTGACCTAACCTGTAAAATGGAGGATACAAATGTATAGTTATTTCTTCTTACTGTGAATTATATAGACTTCACTTGGCACGCAGCACAAAGGCTTCTACCAAGTGGATTTTACACTTTCATCAAAGCATGGAGATGTGGGAGCAGGAACTCCCCTAACTGGATCTAAACACTCTTTGCCTAAGTAGAGACAACCAGAGTTCTTTTTGGTGTTGGCAATGGTATCATCCTTTTCTAGGCACCTTCTTAACCCAACTCACAATTCTTAGAATTTTCCAGTGACTCAAAGATTCTTCATTGTGTCCCTGCCTTTCTGTTGGTGCATGAAAGTTCAGAAATGAGACAGTTAAAATCTAAATTCTGTTCAGCTGCACACATGACTACTTGCTGCCCCTGGTTAGCCATATGTAGGGCTGTAATTATATGTGTCCTTCAGAGTTTATGAAACTTGATAAATTAATTGGGCTTTATAAAGCTATGAACATAAAAGGTACTATGGATGTATTAAATACTTTATTTCATATGTCCACCTTGCCCCAGGGTCTAGAGGAGGCAGCCTCAGCCCTGAAGCAAGTAGGCAAGGGCAGGAGCCTACTGTCTCATTAGGAATCAGATGACTCAGGGCTGAGGTCAATCCCCAATGAATTATAGAATATACTCAGCATTTCTTTTCTTTTTTAAAAAAATACATTTATTTATTTATTTATTTTTGGCTGCTTTGGGTCTTTGTTGCTGCTCGTGGGCTTTCTCTAGTTGCGGAGAACAGGGGCTACTCTTTGTTGGGGTGCATGGGCTTCTCGTTATTGGGGAGCATGGGCTCTAGATATGCGGGCTTCCGTAGTTGTGGCTTGTGGGCTTCAGTAGTTGTGGCTCGCGGGCTCTAGAGTGCAGGCTCATTAGTTGTGGCGCATGGGCTGAGTTGCTCCATGGCATGTGGGATCTTCCAGGACCAGGGCTCGAACTCGTGTCCCCTGCATTGGAGGATTCTCAACCACTGTACCACCAGGGAAGTCCCAGCATTTCTTTTCTTTTAACATGAAAATCTGGAATTTTTATGTTACCCAGGAAATCCTTTTTCACTTTGGCAATTCAAAAAGATAGGCAGAGTCAGACTTCACATTTATATTCCTATGACATAGCTCAAATTGTCTTTATCTTTGTTATTTAGATATTATTTCACTACTATTTACTTAAAAACAAATCTATCTCAATGATTTTGGCTACAGTTCATCTCACCAGAGAGACAGAGGCAGAAAGTGAGAAAGATTAGAAACATCCACTTGCTGGTCATTTATCCCCCATCACTTTGTACTTGCTCTTTTTGAGGAATGACGTATATTCTATTCCAAGGCTTGTTGAAATTTCTGATTAATGTGAGGGTTCCTTTGGCTTCTTTTCTCTATTTAAGTTCTTTCCGTTAAATTAGCTTTTAGTTTTATAGAAGGGATCACGTAAAACCAATGGTCAAGGGCTTCCTCGGCAGATTCAGCCCTCATGAAGAACAATGCAGCACGAGTGTGCTGGGTGACAGTTTTTGCGGTGACTGGGACAGATGGAAAATCAATGGTAGGCTGTGATATGACACCTTTGACTCTACTGTAAAGAACACCATAGGGGAACTGGCATGTTAGTTGCTTGTGACATAATAAAAGGTGAGAAAGCAGGGGAAAAAATACTGAAAACTGATGCATCGCTGAGTTAAAGAAGAAAATCGCTATTAGTAAACCAACAGAAAACCATCGGCCCGAGACCAAAAAATATTTAGTAAGCCCACAGTTCCTGCTACTCTGTTTTCTGTAGTACTGGTGAATTCACTGTTACGTGTACCTCTTCCTGATTTTTCCTTTGTTCTGTTAGGGTGCTAATGAGTGGGCATGTTATTAAAAGAAACATAATGGTAGGTATCAAGGTTGAAAATATAGCCACATAAGCCCGATGGCAGTTTTAATACAGGCATTTCATTTTGTCATGGATGTATTTGAAAACTACCGAAAACACCATGGTCAAGCTGTTTTTGAGTCAGGCAGCTCTCCTTTCATGTTTCCTTCTGTATTTTCATGTACTTTTGGTAACGTTTATAAAATTTCACAAATGCATAATTGAAAGAAATATTTTTCAGTAGGATTTTATGCTTAAATGTAAACATTGTGATAGTAACTGAGATAGGGTTTGAAACCTATATCTGTGGCCTTCCAGCCCACACTCCCATACCCCTACTCTCAGTCATCCTCGGCTTTCATTCTACTTCTAGCATTTGTCTTTCTTATATACAATATTTTGGAGAAAGAAAACTCTATCTTTGAGTGTTCCAACATGTGTTTCAGCACGGCCCTCTCATCCAAAGGAGAAAAAATATAAGAGAAACAAAGTACCACCTAGAGTAGTTCCTTGAATATATTGTATTTTCTCTGTAACACATGTAATTTTAAACAATTGAAATAGAATATACTTCACAAGTCATCTAACTGTAATAGGCCTTATTTTCTTCATTAGTAATAATATTAATAACAACAGAACAGCAGGAACGTGTATGGATGAAACACTGTTTGAGGTAGGTTGCAAGCCTATTTTATGTAACTGTCATCGCTTTTCATGAAGTGGAGACATTGAGGCTCAGAGCTCTTAGTGCAGAGCTGCTCAGGATGGATCCCCACTTGGATCCAATCCTTGTGCTTTTTAAAATCATGCTTATAGTAACATTTAAAAAAATACTTTCAGACATGCAGGCTTATTTTTGATAATTTAGGAAATAGAGTAATGTATAGAGAAGAAATATAATTGACTAGTAATTCCACTATTCAGTTTTATAATATAATTCTTTCTACTACTCTATCTATGCAAAACTTCCTGTTTTAAAAAGCAAAACAGTATCACATTGTATCCTTCCATTTAGCTTAATGTTGTGAATATTTATGGTATCACTATGTAAGTTTATCAATTATTTTTAGAAGCCCCTTAATACTCCATCATGTAGTATTTTCTAAATTATTAAATGTTGATTTTGTTTTTCCTACCATAATTTTCCTGTGAAAAGGATACCTTGCCAGTTATATTTTTAGGATAAATTATGAGACCTGGGTCAAAAACCAGCAAGGCTTTTTAAGCTCTTGATATATATAAGGTCCATGCTCTTAATTTCTAACTTATTCCTATAAAAATAAGCGTTTCTGCTTGTTTTATAAACATATGCCTATTAAAAGCTTTTTTTAACTTCTAAGAATCTTTGATTCTTAACCAGTGGTTCCTAAACCTTTCAAACATAGCATGTCTTTTTTACAGTAAACACCTCGAAATGCCCCACTTTTAGATCCTGAAATGCAATTTATAGTTAATATAAATTATGCTCACAATTTAAATATGTATGGATAATGTCTTGATTTTAATATAAATAATACATTATTTATTTTAAAAGTAATATATAATCAAATACCATGTATTTTGGTGTGGAAATATGGGGATTCCACATCACTAGAAGATACAATAAAGTCATCAGCTACTTCTGCATGTCCCTCAAATCAATGAAGAAGCCGCAGCTACAACTGTCCTCGGATACTGGTGTATTGCGGCAGCTCACAGAATTCAGTGACATGAACTTTACAAACGGTGAAAAACTAGTGGTACAGTTCCAAACAAAACAGCACAGCAGTCCCTCGATTTACAAGGTAGTGTATTCCTGAGACAGTTCGATATATATTTTAAAACATGCACAAAAACTTTGTTTTTATACCTAAAATGAAATTAAACTTTAGGCTCAGGAAACCCTATTCAGGCTTTCACCTACAAAAATATCCAGCATGACTTTTTAAAATTCACATGGGAACAGGGACAGTTCTTAGTTGATTGGTACTGCCTGGAGAATGTCTGAGCTTTCCGTAAGCTGGTCCTCCCACTTCATGCCTATTTCACCTGCTATATATTTTCCAGATGTCCCCTAGAAGTGGTAATGCTGTTTCTGAGAAGCACTGCTATGGACAACTAGTCTAGGATTTGAATACAGTAATGAGAATAATACATTCTCAGTTCTATTCCTTGATAATGAATTCATAACTCAGCTCCTCCCATTTTGAAGAGACTGGCCTTGAGGTTCGAAACCCACAGTTTTCCATAGATTTGCACCCATTATGTCAAATGAATTCTCCATCCTTTTTTCTACCTTCTGTTTACTTTTTTGTTTTTAAATTCGCCAGAGCCTAAAAGTAAAAATTGGATGCTATAAGATAAAAATAACTTAACCAGGCCCTTTGGTTTAATTTTATTTCTTTGCAAGAAGGAAGCAATTAAGTGTAATGGCTATAGCAATTCTGCCCCCAGTCAAAAAGCTAAGCCACATATGATTACTAATTCCAGTTGTATTTCTAAAGTATAATTCCATTTTGTATTCATCGTTCAGCTATTTTCAATATCTCCTGAGATTACAGTTACATCCTTTTCCAATTTGGAAGTCACCATCAATTAAATTACCATGTTTAACATTTACAATAGGGACACCACAACATCCAACAGTTTGCTACAAATATAATGCCAGAAAAAGACAAGGCTCAATAATCTTCAAAAATGCATGTTTTCATCAGTTTCAATCATTCATAAATATGCTGTTTGCACACTCACCATTGGAAGGGTGTGAACAGGTGTACACTGAACCATCTATTCACTCACTTGGTCTCTAAAATGCCTGGCAGTGTTAGTAAGTAATCATATTCCACAGGAAGAGAGGTTTTTTCCATCTGGGAAATAGCTAACGAGTGGATATTGAACCATGACCTTAAATTCATGAGCACCGAGGGGTGGACAAATTAGTAAAGCAATCCAGAGAGACGTGAATACATTCTCACTACTGCAAACCAACCATCATACCTATATAATACCAGAACAGACTCTCAGAATGGTTATAATCACATTTTTAAATAATAAAAATAGGGAAATATTATATATTTCCATTATATTTTTGTAAACATAGAAACTTTATAAACATAAAAACTAAGGAAAAGTAAATATATATATCAAATTAAAATGTTTTACAGATACATAAAATATCACATGGATAACTACAATAAATATTTACTATTCTAATTTAAAATTTTTAGTTCATTGTGCACATTATATAATATTTGAGAAACACAGTTAAATAGTTTTAATGGAGGGCTTCCCTGGTGGCGCAGTGGTTGAGAGTCCGCCTGCCGATGCAGGGAACACGGGTTCGTGCCCCGGTCCGGGAAGATCCCACATGCCGCGGGGCGGCTGGGCCCGTGAGCCATGGCTGCTGAGCCTGCGCATCCGGAGCCTGTGCTCCGCAAGGGGAGAGGCCACAGCGGTGAGAGGTCCGCGTCCCAAAGTTTTACTGGAATATTTATTTGCTCTGTAGGGAAGAATATTTGACCTGTATTCTGTTGGTATTTTGTGAGCAAGATAATTGCTTTACAAATCTGTATTCTTTCAGCATTAACTTAATAATGTGGCTGGACTTCAAATATGTATTATTTCCAACTTGAGGTCTTACAAGATAACTTTTTAATGGCAAAAGTTTAAAATTCTTATTTTTCCAATGTGTTTGAACTGCTCCAGGGAGTTCCTTAAATATTTCATGTATCTGTATCAGCAAGGGATATGGTTAATAGGAGAAAATTAGCTCTAAGTAGTCCTAAAGTAGTTTATTTAGCAAATAATCATTATATGGAAGATATTTTGCTTGGTACAGAGGCTACAAAACAAGGATTGAGAACCTTTACTGAGGATTTACCAGATACTAGATTTACCTAAAATCACTTGCTACTGAGCGGGTGTTTTTATTCTTTCTTTGCAGAGGGATGAAACATAACATCTTTCCTCTAGAAACTCACATTCTGTTAAAGACAAGTGAAATTAGTATGGTAAATGAAATTATAAGGGTGTGATCAGATTGTTGTGAAAGCCAGAGGAGAGTTCTTCTAATTCTGCCTGGGAAACCCAGGAGGGCTTCCCAGAGGAGGCACTATTTGAGCCAGACCATGAGAAATGAAGGAGATTATGAGAGCTAGCAGATGATAGTCCAGACACATGGAGCCTTTTGAAACATGAAAGTTTCCTGAGTATCAAAAACAGTCATCTCTGTGAGTGAAACTTGAGAATCTTGAGAAGAAATAAAAGGAGAGGGGATTGGACGTGAGGGTTTAAATTAGATTGTGGGCATTTTATATGCTCTGTTAATTTATTTGGACTTTAAGTACATGCCAGAGATAAGTGGGAAGGAGAGTGACATCTCCAATTTTTAGGAAGCTTCAGAACCCTAGGGACAACAAAACGTAGATGTAGTGGGGCAAAGGTGAGGTCCCAATTCAGCAAGAATTCCTTTCTCTACCACCTACATTTCAGATTTGCTATTTAATTGTAACAGTAGTTAAATCTGAGCTAATGCCAAAAAGTAATTATGAAGATTAATCTGCTATAAGGTATTTTGAAGTTACAAATGAGTGATTTCGGAATACCTACTCTTCCATGCTGCAGTGTTAGCTCAGCTAATGAGGAATCAAAGTTTAATTTTCTCCTATAGTTTCAACTTATATAACTGTATATATAGATTATTATTCTTTCTATTGTAAATATTTTTCATCTTTTTCTCTTTTTATGATCTCTCAAAAAACTGACATTATGGTTTTCCTCAAAAAGTGACTTTTTTTTCTTAATTTGAGAGTAAGGTTACTTCTGTATAAAATTTTTCCTTAGTGTATGTATTTTCCTTATGTAATGATATGTCAATGTATATCTGAGTAGTGATGTACAGTGCATGATTCTCTTGGTCTCTCAATAGTACTATGAAGCATGTAGATCAAATGGTTTCCCTTTTCTATGGATGGGGAATCTGAATCTAAGAAACTTTCTTTTGGATACATCTATGGGGTTTTGAAGGGAGGGAAACTGGGAACAGCCTCAATTTCTGATTTTATTTTTTGTCTTTCTGTTACTCATTTTGCTTTACTATTTGGTTTTCTCACTTCATTGAGAATTCTCCCACATTTGTATAGAAATGATTCTTTCTTTAATTTTAGGTGAATCTTTGGCTTAGGATGTTATTAATTTCAAGTGGATCAACGTCAGGATATGAGTAGGTGGTTTGAATTCAGAGAGAGAAATTCATCATAATATGTTAATACACTTTTTAGTGCCAAAGTCAAGGGAACATATGGTTTACTGGGTTCTCCATGAAGACTGCATTTTTGTTAATTTCTTTTAAAACCAGTTATTTTAGGCTTAGCAGACGAAGAGTCTGACTTATTTGTTTTATGCCAAATATATTAATTTTTATAATTTGTTTCTCATGATCTGTCCATTCCTCATCCTGTCTTTTTAATCTAGCCAGTTTTAAACCCACTAGTTACTCTGAAACAATAATTTTATGTGTATTGGGGAAATTTAGCCACAGTCACTAGTTTATTATGAAATTAGATAATATGATAGCTTGACAAATGGGGCTATGCTTCCTAAAGAGATTTATGATGTTTAACATGACTCAGGTGGTAAACACCACAAGCCCAGTGGCCTCAAGTAATACACGTTGTTCTTCAGTTACTCAGCACTTTGGGAAAGCATGGTTTCTGCAGAGCTAGGTTTTCTAGATAGCTGTGGGTTAGCCTTACAAATGATTTTACTTTCATTTGTAGTGGAAATATTCCTAAAATCTCAATGCATCTTCATTTCATGCCATAACTCTTTGGATCATAACCTTTAAAGATGGATTTAGTTATTAATATTAATCTTTACTAAGAATTGTGTGGTGCTGACATCAGCTTTAGCTACAGACGCAGATACCGCAGAGCAGGTGATGGAATAAGTGATCTTGTAAAGTCTGTCCTAGAGAAAACTCCCTGAGGCAGGTCAACTCACTTTATTGGTAATTTACCTCTTTCTCATAATGGTGAGGGGAGCCTGACTTTCTGACAGCCTTGGCAGCAAAATTGATCTTTACCTATTAACTTTGCTGAAATGGATCAATCTCTCATATTATCTCTCATCCTCAGGAAGAAGCCCCATTTTTCCCGTGCTATCAGTGTTCTTTGCCTGGTCAACACTGTTACTTCTTTCTTGCTTCAACAATCCAATGCCTTCTCAATGTCTACTGGACAGTCTGTATTTGTCCTTATTTACACCCTGTTAAAAGAATATAAGGAAAACTACCTCTCACTGTTTTAGGAGTTTATACAAAGCTGTTTTCTAAGAGCTCTTACCTGCACTCATTCATCAAGAGCAAAGTGATACTTACATAGGTCAAAAACCAAGTCACATTTATTTTTAAGCTCCCTTTAATGTTTTGCCTTGAACACAAGCAAGATCAAAATAGCCTTTTCAATGAAACAATTAAGATGAAAGTCCAGTGAGATTCCTACATTAAGATCAAACTTCTCATTAAATCACTTCTCTGGTAACATTCTGTGTTCTTATTTTTCTTGGTTTTGGTGCTAGTTCTGTTATTTAAGGAAACATAATAATGCATTCTGGGTCTGATATTCAAGGACCCTCAGGGAATTCCCAGAGCCCAGTAGTAACCTTCACTTTTTTTCATCTCTGAGGTTTGAGACTAGCCTCCTATTCCCAAATCCTCTATGAAAATATAAGTGAGATTTAACAGAAGTCAGGGTTCTGAGTTCTTGAAAGAGGGCAAAGAGCAAAAGTACAAAAAGAGGTCATACTTGCAACTGTGAACTTAAGTTATAAAATAGGTAGATGTAAGTGAAAGTTTATCTGAATCTCATAGGCATTATAATTTCCATCAATAAATGGCAATTAAAGTAAAGCTTTCTACTATATGCCAATCTCTCCTATTCATTCTTTTTTTTGCTACATGATTTCTTTCTGGTGGGGGCACCTGAGAAGTTTAGAGAAAGATCATAGCCTTCAATTCGGGCGTTTGGAAAATAGAGTCTGGAAACTCAGAAGCAGTGGCATGTTTGAACTGCATATGTGGGCGTATATACAGAGTAGCTATACTTGGGGATTGCTAATACATACATAACTTTTCAAAAAAGCCTCTTTTTCAGATTTTTAAATTATCATGCTTACTATAGGACATACTGGACTCAAAAAACATTAGAGCTTCCAAGAACCTCACAGACCACTTAGTTCAATGGGTTTATTTTATAAAAGAAACAGGCCTGGAAAATTTCAATTTCAGTTTAGATTTCCTTTCCTTCCTTCCCTCCTTCCCTTCGTCCTTCCTTCCTTCCCTCCTTCCTTTCTTCCTTTCTTCCTCCCTCCCTCCCTCTCTCTCTTTCTTTCTTTTCTTCAGTGATTTTTTTCATAGTTCACTAGAAACAGAATTTCTCTTTAAAAAGAAGGAAAACAGACCAATACATACAAAGAATTTAGCTCCCTTTAGATTTCAGAGTAATGTTCTGAGTAATTAAAATCAGAATGCTTCATAAATTTCAAATCTTAAGGCCATAATACATTCATAGCATGCAAGAATTTGAATACTATTTTAGATGCAGAACTCAGAAGGCCACATTATTTTATTCAATTGCATTTTTCTATCATTTATTATTGCCTGTGAAGCAAGTTTGAGAAGTCCAATGAAGCTGTCAAGCTTCAAATGTCTCCATAAGTGTGAGCAAAATTTCCTTTCCAGGGAACTGCTCAGCTATCCGTGTATCTTCTTTAATTCTTTATTTAAGATCCTTCATTTGAGGTCATTCTAAAAATACAGAATCCTTTCTGCAGTTTTTTACATTAAATGAACTACCATGTATTTGATCTTTCATATTCTAAGAACAAAATTTGTTGAAATCGTTTCAAATACCCAGATTCAGGTTTAAATGCCAAGTTCTTCACCATTCATCTCAGCTATATTGGAGAAATGAATCAGGACATGTATGGGAAACACATCATACATAATTATACTAATGTTTGTGTGTCCTCTTACACCTTAATTTGAATACACATACATTTTCTCATTTAATTTGTTTCCCAAAACTCGGAGAGGTCTACATCATTACTGCTCTTGTTCATGACTAAAAATTACACAAAGAGGAAATGCAGTGCCTCATTGTTGCTCCTATTTTCTTTCTATAGAAAGGACATTTGGGGGATTTAGAGATATGTGAATGTGGAGCAGAATCTTTAATGCTCCAAGCACACCCTCCTTCCAGCAGTACGCCTTTGCACAGGCAGTCTGGCAGCTCCAGTTCCACTCCTGTGTTTATTTGTACGCCCATCTCAAAGCGCACCTGCTTTAAGAAGCACCCCTTGGGTCACCTCACAGCCCACAAAGCTAAGTCCCTTTCCTCCTTCTCTGTGTAGCAATGACTATCAGCACAGCATATTTGAGGACTTGATTATATTCCCAGGTAACATTGTAATGGCCTCCAGGTGTCTTTTGGAATATTGACTCTATAAATTTTTATCACTCTGTGGGATTAAAACAGCTTTGGCCTGCATCACTTTGAGCCCCAAAGATACCTAGTTATGTACTGGGAAAAGGGTAAGCATTAAATAAACATCTATTTGTGGCTTGATGTAGCATGGCAAAAAGTTCAGTTTTAAGGAAAGAACGAGCCTTTTAATGAGATGCCTGCCAACACAATAGGAAATGTTCAAGCCCAAGAATGGTGTTATGTGGCCAAATAGAGCAGGAATCATTGGAATTAATACTGCAATTTAAAATGTTGTCTGACAACTTGGTAAACACAGTTTTAACACCAAATGGGGAAAGTCACAAATACAATATGATAGGGAGGAAGGGTGTAGGCTGCAGAAAGGAAGTCTCAACATTTAGTTCTTTGAACACTATTACTTTCCACAGTTCAGTGAGAAAAAGAAGGCAGCTTTTAGGTTCCTGACAAAGCAATTATAGAGAGACCCAGACACTGGGAGCTGACCTGACCTTTGCCCTTGGGTAGTTGTCATAGCAGCAGGCTGAATAGCGCAGCTTGATACAATTACTACGGCAGGCTCCGGACAGAAGTTGCGCCCTAAATGCAGCACATTTGAACGTTAATATACATGTATATTAATTCTTCCTTAGTGGTGGCCGTCTCTCTCCTTTACTCAGCACTCATCTAATTTTAAGTACTCATTTCATAAGAAGTCTATGTTTAAAGGCAACAACAGCTACATGCCTTTGGAGGATTTGCAGTGATGTATCTGGGGTATAGTTCCTTGGGGAAAAGTTATTTTAAACAGTGTTGCTAACAAAAGAAAGTTTCAGATGCTGTAAACTGGATGTAGCACTTTTTTTAAAAGCTATGTATGCTGTCTATTCTCATCAAATAAATAATTTTTGTCCTTATTTACTCTTTGCTTATTCCCAAATATATGCATGCACCTCTAGATCTGTGTCTTATAATCAAAAGATAGCTATTTAAAGTTATCTATAAAAAGATGTGTATCTAGGTAAACACAGTATGTCCACAAAAAGGAGAGGGTATCTGTCAATATGTTAAAAAAAGGCTTTGGGATCATTACTGGGGTACTCATTTGAATTTTTAAAATATTGCTTTAGTTTACTAGGCTAAATTTGGTGTTAACGTGGACATGTTCTCCCAAAACTAAAGCCTTAATAGCAATGTTAAATTATATATCATTATATATAGTCATATTTTATAAATAGTTATAATTATTAATGCATGTATAATCTCTAAACACTCAGATAAACTGTTAACTGCATAACTTTTTAATTAAAATATTATTTCTATTCCAATGATAAATAAAATATATGAAAATCTTCTGCCTAAAACAAACAAACAAACAAAATCCTAATAGTCTATATGATCAGCAGAGAACCTGTATATTCTAAATCATGACCTTAAAGAATTTCTAATGGATACATGTATATGTATGGCTGAGTCGCTTTGCTGTGCACCTGAAACTATCACAATGTTGTTAATCGGCTATACCCCAATATAAAATAAAAAGTTTTTAAAAAAAAGAATTTCTAAATATTAAATATAATCTGAATAGTAATAATTTACTTTTGCTTAAAGCTTGAGGAAAATTAATATGACATATTGACGCTATAGTAATTTCAAACCAGCATTTCAGAAATTACAAAAGGACGCATATAGAATAATCTGAATACATGATAACCTAAATTTAAGATATCAAATTAAAATTGAACTTTGTCTCTGTTATGACTCAGGTTAAAAATTAGGGGAGTTTTCCAAAAAGCCTGGAAGCACAATTTGTTTGGACACGAGAATATGTAAATATCAAAATTTAGTGTATTATAATGAACTTACTTTTAAGAATGCATTTAAAAACATAAAATATATTCACCTCAATGGCACAAAAATTGAGGGTATATCCAATCTAATCTAAATCCATATATTATATATGAAAAGAGATACTCTCCTGTATTATTCCACTGGGAAAACGTTAAGCAACATTTGTCTACTGTCTCAGGCCATTGAAATAGAGCTGACTAACCGTCTCTATATTGCAATCTGCAGCCCACAAGAATGAGGGCTAGATAGGAAAGTATCCAATGAGTACACATTTAGAGATGAGGAAACCTGGCTTACTTTTCTTCTCAGAGATAACTTGAATTAGGAATTTTCAAATCATTTCATTCATTAACTAATCAGTGAAATACCATACCAAAATCTTAACCTTATTTTTATTTTAAACTTAGAAGTGACCCAGGAGAGCATGATCTGGCATTCAGTGACTATTGAAAGCAACGTCAGGAGAGCAGTGCCAAGAATTAGGAGATCTAACACATGGAAATCTCTTACTTGAAAGTGTTAGAAAAGTTAGTCAAAAATGGTTTAAGCAAAAGGGAAATTATAAGCTCAGGTAACTAAAAATTCTAGCAGTAGTCCAGCTTTATATGCACGTGGTTGATTGTCTTATAGATAAATAGGATCTCTCTCAGAGGTCTCTTGGCTCTACACCATCTTTGTTGTTTCTATTCTCTGACAGGTTCTCCCTCGTGGTAGCAATATGGCTGCAGAAGCTCCAGTTTTCCATCTTCCCTATTGAGTGACTATGATTGGGTTACACATTCAACCCTGAAGCAACTGCTGGGGCCAGGAGAACAGAATAGGTTGCATGCTCAGTTTTGAATTCATGTATGTAGTCAGCTATACACAACACATGGAATAAGAGTGGGAAAGGAAAATCAGATACAGTTATTAAAAGAGGGAGGGGAGGAGATGAATGCTGAAAGATCAAAGGAAAACAATGTTTGCTCTAGTGGGCTCTATTAGTTTCCTAGGGATCCCATGACAAAGTACTACTAACTTAGTGGCTTAAAACAACAGAAATTTATTATTTCCAAATTCTAGAGTCTAGAAGTCCAAAATCAAGGCATTGGAAGGGCCATGCTGCCTCCCAAGCATCTTGGAAACGATCCTTCCTTACCTCTTCCAGCTTCTGGTACCCTTAGGCATCCCTTGGCTTGTAGCAGCCATCACTGCCTCCATCTTCACATGACCATCTGTGTCTACATATCTTCTATTCTTATAAGGATACCAGTCATATTGGATTAGGACCCACCCTAATTCACTATGGTCTCCTCTTAACTAGATTACATCTGCAAAGACCCTATTTCTAAACAAGGTCACATTTGTAGGTATTAGTGGTTAGGACTTCAACATATGTTTTTGATGACACAATTCAGAATTCCTATCTATCTGTGGACCTTGAAACCTAGAAAACAAGGAAGGAAAAAAGGGTCACAGATCCCAAGCAAATCTAAAACTCAACAGAGTAAATTCTATTAGATTTCAAGGCGTGAGAATAATTGTTTATGTCTCCATGCTCTGTTCTCCCACCACAACTGGGCAGCAGCCCCATCCTCCTGGCCGATCTGGATGGTGGCCCTGCCCTCTCAGCCTGAGACATCTAGTTGGCTGGCCTCAGTCAGCTGTGCCTTCTCTGATCTCTGCATCTTTGGCTTTGCCCTAGGAGTCATTCTTCTTTCATTCCATCCTACTTCTGTCCCTTTCAGTTCAGGCTTGCAGTTTTTCTGCTGGTATAAAATTCTCAAAACCTTTATCAGTCTTCCATGGATGTCAAGGTGATCCACACTAGCTGACACATCCTTCCTGGATAACTTTGTCTCTATCCCTAACCTTTGCTGAGATTGTTGACTGGACCCATAAGTCACACACCTAATCTCTTTGGCACAGAGCTGTCCAGCCACACCCTGTTTCTAAAGCATGCTATCTGGAAAATATTCCGAATCATCAGGTGCCGGTTCCTTTGTGTTAGTAAATTCAACCCATAACATAGGCTAATTCCAATTTTTGCATTCCATTTTTTAAAGGATGTGTGTATGGCTTTATGCCCATGTGTTACACCTAATGAGAGTTTACCAACAGAACTAGTGAAGGCATAGAATTTAAAGTGTGTCTATAAATGCAAAATATATAACTACTTTCAATGCTATTTAAATGGAAAAAATTTATAAACTGAGTTTTATTTACTTAAATATTTGAGGTAGAGCTAATATCTGTATTCATTTATTTGTTTTTAAAAATTACATGAGTTTTATCATGAGGAGACAGTTATATATAATCTTTCTCTTTCTCTCGTGCATAGTGTAGATAAACTCTTATACAAAATGAAATTTCACAGCAAAATGTGAAGAAATGCTAGTCATCTGAAATCAATGATAGGTATGGAGAGTACAAATATTAGAAATACAATTTTTAAAAAAGAAGGTAAATATTAGCCCTATTGCCTATTGACAAATGTAACACATATATATACTCCATTATGTTGTTACTGTCAAACATAGTAAGTACTTTACACACCTCCACACCCTCACACCCACAAAACCTGTTCTTTTTTTAAAACATCTTAATATTTTATGTTTCCTTAATAAATATTACATATAAGTGGCATGGACATGTATACACTACCAAATGTAAAATAGATAGCTAGTGGGAAGCAGCTGCATAGCACAGGGAGATCAGCTCGGTGCTTTGTGACCACCTAGAGGGGTGGGAGGGAGGGAGACGCAAGAGGGAAGAGATTATGGGAACATATGTATATGTATAACTGATTCACTTTGTTATAAAGCAGAAACTAACACACCATTGTAAAGCAATTTTACTCCAATAAAGATGTTAAAAAATTTTTTTTAATAAATATTACATATAAAATAGGAATATTATATAGATTTTAAATGGTTTGTTTTCTGCCTTAGAGACAAAGCTCTTACAGAACCCAGTGATTCATGCATGCAAACCCTGTATATATATATATATATATATATATATATATATATATATATATATCCCTGATCAAGGCCATTTGTAATTAGACTAATAATAAGTGCTTCTTAATGATGAGGAGGAAACCAATTATTAATGAGCTGCTTCTTGAATAATACTGGCCATTCATTAGCTCTACAGTGCTGACCAAGGTTTAAATGTGTATATTCTGTTCTAAAATCCAACTAAAATGAACCTCTCTGTATATATTGCTGTCTTTTGTTTCTTTGTTTACCTTTTGCTTTTCTGTGAATATGAAAGCACTGTGGAAAATTTGACAGTGATTTATTAATTATGGAGGTGCCACTCAAGGCAGGTCTGAAAAACTGTGTGTATCTTAGCACAAAGGCAAACACATTAACAGCCCGGATGCACCCCTGTGCAAGGCTGAGGGGATCAACATCAGGGCTGCTTGGCTGCAAATTCCTTCCCTTAATCCCTTCCCAAACAACCCAATCAGGAGGAAGAAAGGGCCTGCATTTCTGCCTTTGTAACATGTCAGGGCCCTGTGTTCTTCGAACCTCAGATGTGAAGTCAATATAATGGATGCTTTTGCATTAAGTAACTCAGGAGCCCCTGTTCATGAGACACAGATGAGGAACCTGGGGCTGGGCTATAGCTGTGGCCACAGGGTCCAATGCGAAGATCGATCACACTCATTAGGTCTTATGAGTATTTCCAGGAATAATTCAGTTCCCCTGCATTGTAACATGTGACTTGCTTCAACAAGTCAGAAAAGTACTGCTCCAGTATTTTGAAGATAAATAAATAAATAAAACTGAATTGAATCATTCATTTCTCAGTACATTAAACCTATACATTTCAAAAGTATATAGGAGGGGTGGCAGAAGGCAGACGTGTTTTATTTGGCCTGAACATCATTGTAAAATGTTTGCATTTGAAGGCTTTTCAATGAGGCATGTGCTCTTGAATTTTCCACTGTCCCCACATCTTCCCATTGTCCCATAGCCAGACCTCTTCACCACATATATACCTTGCCCAGTCCCTAGAGACAGTTGAATTTGACGCTTTGTAATAGATCAAGACTTTTGAAATACCTAGTATCAGCTGTGTCTTTTATCATCCAAACATATGTGCCAATATTTTTGCTTTAAAAAATAAAGCTTTACTAATCCTTTGAAAAAAATAATTAGGTTGAGAAATAAGATCGTCTTGAGGTGCTTATCCACTCCAACTTATATGAATGCAAAGATACTATCTCCTCCACACATTTCTATGGCAGTATAGAAACTTATGTTTAAAGAATAAGAAATAGGGGCTTCCCTGGTGGCACAGTGGTTGAGAGTCCGCCTGCCGATGCAGGGGACACAGGTTCGTGCCCCGGTCCGGGAGGATCCTGCATGCCGTGGAGCAGCTGGGCCCGTGAGCCATGGCCGCTGGGCCTGCGCGTCCGGAGCCTGTGCTCTGCAATGGGAGAGGCCACAGTAGTGAGAGGCCCACGTACCACAAAAAAAAAAAAAGAATAAGAAATAGGAACAAGAAAGCTATTTAAATTTGACTCTTCTCTATATTTTAGCATGGATGAATATATGGTTTTGCCCTTGAGAGGATGCTTGCTATTTTAGAAGTAATACATATATCAGTCAGGTTTTATGAGTATATGAATATACAGTCAGAATATACGAATATAAATCAAACTCAAGCTGACTTACAAATTTTGTCCTTAACCAACCACTGAATTAAGGTTTACTTTCTTAAAATCCTAACTTTTTTTGCTTGATTTCCATTAGCTACTTGAAACCAGCAGCCTTGCTTGGCACAAAATATGAAAGGGAAACAACTGGGCAGATATTTTTTACCACCTTGACATGAATCTATCAATTTTGGTTTTAAACTGAGTTGTCTGTTATTCCTGGCAAGTTCAGAGGGAAGATAAGCCTCTGGGTCCCCAAATAAGTAAATGTATTATTTATGTTTGGTCATAGCAAAGATATGTTTACTTTAAGAAGGGGACCAGAGTCTCTAAGCTAGGATTATAACACATTTATAAAGCAAACCAAAAAAAAATTTTTTAAGTCATTTAAAATGAAGGATGCCTGGCATTTAGCATCCTGAAAGCCCACAGCTCATAAAATACTTTAAAGTAGCGGAAGGGGAGGAGACCTTCAAGATGGCAGAGGAGTAAGACGTGGAGATCACCTTCCTCCCCACAGATACATCAAAAATACATCTACATATGGAACAACTCCTACAGAACACCTACTGAACGCTGGCAGAAGACCTCAGACTTCCCAAAAGGCAAGAAACTGCCCACATACTTGGGTAGGGCAAAAGAAGAAAGAAAAAACAGAGACAAAAGAATAGGGACGGGACCTGCACCTCTGGGAGGGAGCTGTGAAGGAGGAAAGGTTTCCACACACTAGGAAGCCCCTTCACTGGTGGAGACAGGGTGTGGTGAGGGGGAAGCTTAGGAGCCACGGAGGAGAGCGCAGCAACAGGGGTGCGGAGGGAAAAGCGGAGAGATTCCCGCACAGAGGATCCGTGCCAACCAGCACTCACCAGCCTGAGAGGCTTGTCTGCTCACCCGCTGGGATGCGTGGGGGCTGGGAGCTGAGGCTCGGGCTCCGGAGGTCAGATCCCAGGGAGCAGACTGGGGTTGGCTGCGTGAAGAGAGGCTGAAGGGAGCTAATGCACCATGGCTAGCCGGGAGGGAGTCCGGGAAAAAGTCTGGAGCTGCCTAAGAGGCAAGAGACCATTGTTTCGGGGTGTGGGAGGAGAGGGGATTCAGAGCACTGCCTAAAAGAGCTCCAGAGATGGGAGTGAGCCGTGGCTATCAAGGTGGACCCCAGAGATGGGCCTGAAACGCTAAGGCTGCTGCTGCAGCCACCAAGAAGCCTGTGTGCAAGCACAGGTCACTATCCACACCTCCCCTCCCGGGAGCCTGTGCAGCCCACCACTGCCACGGTCCTGTGATCCACGGACAGCTTCCCCTGGAGAACACATGGCGCAACTTAGGCTGTTGCAACGTCATGCCAGCCTCTGCTGCCACAGGCTTGCCCTGTATTCTGTGCTCCTCCCTCCCCACCACCCTGAGTGAGCCAGAGCCCCCTTTAACCCCCTCCTGTCTGAGAAAAAAACAGATGCCCTCAGGTGACCTACACACAGAGGCAGGGCCAAACCCGAACCTGAACCCCAGGAGCTGTGCAAACAAAGAAGAGAAAGGGAAATCTCTCCCAGGAGCCTCAGGAGCAGTGGATTAAATCTCCACAATCAACTTGATGTACCCTGCATCTCTGGAATACCTGAATAGACAACGAATCATCCCAAAATTGAGGCAATGGACTTTGGGAGCAACTGTAGCCTTGGTGTTTGCTTTCTGCATCGAATTTGTTTCTAGTTTTATGTTTATCTTACTTTAGTATTTAGAGTTTATTATCATTGGTAGATTTCTTCATTGATTTGGTTGCTCTCCCATTTTTTTATATATAGATATACATATATTTTTCCTTTTTCTCTTTTTATGAGTGGGTATGTGCATGATTCTTTGTGTGATTTTGTCTGTATAGCTTTGCTTTTACCATTTGTCCAAGGTTCTGTCTCTCCTTTTTTTTTTTTTTGGTATAGTTTTTAGTGCTTGTTATCATGGGTGGATTTGGTTTTTGATTTGGTTACTCTCTTCTTTCTTTCTTTTATTTTCTTTTTTCCTTTTATTATAACTATATAATTTTTTTTATTTTTAATAATTAAATTTTTTTTTAATTTAAATACCTTTTTTATCTTTCTTTCTTTCTTTCTTTCTTTCTTTTCTTTCTTTTCTTTCTTTTCTTCTCCGTTTTCTTCTGAGCCGTGTGGCCAACAGGGTCTTGGTGCTCTTGCCAAGTATCAGGCCTGTGCTTCTGAGGTAGGAGAGCCTAGTTCAGGACATTGGTCCACCAGAGACATCCAATCTACAGATCATCCAAAATGAAAATAAATAAGGAAACACAAACTTTAAATGATACATTAAACAAGACGGACTTAATTGATATTTATAGGACATTCCATCCAAAAACAGCAGAATACAATTTCTTGTCAAGTGCTCATGGAACATTCTCCAGGACAGATCATATCTTGGGTCACAAATCAAGCATTGGTAAATTCAAGAAAATTGAAATCATATCAAGTTTTTTTCTGGCCACAACACTATGAGACTAGTTATCAATTACAGGAATAAATCTGTAAAAAATACAAACACATGGAGGCCAAATACATTACTAAATAACCAAGAGATCACTGAAGAAATCAAAGAGGAAATCAAAAAATACCTAGAAACAAATGACAATGAAAACACGATAGCCCAAAACCTATGGGATGCAGCAAAAGCAGTTCTAAAAGGGAAGTTTATAGCAATACAATCTTACCTCAAGAAACAAGAAACATCTCAAATAAAGAACCTAACCTTACACCTAAAGCAATTAGAGAAAGAAGAACAAAATATCCCCAAAGTTGGCAGAAGGAAAGAAATCATAAAGATCAGATCGGAAATAAATGAAAAAGAAATGAAGGAAACAATAGCAAAGATCAATAAAACTAAAAGCTGGTTCTTTGAGAAATAAACAAAATTGATAAACCATTAGCCAGACTCATCAATAAAAAAAGGGAGAAGACTCAAATCAGTAGAATTAAAAATGAAAAAGGAGAAATAACAACTGACACTGCAGAAATACAAAGGATCATGAGAGATTACTACAAGCAACTAATCCAATAAAATGGACAACCTGGAAGAAATGGACAAATTCTTAGAAAAGCACAACCTTCTGAGAATGAACCAGAAAGAAATAGAAAATATAAACAGACCAATCACAAGCACTGAAATTGAGACTGTGATTTAAAGTCTTCTAACAAACAAAAGCCCAGGACCAGAAAGCTTCATAGGCGAATTCTATCAAACATTTAGAGAAGAGTTAACACTTATCCTTCTCAAACTCTTCCAAAATATAGCAAAGGGAAGAACACTCCCAAACTCATTCTACAAGGTCATCATCACCCTGATACCAAAACTAGAAAAAGTTGTCACAAAGAAAGAAAACTATAGGCCAATATCACTGATGAACATAGATGCAAAAATCCTCAACATAATACTAGCAAACAAAATCCAACAGCACGTTAAAAGGATCATACACCATGATCAAGAGAGATTTATCCCAGAAATGCAAAGATTCTTCAATATACACAAATCAATCAATGTGATACACCATATTAACAAATTGAAGGAGAAAAACCATTTGATCACCTCAATAGACGTAGAAAAAGCTTTCAACAAAATTCAACACCGATTTACGATAAAAACCCTCCAGAAAGTAGGCATAGAGGGAACTTACCTCAACATAATAAAGGCCATATATGACAAACCCACAGCCAACATCATTCTCAATGGTGAAAAACTGAAACCATTCCTCTAAGATCAGGAACAAGACAAGGTTGCCCACTCTCACCACTCTTATTCAACATAGTTTTGGAAGTTTTAGCCACAGAAATCAGAGAAGAAAAAGAAATAAAAGGAATCCAAATCGGAAAAGAAGAAGTAAAGCTGTCACTGTTTGCAGATGACATGATACTATACATAGAGAATCCTAAAGACCCTACCAGAAAACCACTACAGCTAATCAATGAATTTGGTAAGGTAGCAGGATACAAAATTAATGCACAGAAATCTCTTGCATTCCTATATACTAATGATGAAAAATCTGCAAGAGACATTAAGAAAACACTCCCATTTACCATTGCAACAAAAAGAATAAAATACCTAGGAATAAACCTACCTAAGGAGACAAAAGACCTGGATGCAGAAAACTATAAGACTCTGATGAAAGTAATTAAAGATGATATAATCAAATGGAGAGATATACCATGTTCTTGGATTGGAAGAATCAACATTGTGAAAATAACTATACTCCCCAAAGCCATCTACAGATTCAATGCAATTCCTATCAAACTACCAATGGCATTTTTCACAGAACTAGAACTAAAAATTTCACAGTTTCTGTGGAAATGACAAAGATCCTGAATAGCCAAAGCAATCTTGAGAAAGAAAAACAGAGCTGGAGGCATCAGGCTCCCTGACTTCAGACTATACTACAAAGCTACAGTAATCAAGACAGTATGGTACAGGCACAAAAGCAGAAATATAGATCAATGGAACATGATAGAAAACCCAGAAATATACCCACACATATATGGCCACCTTATTTTTGATAAAGGAGGCAGGAATGTACAGTGGAGAAAGGACAGCCTCTTCAATAAGTGGTGCTGTGAAAACTGGACAGCTACATGTAAAAGAATGAAATTAGAACACTCCCTAACACCATACACAAAAATAAACTCAAAATGGATTCAAGACCAAAATGTAAGGCCAGACACTATAAAACTCTTAGAGGAAAACATAGGCAGAACACTCTATGACATACATCACAGCAATATCCTTTTTGACCCACCTCCTAGAGAAATGGAAATAAAAACAAAAATAAACAAATGGGACCTAATGAAACTTAAAAGCTTTTGCACAGCATAAGGAAACATAAACAAGACGAAAAGATAACCCTCAGAATGGGAGAAAATATTTGCAAATGAAGCAACTGACAAAAGATTAATCTCCAAAATTTACAAGCAGTTCATGAGCTCAATTTCCAGAGAACAAACAACCCAATCCAAAAATGGGCAGAAGACCTTAATAGACATTTCTCCAAAGAAGATATACAGATTGCCAACAAACACATGAAAGGATGCTCAACATCACTAATCATTAGAGAACTGCAAATCGAAACTTCAGTGTGGTATCACTTCACACCCGTCAGAATGGTCATCATCAAAAAAATCTACAAACAATTAATGCTGGAGAGGGTGTGGAGAAAAGGGAACCTTCTTGCACTGTTGGTGGGAATGTAAATTGATACAGCCACTATGGAGAACACTATGGAGGTTTCTTAAAAAACTGAAAATAGAACTACCATATGACCCAGCAGTCCCACTACTGGGCATATACCTTGAGAAAACCATAATTCAGAAAGAGTCTTGTGCCACAATGTTCATTACAGCTCTATTTACAATAGCCAGGACATGGAAGCAACCTAAGTGTCCATTGATAGATGAATGGATATAGAAGATGTGGCACATATATACAATGGAATATTACTCAGCCATAAAAAGAAACAAAATTGAATTACTTGTAGTGAGATGGATGGACTTAGAGTCTGTCATACAGAGTTAAGTAAGTCAGAAAGAGAAAAACAAATACCGTATGCTAACACATGTATATGGAATCTTAAAAAAAAAAAATGGTTGTGAAGAACCTAGGGGCAGGACAGGAATAAAGATGCAGACATAGAGAATGGAATTGAGGACAAGGAGAGGGGAAAGGGTAAGCTGGGACAAAGTGAGAGAGTGGCATGGACATATATACACTACCAAATGTAAATAGATAGCTAGTGGTATTAGCTGCATATCACAGGGAGCTCGGTGCTTTGTGACCACCTGGAGGGGTGGGATAGGGAGAGTGGGAGGGAGACACAAGAGGGAGGGGATATGGGGATATATGTGTATATATATAGCTGATTCACTTTGTTATAAAGCAGAAACTAACACACCATTGTAAAGCAATTATACTCCAATAAACGTGTTAAAAAAAAAAAAAAGTAGTGGAAGGAATGAGTGGGCCCAATTAGGAAAAGGCAGCCTTCAGTGAGCAACCCCGAAAAGGCACACATCTTAGAACGAGGTCCTCATTTTTAAATTAGCCTTCTGTGGAATTGAAGATGATTATTTTGGTTTTTCTGGTGGATATTGCTAAATACCCAACTTATACAGCATTTTACTCTGTAGTACTCAAAGATCTTTACAAAGATGAATATAACCTTGCTTAGATGGACTCTGCAGGGCAGATAGAACAGTTCACCCAAAGACACCAGGACCAAAAGGGTGGAGGGCAGGGTCCAGCATTTTACTGAAACTCTGGATGAGCCTCTGATGAGCACTGGAATGTTCTTACATGCTGTTCACTGGTTTATACACAGAACTGTATCCCATCGTTCCCTTTGCAAGGGCACATGAAAAGTAAAGGAGGAGGAAAGAAAGTTGTAGTTCATTTGCATAATTTAGGCTCCTGGAAATTAAAAACTATTCATTACCTTGGTGATTTCGTACTGATATTAAAAAAAAAACAAACTGCTTATCAGCAAATCCAGCCTCCTGCAGAGTGCCTGTGTTAAAACAAATGGAGTAAATCCCAACAAAGAGAAGTTTTGAAGTGAAGATAAGGCTGAATTCATGGAGAAACATCCTGTGCAGTTCCATTATTTTTCACTTTGTGTAATTTTATTTTTAAAGGCTATTTTAGAATAAAAACAATCCTTCCTTAATAATTGAATGATGTTTTTATTTGAAGCTATAATTTAGGGCAATTGGCAAATTTTAAAAGATTAAAAAACAAGCTTTAATTTTTACCTATAAACATCTGAAGATATACCTAACAATAGATATATTTAGTACTAGGCATGCCAAAAAACTAATGTTTAGCATCCATTATAGTATTATTTATTAGGTAAACAGATAGAAAATAGAATAGTTTTTATTTGAAAAATTTCTCAATTCTGTAGTCACATTCTTTCCCATTAAAATACATAAGCATTGGATATTAAAACGATGTAGCTAGCCATCTTTCTTTTCTGCCTTTTGTGTCTTAAGTGCCTAACAAAATTAACTTATACTGTGGAACACCGATTGGGTAAGATGTGCTTTGGCTAACAATTTCCCTCTACCTGTTCTAGACACCTGTAAAAGAGTTCCCAGCAGTGTTTGACAGAGTAAGCCTGATAATGATAATTCCCTGATGAAAAAACAAATACTACTTTTTGTCTTCTTTAGTTAAATACCTTCAGTTCCTTTAACTTCAGTATAAAGTGTTGAGATCTTCCAGCAACCTGGTTTTTCCCACCTGGATGGTGTTTGGCTTATGATGGCTTAGAGTGCAGCTCCCAGGAAGCCTTGAGCTGCTCAGCCAAGCACATCAGTTAAGCCTGCACACTACACAGAGTTCCCACATTTAGATCGCAGTTACTATACTTAGCACTGTGTGAACTTGGATAAGTCCCTTGGCAACCTTTGTGCCTCTGTCTTTTCAATCTATAAAATGAGAGTTTAACAATATCTAATTCATTGGGATGGGAGGATCAAGATAATATGACAGTCAATTAGCACAGTTCCTGGCATATAGTAAATGCCCAATAAATATTACCTGATAATATAATATTTCTCTCTCTTTTTGAGTTAGCATCATTCTTTATTCAAGGAATAATTAATTGCCAGCAGGTCCACATTCTAGGCATTATATACTTTTATTAATGCAGCCTAAGATGACATTAGATATTTTTGTCTAATTCATCTGTATGTTAAGTCTCCTATTATGCATTCCTAATATTAAACGTTCTCTATTGCTCGACTTAAATCGATTATAATTAAATCTGAAGTGTTACCTGTTTCCCATGCTAACCTGTAAGTTCACTGGAAGCAAACTTCCTGTCTGTATCGTTCACTATAACTGCAGTGTCTTGCACATTGTATGTGCTCAATAAATATTTTAATAAATGTTTTAGTTAATTATAACTGTACATTTTTGCAGAGGTGCTAATGTTATATTTCTTCCTCACTTTGTGTGTATAGGTCATGTTTTAGATTTAAGTGTAAGGCTATACTTTTAGCCCTGTTAAATTTGTCTTATAAAGTATTAGCCTATAATGAAGTTGTTCATATCCTGTTGCTGTTGACTCCCCATTGTTTAGTGTTTTCCCTCCTTCTTCACATCCTGTTTCTGAATGTTCAGTATTTCGTCATTGTACTTATGTGTCTCAATTTAAATATTGAATAGCAAAGGGTTTAGGGCAAAACCCTGTGGCATGCCTTCTAAAGATCTTTCTTCTTGTTGCACCAATTTGTTCACTAGTCTTTGGATGTGGTCATTCTATTAGATGTGAATCATCCTCATGGTGCTGTCTTTTAGCAACTCTGCCTTATTTTGCCACATGCCTTGTTTTATGTATGGAAAGTCACCATGATCTGCTTTTCTATTAATAGTTCTTTCACAAAGAAAATGAGATAAGTTTACTAGGTGTTGTCTCTTACCACTATTAACAGAGTTTTAAAATGTTTAATTTATAAACTTTAATGACTTACACTGCCATTATAATAGAAACTGTGATTTTTCTGCTTACGTATCTTAAATTTTCTTTTTCTGTCAAAGAGAACTTCAGATAGAGTTTGCCATCTCATATATTAAAACCATTTCAAAGGGCAAGAATCTGAAATAAAAAGATACACTTAACATAATTCTCCAAATGCCAAACATATTGCATTGCTTCACAAACTTTTCCTACCAGTAATCTAATACATACATTAAAGTTTTAATGTGTACATGTCTTCTGACCTGGAAAATTGAATCCTTGCCTTTATCTCTACCCCACTAAAACCCTACTAAAGTGATTGAAAGTGAAAATAAAAAGTTTAGATCTCCACGGAGGTAGAGAATGAGGGAGGACTCAGGAAAGGATGAGAGATTCACCTCATTTTTGGAAAATGGAAATCTGACCTCCAAGTGACTATAGGGAGATCCTGATAAGGAGCCATTCAATCCCTGTAGACCCTGGAACGTCTAAGAACTGAGGGCACCAGGTATTTCAGAAAGTGGAGTTACATGAATATGAAAATAAGAGAATTGATTCAGTGTATCCAAGAAGTTATTAGACCCCCTAGATGCCCTCCTCAATTCTGTATTACCAGGAGACCTCTTTTTCTTCCCACCCAAGGAGGAGATAAGAGGTTTATTCTGTAGAGAAATAGAGGCAAAAAGCTCAAAACCCAGGGATACCAGTTATAGCAGCAAGAAAAATATACTGAAAATGGGCAAAATAAATTCTTCAACCTAAAGATTACATATCTCTGCTACAGGTCTTTTTCACTTTTGAGCTCCAAAAATAGACAGCCTAGTTATTCCCTCCACTAAGGAGACTAGAATTCTTCTCTCAAAAATTGAGGAGCCAGAGAGAGAAAGAACTATAGATCCTGGCACCCAAATATCAGAAGCAAAGCAAAGAACAGAAGAAAATTGTGAAGCAAAACAGTTCATATCCTCAGAAAGATTTAAAAAAATAAAAGGTATTTTCTTGAAATGAGAAATTAATGCATGAAAAGGAACAATAAACAAAATGAAACTCTTGGAATATAAAAAATATACATGATAGTCAAAAAGCGTTTTAAGAATTGGAAGGCCATTTGGGAAATTACCCAGAAATTTAAAAAAATAGACAAATAATGGAAAATGAAATACAAAGGGTTTTTTTTGAAGGATCAATTTAAGAGAACCAACATCTGGATAATTCGAGTTATAGAGAAAATAGGAAGGAATTATCAAAAATAATTTTTTTTCTAAAACTGAAGAACCTGCTTTAGCAGGATGAAAGAGCCCATAAAGTTATCAGGACAGTAAATGCAAAACACCTACATCAATCACATCATCATGTAAGTTCCAGAGCACATGAGATAGAGAGGCAAATTTGAACTCCAAGCTCCAAGGAGGGAAAAAAAAAAAAAGTCACTTATAAAGAATCATAAAGCCAGAGGATGTTAACCAGCAAAACCATTCTCAACACTAAAAAATATGGGAGCAAATCCTGCAAAATTATGAAGAAAATTTTATATCCAGCCAAATCAAACATGAGGGTAAAAATAATTTAAAACAATTTTCTGGAGTCTATCTTATGTATAGCCTTTCTCAGAAGGTTACTGGAGAATATTGTCCACTGGAACAATAACATAACCCAAGGAAGAAGTTAATGAGTCCAAGAAGGGAAAATACAAAATGGGAGAGAGAGAAAAAGATATGGAGAATGACTCTGTGTCGCAGACCTAGAGAATCCTCTTTCTAGATTGGAATAAGGATAAAGAGTTCCAGGAGAGGGGGAACTGATGGAACCCCTGATGGATTTGATGATATGGAAAATATTCCAAGAGGTTTTATATTTGTGATAGAAAATTTGGGGGAAATTAGTAATAGTGTCTTAGAATACTAGCCAATTAAAAATAGTGTTTTGGAATACATACACCACACAAAAAAATTTTAATACTGAGGGAATAAAGAAAGTGTACTCGTCGTTCACTGGTTGGCTCAATAGTGAACAGAACTGTGTCATTCTGAGTCCCAGCAGGTAACCTGTTCAAAAGAGTAACTGGAGACTGTTTAATAAAGGGACTATTTACATAGGTGTGAGATGGGCCAAGGAAATCAAGAAGAGATGGTGAAGTACTCTAGGACTAGCAAGCCTGGAGGAGCAATGGAAGGGAACTATTAGCAGAACCTGATGGGAACCAAAGCCATGGAAGAGGGACTGTCTTATAGGATCCAGGAGCACAGCAAGCTCCCAGACCATGGCACGGCAGGAAAGCATACTGGGGGATAAATGCCCCCTGCTCTCCTCTCTAAATTCCTGTCAGGCTTCCTGTTGATGAAACCCTAGCAGCCAGAGAGCAGGTGAGCCCAGCTGTTTAAGTTCACAGTGGTTATACACCCAGGAAGCAGTGTTAGAAAGTGCATCTAGAGGGGAAAATTGAGAATATTCAGTGTACCAGCAAAAGCATGTGTTGTTACAATTTCTTGTTGTAAGGCAAATTCTAGTGTAAGCTATATGATGTTTACATTACCTAATTTAACCAAACCCCAGGGATCATAGAGATCTTTGGATACGAGGAATGTTTCATATCAAGTGTAGAGTGGATTTCAGTGCAATGTTCACACACACACACACTCACACACACACACACACACTCACACACACACACACACACACCCTCTTCCCCTGTATCTTCACATGACTGCCTCTTCTTTATCATTCCATTTCTTGGCTGATTGGCATACGTATTTTTCTCAGAAAGACACCCTCTGGAACACCCATCTCCAATCATTCTTTTACATAACTCTATTTTATTTCATTTTTAATGGTTATCACTATTGAACTTAATATTATAACTTATATTTTTTATTTCTTCTTCTTGTCTAGTCTCTCCCCTGCCTCATACCTCTATAGGTCCCTTAAGGGCAGGGATCTGAGGATCTATCTCCGCTACTTTGCTGAATGTGTAGCCCAGTAAATAGAAGGGATTCAATAGAACACTGTTTAAATAATTCACTAAGAAATAAAATGGCTGTATAAGATTTTGTCCTGGATTGTACATATGAGATAATAAAAAAGGGGCCTGTTGAATATGGCACAAGTCTCTGTCTCAGGAGACTACAGAGATAGATGAAGGTGTCGTTCATTGAAATCAAGAATTCAGAAGGCAGAGCAAATTATGGCTGGAAAATTAATAGTGGGAGAAGATAAAGTGTATAATTTTGACATACATACTCAGTGGGATGCACTTGTGGGGCATGCAGTTAGTTATGTGTGGTAGGTATTTGAAAATGCGGACCTGGGTAAAGGTCTTAATTACAGATTTAGATTTAGAGGTCTTTGGTGTAAAGAAGTAGATGAAGTCATAAACAGGAAGAAATCTTACAGGGAAATTAGCAGACTCCAGGAGAATAAAAATGGAAGGGAAAAAGAAGCTGAGTTATACTGTTTCTACCAAAATTTATTATGGAGTAGGGTAAAGTAATCCAATATCTTAAGGAAGATATTACCACTACTCTTCAAATACAAGTATTTTCAAAAACACTAATGGGTTTACTTGTGTGTATGTTTGCGAAGTTAGAGTACAGAACTCCTAAAAATTACTGACTTCTTGAATAATTCATTTTTCATTGTATATGGAAATAAAATTATAAACTTTATATCTGATATTTGAAGAAATATGTCAACAATGATATTTCTCTTCTTACTAGATACCCTCCACCCACAGTCAACATGGTAAATCAGAACATTATATACGTGTAACACTATCCATGGTAAATCAGAAGCAGTATTATTAAGGAGAGGAAAGTTAACAAAAAACATATTTTACTTATGTGTACATATAACACCAACATGTAGTCAGACTTAAGTGATGCATTTTAAATTCATCAGTAGATTATCTTTAGATCATTTCATGTTGTTTTATACACGTTCCCTTTAAAATTTATTTTCACATTAACATAAAAGCATTATCACTCAGTGATTAAGGCATCACCCTTTTTTTTTCTTTTTTTTTTTTCTGTACGTGGGCCTCTCACTGTTGTGTCCGCGCAGGCTCAGCGGCCATGGCTCACGGGCCCAGCCGCTCCGCGGCATGTGGAATCTTCCCGGACCGGGGCACGAACCCGTGTCCCCTGCATCGGCAGGCGGACTCTCAACCACTGCGCCACCAGGGAAGCCCCAGGCATCACCATTTTGAGGGCTTTTCTAATTACCTTAGTTTGACTATTTCATAATGCATATACTTGAAGTATCAAAATGGATGGGTAATTTTTACACCCAGTTTAAATTTAATTATAATAACCTGTAAGCTTTTATTTCAATGTGTGTAGGAATTAAGATCTCAATTATATGGCTCCTTCAAGATATATAATTCAGATGGAATTATGTTTATCATGTGACTGCACATAATGTTCATTAAAAGTAGCTGTGAAGGAATCTATTATGTAGAGTGACATTCGGAAGGGATTGTTCTTTGTTCTGCTCATGCAACCATGCTGGCACACCTGTTTCTAATTTTGAAACCACCTATGATTACCTCCCAACATCCTGTTGAAATAGCATCATTAGTCAAGTTTTTCTGCTTACTCAAAAAGAAATAGGAAAAGATGAAAATTGTCTGCCATGGCCAAGTTTTTTTAAAAAAACTTTCATTGTATTTTTCAAAGCTCTTTTTCCCAGTTGAGGCTAATTTTCTTAAGCCGGTAGTAAAGACTTCCAGAATCATACCTAGAAGATTTTGAATAACTGACATTGGGGATAAATAAATCGTATCTGAGAGGTCACTTTTAAAGTACTTGGCCTGAGTTTTGTCGGTTTATGTAGCCATTTGTGACAACGTATTCAACCATATTTTTAACATAAATTGTAGCCTGATCTTGTACTTTGGAAAAACTGATATTCACAGAAATGAAAAGAAAGTCAGTTTGTTTCTCTTAATTTATCTTCTGAAGTGGCATGTGTTATTTTTATTTGATCTGAGCAAAAATGTTACAGTCAAAAACAGCGCTAAAATTTATGAGATTATTTTAGCATTAAACAATAATATATATACATGTTATATGTGGACAAAATAAAATAAAAAATGTAATCTTATTATCAGACTAAAATTAACTAGAAGAAACTTATTAAATCCCTTTAAAACTCAGCTTTATGTATCAAATTTGATCACATTGTTGATAAAATAATGCACCTCTCCAGGCTGCCCAACATCATACGCTAGTTAGCCATTATGTAGGTATTAGCCTTAATCTTCTGACATCACCATGTTAATAGGATTCTTATGTAGTTACTAACGGTTAACTGCTCTAAAAAAAAAAAATCTTATTGATCTCTGTTCTGCTTCTCAAAGTTTAATTGCTAAAAATATTTGTTCTGAATTTTTATTACAACTGTAATACTTATTTGTTCTGGATTTGATTTCAGCTGTAATATTTTTATAGCTAAAGATTCTAACATAGCTATAGTGTTTAGAATCTTGCTTTGGAGAAATTTCTAATTGTTAGAATAATTGTGTTGGTGTTTTTTTAGACCTCATCTTCAGTAGGATGTTTGGTTCAAGGTCTTTGACCTCTAGCAATCTGAGAACTAAAGAACTAATTTATATATACAATTGAAGTCTTCGTTCTCTTTCTATGACATCTTTTACTTTCTATTTTCTTTCCTTGCATTTATTTCATAAAGATAATTGTATACAGCAGAAGAGATACAATAATTTCAAATAAATAGGTCCTACTTCTTTTGTTTGAGGGTGTCTGGGGGATAGATTAGAGATTTAGGGAGAATAGTTGTTAATCTGGAATTTATATTATAAGGAAGATACCATCCTTTTGCCTCCTTACTTTTGATGAAGGGCATACATAAGTCTGCTGTACCTACATAACACTTTTTGATTTCACACACAAGTTTTTTTAAAAGTACTAAAAAACTTTTAAGCAAATTTGAGTTTGTTATTCATCGTTAGATACATATGTGAAAATTTTGGAAAAAGAAGATTAAAATTTAGATGACAAACCATCATCAGAGGCTATGACACATAAAATAATTATAGGTGAGAAACTTTCTGTATGTCAGTGCACATATGTGGCAATTTAGGTGACTCAGAGTATTACACTGGTAAGATTTATTTTTTCAGTTTAAGCTATGACCAGAGTATAGAGTGCAAGAGAGGAAGTGACAGAAGGTGTGGCTGGTAAGACTGTTCTCAAACTCTGAAGGGGTTTGGATGCCAGGAGCTTTGGGTTTTGTTCTCTAGGAAACAAGAAATCTCGGGAACTTTTAAAGAGAAATCAACGTAAGTGATTTTTAAAAGATACATTTGAGAAGATGTGGACAAGATGTGTAGGGGCAAACACTGGTCAGGGGGTTATCACGATAGCCCAAATGAGGGATTATGGTGCTCTGGATTATGTATTAGCAAAGAGTGTTTCTCAGATGCATGCCAATGAGTGTCATTTCCAAGATGGAGCTGAGAGGGCTTTGTTATTGTTTGACTGAGGGAAGCCTGTATAAGAGAAGAAAAAAATCTTGGCATGATGCAGTAACTAGAACTAGAAACATTGGTAATAGAACAGGTGTTGTTTTTATTTTTAATTAAAATTTTTTGCAAGGGGTGTCTGGAGGAAAGAGAAATTTAATTTCAAAGTGTTAAATGGACATAACTGAATAATAGGAAATGCAGGCATGAACCTCAGAGGGAAAGCAGAAACTGGAAATGAGAATTTGAGAGTAAAAGTTATATAGGTAATATCAGAAACCATGTCTGCCATAGAATCACCAGATAGAGTATTGCAACTATTTTACCAAACAGGAATATTGTATTAAAGGGGATTAAGAAAAAAATGATTTAAGGAAGTTGTTTTTTTTTAATCAAAAGAGCCCAACTGCAAATAAAGGGATTTTTGTAAAAGATGTTTTGAGTTGTTTTAAATGTAGATTAAAAAAAATAACGAAAAGATGAGAACTCAGGAGAAACAAAGATACTATGATTAGAAGAAAATCTTTCTTATTCATAAAATTTATTACAATTTAATGTGAAAAATACTGATTTGGTACTGCTTTGTTAAAACTGATTTTTCTGAGGTGAAAAATATTATGCTACACATATGAAACCAATGACCAAAAAAATTATATCTGCAATCAGATTTTAGGACCTCAAAGGAACATTATATTTAAATTTTCATTTTGGTCATATTAACAACGGAACTAAAAATTAAGTGTTAGAAACCTATAGAAAAAAAGATCTGTTTTTTAAATTTGATTTTTTTTGGTCAATAACTAAATAGCGTAGTGTTACATTTAAGATTGTAATTTAAGAGTGCTAAGTCTCTACTTTTGTTTTTACTAACAAAACTTTATGGCCATCAGGAAGAATTTTAGAGTAGATGGCTTTGCCAGCTACTGGGTTACTTCTTGCCAGCCATGTATCCTTACATATCAGGTTGAGGACTGTATTTATTTTGTATTTTTCTTTAAGTCAATAGCTCCGAAGCATTTATTGTTTATAAAATCATGTCAGTGTGTGTGTGTGTGTGTGTGTGTGTAAATATTGCTACAAAGAGAGTTTGTTAACATAACCTATTCTGGGAACACTTTGATAAAACTCTAGGTGAAAGCTATCCTGCTGTTATCTCGGTTTCTTAAGTCGGTAACCAAATCTGTTTTCTCTGTTATTTCAGATCTTATTATTAGGCTACTTAGATTTAGTCAAAACATGTCTTCCCTTATTATCTTTCTCAGTGAGATTGGGAGCGTCTTTGCAAAGAACAGTCTTCTGTGTTGGCATCTTAATCATTTGTGTGGCCAACAAGTGGAGACTGTATGGATGCTCTTCACCATATGAAAGAAGTTACTCCCTGAGTGTTATATGTGTGAGTGTTTGTGTGTGTGTGTTTTGATGGCGTCATAAATCACTTCTCCTCATCCCAAGTAATAATCACATTTACTTCTAGTGCAGACTGGTTTTTTTTTTTCTTAGCAGGAAAGCAGTTTAAATTAGAGCTCTGGTTCTCTCAGATCTTTTATGAATTTCCCTGGAAACTCTTAGCCACATGTGCTTAGTTCTGGAACACTTGCTATCAAGTGGAAGAAGAAGGTAGAGATGTTTTCCAGCAGTTTATATGTGAAATAAATTGCACTCCCTCCCTTCATCCATACTTAAAGAGCAAAGAGGACATTTAGAGCAGTAATTTAAAGTAAAAATGCTTCTATAGACAGACTACAAAGAATATGTAAAGTTAGGAGAAGTCTAGTAACAATAGAAAGTTCAGGCAAATTGATGCCTGAATTATCCATGTGTTTAATATTTTGCAGGGATAAGCTTGCTTGAGGTCTATGCAAGTTTTTCTTTTTACCTTAAAAAGGTGCATCACTGGTACCCTGACCATCTCAGTGATGAACTAAAAATGTAATTCCATATTGATGCAAAAATGCCTTGCAAACTCCAATTGCTATAACAATATAAGGTAAGAGGCAAACAGAAGAAAGGTATCTGGATTATTGAATCAAGGAGAAAATTTTACTATAATTTTCTGATAATCTTTATAGGCAGAGAAAAGTTAATGAAAATATACAGCATATTTAACAGATGGTAGAGAATATAAAAGCTAAGAAAAAGTGGAATTCTTGCGAGATATAAAAGCAGTGTTTTTTTGGAAGCCTATTGTCAAAAAGTTGAGTGGAACCAGTCAGATTTAATTTTGAAAAACATGTCTATGTAAGGTACCTGAGTAAAGGATTCCTTAGGTAGCTGAAGTAAGTTAGGAATTCAATCTGTATGGTCCAAGTACCAGATCAGGTTCAGCAAACTCAAGTTTGTCCTTTCCAGTTTCTACGGATAGAGTACAAAGGAGTACAAACCACTCTTCCCAAATAGTGTGTGGATGAGAGGGTAATGAGTAGACAATGCCTACTCTTCTAAATCATTCCAATCTTGCCATCCATCTGTAAGTAATCCCCCTTCCTATTCTAAGCCCAATTTTTTCCTAAATTTGAGATGCATACTTATATACATAAAGGAAATATCTATTGATAAGTCCAAAGCCTAATTATAAAAGTCACCATAACTGTTTCTTTCATCTGTTGTATATTTTTAATGAAAGAAATCTGAATCAAAACAACTCTGTATTATCTAGTGCAATGCTGATGGTCACTCCATCATATCGGTGCTATCTTTTTTAATGGAATTTTTAAAAGAAAATTTGAAATATGTCTAGTAAAATCTGGGATAGAATTTTTTCTAGTTTTTGATGAATAAAATATATTTCATTGCCTAGATATGCAGTCTTGCAGCATATTAATATTATTCTCTTTTGAAAATAATCTTCATAGCAACCTCGGGAGCAAACTGTCAAATTTGAGGACTTTAGGAACTAATGTTTATTAAATGTTGCTTACAGAGATGAAATGTGACTCCAGGGGATATCTATTTTTTATGTCATTTACTTATTTTTTTATGCTTTCTTTGAAACCAACAATAGTAATCATTCACAAGAAAAACATGAATTAACTTCATATTAAACCTCTCCCCAAAATACACTACAGCACAGATATTACTGGGATTTTCATACATTGTATTTCTCAACATATAGTGGACTGCCAAAACATTAATAGTGCAAATCTGTGTTTGACTACAAATGACTCCCTACAAGGCCTATTTTGATTATTAATAGGATTAATGATTTGCCTCCTCAGTGCAGTTACTGTGGTTTGTAATAACAGTTAATAATGAAAAGACTGAGGCACATTTAAAAAATAGCACGTTTAATAATACAAATTAATTCTATCATACAAAGAATCAGAGAGAAAACATTGTGGAGACAATGCCTTCTCCCTTTTTCTTCATCATTAAGAAACTCTTCTCCTGAGGGTATATTCTGTTTTCATTTTCCAAACACAGAAAAATAAACTGGGTATGTATCATAATAGCCATGAATTTTCTCAAACAAGAGACTCAAATTTTATCATGCTCCCCAAGTTGTTTTCTATCAGGAAACTGGGAAGTTACACTAGTGGTAGAATTGTTTGAGGGTTTGAGGCTAGCCCCTTCTCAAGAACCTCAAAATTGCTTTGAAGTATTGAATAATTTGCCTTCTTTCAGATTTGCAATGGCTACATGCCTCTACAGAAAGAATACTGCACAGCCCAGTGGTTTTTCATAATGCTTTAGGTGCAGTGATTTTATGAGTGTAGAAGACAGCAGACAGAGCTGCTCGTCTGGGTAAAGAGGAAAGACATAATATGAAAGCATATCTCTATGCCCTTGTCCCATAGTCTCGGGAAGACTCTGAGGCATTTCCCCAGAAGCCATGGAGAGTAGTTTGAGATGTACTACTTTATAGGAAATAGAAGTTATACATGTGAAAAAAGTTCACCCATGTAAATATCACAGATTCATCTATCTTCTGATGAGCTTTGCTAATTTCACAAGCAATAAATATATAAAATATGTCTGTATTCTTGTATGGAAGAATATATAGATAGATAGATAGATAATAATACACATATTAATCTGTCCCCAGGCAGGGAGGAGATGAGCACTCATAGATGGGAGACCATTTCACTGTACCTTTATGAAAGACTTGGATACTGCATGAGGGGTAATCATCATTGGTTAGACCATTTTCCACTCACCCAGTCATTGTAACATGCCATTTAAAAGACAGCTGGTTACAGATTCTAAAATTCGAATCATTGCTATGTTTCTGTACCACTAATGTTGCTTTATTAATAGTTATTTTTCACAGTAACACTGTAATTATCACAATTATTTACCTTAGACCTACTTATTATGGCACGTGCTTCCAGCAACCAAAGATTCCTGGAAATGTTATCTTCAATATCTTAGAGTATTTAAGCTCCCTTGCCATTTGTAATATAAAATTTCATCATCGTACAAAAAAACCCCCAAAACATATATACTGTTATGTCTTTAGAAAAAGTCCATATTACAAATAGTAAATTTGGTGAAGGCCCCCTATCTTCTTTGGTAGAGAACCACAGTCTAAAACCCACCACCATTGGGTATTTAGCAAAGACCAACTTTCAGTTTTAAGGAAAAAAAAATCTGGAACTTGCTGTCTTCCCAGACTAAATAGTAAAGCCAGTGATACCAATAAAATCTGATTGTATATGGGTCCCTTCTTTAATGCAGTTTCTCCCAGGAAAGAGTGTTATTCTAAAGTAATTTACCTTCACAGGGATTTCTAAGGTTTAAATGCAAGGAATTACAATTAGACTTTCTAGTTCATATACCAATTTACGTCCGCTCATGTTATTTTTTAAAGGCAATGCTAGGAAAATTCTTATTTTCAGTTTAATTTACATTGAGGAAATTTGCTGTATATTTCATAATCTTACCTAGAAATGAAAAGATGAAAAGCTTCTAAATCACATGTCTAAGATCTACAGCTGAGTGTAATAGAGTTGAATAGATCAGTTAGAGTTGAAAAGATCAGAAGAGCAAGAGCAAAGTCATAACTGCATAGTTCTAATAGTCATGGCAATGCTTTCACTACATGAAAGATTAGAATATCTCTGGCTGTAGCAATACTACTGGGTCCATAGAGCAAACTTATTCCACTTTTCCTCTTTTTCCAGTACTTGATGCCACAAAAAAAAAAAATGTATTTAAAAGTTTGTTTCCCTAAACATGCACTCTAAATATATAAGCTGAAAAATACTTCTGATTATGAAAAACATTCTTAAGAATTTATTAGAAATCTGTTTCTAATTCCTTCTTAAAAAAGAAAAGAAATTTAAAAAAGAAGAAATGATGAAGAATGCAGTAGACAAGTCATATATGTTGTATATATTTTAGACTTAATAAACTCACAGCTGAAGGGAAATTCATTCAATCTGTTTTGCTATGAACATATATACAGTTTATTGCCAATTATAATTTGTGTTCATACAACTTTCATTGGTTAGAAGTTTTGAAACATGGTTTGTAGACACCAGCGCAACTTAAGAAAAGAAAAACAAGCTGAAAAGCCTGGGTTTACTCAAGTCTTTGTCAGGCTGTTGTGATGCATGTAATGGGCCTAGTGTGGAATCAGCACACAATAAATTTTCCTATAGCCATAAAATAAAAGAGAGAGAGAGAGAGCATATGAGAGAGCAGACTACAAAAAAAAAAAAGGAATTTCAAGAGAGCCAGTTTTTGCAAATTTTTTTTGCAAATTGTTATTTCTCTTCATGTAATTTTTTTAAACCTAACTAGTTCTTTATAAAATTTAAAAAAAAATTTTAATGTGAAGTTCACCCTCCCAACAATTTCCAGTATTGTCAACCACATGCACATTTTTGTGCAACGGATCCCTCTTCCCCGGAACCACTCGCCCAATCCTGCATGACTGAATCACACAGTGAACAATTCCCCACTTCCCCCTCCCCCAGACCATTGCAACCACCATTCTACTTCCTGATTCTATGTGCTTGACTAATTTATCGAAAATAAGTGGAATTATGCAATATTTATCTTTTTGTGATGGCTAATTTCACTTAGCATTGTCCTCGAGGTTCATCCATGTTGTAGGAGATGACAGGATTTTCTTCTTTTCTTGAGGCTGAATAATATTGCATTGTATTTATATACCATATTTTCTTTATCTATTCATTTGTCAATGGACATTTAGGTTACTTCCTTCTCTTGGCTATTGTGAACAATTCTCTTCACGTAATTTTAAATTCAGTTGGAAATTGCAAATTGCTCCATCTCCAATCTGTCTCACATTGTTACTTTGCTTTCCTTTTTTTAGTTTTTAGCAAAGTTATTGAAAATGTGCATATGTACTGACTTAACGTTGACTATATTTTTCTTCTTGTTCAATGCAGACATGTAGATAACAATAAGATAGTCCTGTTCAAGGTGAAATAGCACAGTGATTTGATAAATAATGAAATGCTATTGTCATTGCAGGATGAATCTGCTCCAGCTGACAAACAGTGTAAACCAGAGGCGGCCCAGGGCACTTACTCAACCTCAGCTGTTTCAGGCTCCCAGGAGGTGTTGTACATCAACGGAAATGGGACCTACAGTTACCATAGTTACAGAGGGCTCGGAGGGGGACTGCTAAATCTGAACGATGCTTCTAGTAGTGGTGAGTCTTTATTACATATTATGTTTTTGTGTCCATTTGGGGTTATTAAATTTCCTAAACCTGAGGAAAAAAAATTGAATGAAGTGTTATAAGCAGTAGTCAGTGCCAATCTGTGAAAAACAAGACCATTTAACACATAATGTCCATCTCCCTACAAGGACATCTCCCTATTCAGTTGCTGTTTCTAAAAGTAGCAGCTATTATGCAACTGAATGATTGCTGTTTTATATTCAAAAAATCTCAACTAGAGAGTAGAACATTTTTTACCAAATAGTTATACATTCTTTCCTTGAAGTTGTAATATACTGTTCGTCAAAAATAATGACACCTTTTCTCAATGTTCGAAGAGGTTTTTAATTTGGAAAATTTGAGGCACCAGAAACTTTATTGACTTCATGAAATATACACAGTCATTATACCTAAGAAGATACAAACTGAAACAACACACAGAAACAATCCATGGATCTCCAGCCAACAGCTTGTCAGTGACAATGGCATGTCCCACCAGCAGTGAGTGGTATACTGGAACCAGCTTGTATGGGCTCCTGCTTGGTAAACTTTTAGGAATTTCTTGAGCTTATATACCAGAATAAATTCCAAATGTGTAATATACAGCCATACATATATTAGGAATACAGTATATGGGTGAACTTTTTACAACTGGGCTGTAGGAAAAGCTTTCCTAAACTATACTTAAAATCCAGGGAAAAATAAGTTTAATTAGACACATGCACACACACACAACTTTTGCATGACAAAAAAAAAATAAAGTAAAAATTAAGTGATAAACTAAAAAGTTATTAGCTTCCTATACTACAAAGAGTTAGTAGGCCAATACGTGAAGGCCTTCTAAAAAGAAAGAAATACTAAAAACTGCATATTTAAAAAATAAGGCTAGAAATATGAACACACAATTCTCATAGAAAGCAATGCAAATGTCCCCTAAATACAGCTACTCAAACCCACTCCTAATAAGAGAAATGCAGCTTCTGTCAGATTAACAAAAGTCTGAATATTTACAGAATATTCCTTTGACAATGCTATGGAGGAAATGAGTACTCTCATGCATTGCTTGCAGAAATACAGAAATTTAAAGTAAACTTGACAATATCTAGGAAAATTAAATATGCATTTACCATTTGACCTAGCAGTCTCTTTAGGAATCTCTTGTTAGCAGTTTATCTCAAAGATACACTGGCAAAAATACAAGAAGACATATGCAGAAGGCTATTTGTTACAGTGTTATTTATAAATGCACAAAAAAAGGGTTACCAATAAAAATGTCCATCAAGAGATGGCTAGTTGATTCAATTATAGTGCATCCAAATAAGAGAATAACATGAAGCTATAAAAAGTAAGGTATCTTTATATACTCCAGATAGTGAAAAGTACTTATAGTATGCTAACATTCATTAAAGAAGGATATATATAATTTTTTTAAATTTACATAGAGACAGGAATGGGGGAGGAACAGTATGAAGAAAGGAATACAAGCCAGAATTCTCTGAGTATACTTGGTTTTCATACTTTGTTTTGTAAACTTAACTTTGAAACAATTTGAGTATTTACATAATTATTAAACAATCTGATTTTAAGAATCCCTAATATTGAAAGAAAAATTATGCAAATGGACTTTATCTGTTTAATGAGTGGTTGGCACAGCCCCATAGATAGGAACTTTTCTAAGTGATCTCGAAAGTCATAATTTGACACCACAGCGTGAAAGCTTATGACAAAACCTTAAACTATTTTCAGTAATGATATTATTCTTTTGGAACTGTTGTCTGTGTATTATAGTTTAAAGCAAATTTGTAGTTATGTTGGTATGAGCGAAAGCTGGGATTTTCAGCAGAGGGCAAAGTAGATACAGGTGTGAAATCAATACGTTTAAGCAAAAACTCCATAATCTTGTATTTGAATAGGTAGTATCATTGAGAGCTCAGTGTAGTTTTGTTTTAAAAGAAAAACATACTTCCTATCTTTTTCCACTGAAAATGCCTTGGAAACAAAGACCAATTTGAAAATTTGAATTAGGCTTGATGAACTTCTAATATATTTGGGAGAAAATTCCATTATTAGTATCAAATGAGTATATACTCTAGAAAATTACTTACCTTTACTATACTAGAAACATGCTCCGAGTGTATTCAGGAGTGATTCTGCTGCAAGGCTGGGGCTCTTTGGTCCGCCTTAAAATTAAAGGTCCTGTAAGGACAGGATTACTGAGATTTAGTCTATATCAGTTGCCCTCCAGCTCAAAAGACGGGTGCCTGAAGTGGAAGAGAAAAAGAAAGCAACTTATTTCAGAAAAAAAAATTAAGTTTCAAGTGTATATTCAGTTTTTCAAGAGCCAGCTAGTGAGCCTTCTCAGCTGTTTTCAACTCTTATTTTTATTTGAACAGCAAATCAGCAAGAAAGAGCAAGTCCAAGACCAGAAAAAACATAAACATAAACAAAAGCTAAGCCTTCTTTTAGCCCATAAAGCTGGAAATGCTAACACTTCTTTTTAAATATTTTATATAAGTAAGAACTGGTAGGTAGTTCAGAACTTAACCACCAAATCAAAAAATTGGGGGAAAAAAGTTTCGTCACTAAAGATTTTATTGACATAAATTTTTTAGATTTGAAAAATTGTTCATTTAGGAAATTAAGTTATTGAACATTAATAACAATAACTACCACTTATTGTGTCATTATGGTGTTTCAGTGTAGTCTCCATTCAATCCTTATACAGTCCTGTGAGATATATTCTGCAATTTGGGGGAAATTTTTTATAAAACTGAACTTGCCCCCACTTGAAAAACTCATGCCTAGCTACCACTTTCTTTTTTTCTAACATGATTGAAACCTACTTTGTGAGGCTCAGAGGGTTGAGTGACTTGCCAAAAATCTCTCCTTAATAATAAGAGGGGCCAGGATTTGAACACAAGCATTCTGACATGAGAGGTCACATTGTAAACCAATGAGCTGACCATCTGTGTAACGGAATATAATGGAAGCAAGTACTGAAGTAAGTGATAGCCCCTGGTAAGCACTAATCTACTGTCTCCAGAAATTCTCCCATTCTGGACATTTCATATAAATGAATGAATCATTCAATATGTGGTATTTTGTGTCTGGCTTCTTTCACTTAGATGATGTTTTCAAGGTTCATCTATCTTATAGCATGTATCAATGCTTCATTTTTTTTATTGCCAAATGATATTCCATTCTATGGATATGTCATACTTCGTTTAGCAATTCATCAATTGTTTAGCTCAACTGATGGGCACTTGGTTTTTTCCACTTTGGGGTTACTATGAATAATGCTGCTATAAACGTTTATGTAAAAATTCCCGTATATGTGTTATCAATTCTTTGGGGTATATACCTGAGAGTGGAATTGCTGGTTCATATATGTCGTAGCTCTATGTTTAACATTTTAAGGAAATAACAGACTGAACATGGGCTGTCTTTCAACCTTTTAAAATTTCTCTCAACAAGTCTTACAGTATTTACAGTATGAGTTTTTCACTTCTTTTGTTAATTTTATTGCTAAATATTTCCCTTTGTGATGCTATTGTAGATGGAATGTTTTCCTTAAAACATTATTCTATATTTTTTCTATTTTTTGGAATAGTTTGTGAATTAGTGATATTCTTTATGTGTTTGGTAGAATTCAGGACTGATATTATCTGTGCCTGGGCTTTTCTGGGAGGTTTTTGATTCCTAAATCAATCTCTACTTACTTGTTAGACGTCTACTTATATTGTCTCTTTCTTCTTGAGTCAGGTAGGTAGTTTGTGTATTTCCAGGCATTTGTCCATTCAGCTGAGTTATTTAATTTATTGATACAAGTGTTCATAATTCTCCTTCATAATCTTTTTTTATTTTTGTAAGGTCAGTAGTGATGCTTCTATTGTCATTTCTGATTCTAGTCATTTGAGTGTCCTCCCCTTTCTTTGGTGATTCTAGGTAAAGGTTTTCAGTTTTCTTGATCTCTTCAAAGAGCAAGCATTTGGTTTCATTGATCTTCTTTATGGCTTTTTTATTCTCTATTTCACTGATTTCTACTCCCATATTTATTATATCCTTCATTTTGCTTACATTAAGTTTAGTTTTCTCTTATTTTCCAGTGTCTTAACCTGAAAAGTTAAGACATTTATTCCAAGTCTTTTTTTCTCTTTGTGTACAGGCATTTACAGCTATAAATTTCCTTCTAAGCACTGCCTTATCTGCATTACATTTTTGGTATGCTATATTTTTGCTTTCATTCACCTCAAAGTATTTTCTAATTTCCTGTATCATTTCTTCTTTGGCCAATTGGTTATTTAGTAGTATGTTGTTTAATTGCCATGTATTTGTGAATTTCCCAAATTTCTTCTGTCAATGACTTTGTATAATTTCAATCCTTTCATGTTTATTGAAGCTGGTTTAATGACCCGGATTATGGTCTATCCTGGAGAATGTCCCACGTGTACCTGAGAAGTATGTATATTCTGCCATTGGTAGTAGGGTATTTTGTAAATGGTATTAGGCCTAGTTGGTTTACAGTGTTGTTCAAGTCTTCTGTATTCTTGTTGATCATCTGCCTAGTTTTTTATATTCATTGTTGTAAGAAGGGTAATGGGATCTCCAACTACTGTTGTTGAATTATTTTTGCCTTTAATTCTGACAGCTCTGTTTCATTTATTTTGGCACTCTGTCATTAGGTACAGATATTGTTTACATTGTTATATCCTCTTGACAGAGGATTGATGCTTTTATCATTGTAAAATATCCCTATTTATATCTAGAAACTGTTTTAAAGTCTATTTTGCCTAATATTAATTATTTATGTAATATCAGGATCAGGAAAACTTAGGTTATCATGTTGATACTAAAAGTGAAGAGAACTGGACAAAGCTTTGGACATGGAAATGACATGTAAAAGAGTATAGAACAGGGGCTTCCCTGGTGGCGCAGTGGTTGAGAGTCTGCCTGCCGTTGCAGGGGACGCGGGTGCGTGACCCGGTCTGGGAAGATCCCACATGCCGCGGAGCGGCTGGGCCCGTGAGCCATGGCCGCTGAGCCTGCGCGTCCGGAGCCTGTGCTCCAAAACGGGAGAGACCACAGCGGTGAGAGGCCCGCGTACCGCAAAAAAAAAAAAAAAAAAAGTATAGAAAAAATGTTTACTCAAACACAACCAAAATAATTTATCTCTACTCCATAAATGGCTAAGTAACTGTGGGAGCCCAATGCCAAATGAAAAATGTGGGGCCTCTTATTTAAGAGTTAAGAATTTCAGGATGGTGACAACAGAGCATTAAACAAATCGTGAGACATTTCTGAGCAGAATCCTGTGGGACTGCACATTTCATGGCCCACTTTGCTCCTTTGATTTATTCAGCAAGTTGGAGGAAGCGTTGTGTTTTGATGAAAAAGGCAGGGAGCTACTGGTGAGGAAAAAGAAAATATATACAATGAGGGAAAAGACTGAACACAGAAGTGAGAATATTTTTAGAGAGTTTTTTTGAGAAGAGAGGAGAGAACTTTGGAGCAACTTCCGATCAAGAGTAAAAATTGAGAGGGAAATTAAAGAGAAAATGTTGCTATGAATTATTAATGAGTAGGGCTCCAAAAGTTTGCTTGCCCTTCTACCCATTCTCCACAGAGAAACCAAGGTAATCTTTAAGAAAAGGAAAACCTGATCATATTACTTCATTATCTAAAGCCCTTCTATGGGCTCTCATTGTTCTTAGAAAAATGGCATTACCCAGCTCTTCATGCCTCAGGGTCCTCCCTCCTGAAGTTTTCTTTGATCATTTTTTACCCCTACATCCCTCATTTATTGCTCATTTCTAAATCTTGAACTCCACGTCTAGCCATAACTCTAATAGCATCCCGAATTTGTCCCTTGAAGCATGTACCACAGTGCACATACATATACCCACACACATGTAATCACAATACACTGGTATTCAGTCCCCAGTTGTATTGTTCAGTGATGGTCAAAAGCCACACAGGAAATCTGGCATAGGTTCCAGGTATGCAGCCATATAAGTGAGCAGTTTTTATAGAAAGTTTTATTAGAAAACACTTTTTATAAATTTGTCGTTTGAATGTAGGTACTATGGTGCTGTGATGAGGTCTGCCTTGTATATAATTCTCCCCCCCCAAAAAAAAACCTCAGCACCATAGAATGATAGAATCTAAATGGACTTGAAAAATAATTTAATAGCAATGTCTTTATTTTTTAAAGGCTATTAAGAAAGAAACAGGCCAGGAAAATTAGATGACTTGCTCACACAGGTTGACTTTTTGGGTGTTTAGTTAATGCATCTTCTGACTTTTTGTATGGTGAGATAAAGATCTCTTAAAGACACAACAAAGAACAACTCTGAGCAATTCGGATCGTGTATTGCTGAGAAGAAACCGGAGTAAGAGAATAACCAGAATGGCATGCAGCAAATTTAAAATGAGGCGGCTTTCTTTGAGCAATGGCCTTGGACTGAGTGTAATTGAGTGAAAAAAGAAAAAAGAAAAAGAAAGGCAAAGACTAGTCTAAGCAAATAGCAACTTTAGGCTTAAACCCAAGAGTTTCTCTAGCTCACGTTTGAGAAAGGACTCTAGCTATAGTACTGGTAGCAAGGCAAATGGTTAATTTCATGTTGTGAAGGAGCTTTAAATAACATTTCTTCTCAAAAACACATTCTACCTGTAACACTGGTATTGGCTCCTGCTGTTTTGATTTTGTTTAGTTTTTGCTTTTTTAACCACAGGAGGGCACCTAGATTGATCAGACCTGCAAATCCCTTTATTTGGGAACTTTCTTCATAAATTCTGGGAACCCCAGACATTCTGACTTTTAAACATGGTATTATCTTTAGCTTAGTTTTTCATTTGTAAAACATCAGAATAGTCATTCCCTATAACAGATTTGGAGCTGTGGGGAAAAAAACTATATACATATACATAAATCTTGAGAGCTAAAAAGGCATAGCAGAAGATTAGCACGATATGAGATGCCAACATCATGTCTGATGGCTGACAACTACAGTTAATCTAAGTCTGAGAATACTTAATTTTAGAATTTGTAGAGATATTCTGAAAAGTGTGGAAGGGAGCAGCAACTTTCAAGAGACCAAGTTGAATTAGTTACACATCTGACTTAATTTACAAAGCAGATGAAGACAGTCAGAATTCAGACCATTAATGGAGAAACTGGGAGGTAATTTGGGTTGGTAGTATAAACAGGAGGGCAAAGATTGAAAGAGATATAGTGTTTGCAGAACCTTTTAAACTAATGTAATAAGAGCATGAACTCTGCAGGTTATACTATGTTCAAGAAGAATGTGAAGGCAGAAGAATGGAAAAGGATACCTTAAAAACATTTGGATTTAATTTAACAAATATTTGGGGGTTCTCATGTTCAATTCACTGTAATAACTACTTTCTTAGTCTGTTCGGGCTGCTATAACAAAAATAGCATAGACTGGGTGGCTTAAACAACAGACATTTATTTTTTCACAGCTCTGGAGGCTGGGAAGTCCAAGATTAAGGTGCTGGCAGATTTGCTGTCTGGTGAGAGTCTGCTTCCTGTTCCATAGAGGACCATCTTTTCACTGTGCCCCTTTCACATAGTGGAGGAATCAGGGAGCTCTGTGAGGTCTCTTTCTTATAAGGGCACTAATCTCATTCATGAGGGCTCTACCCTCATGACCTAATCACCTCCCAAAGGCCCTACCACCTAATACCATCACACTGAAGATTAGATTTCAGCAAATGAATTTGGTGGGGGGAGGGGGATGCAAACATTCCGTCTATAGCTGGTGCATTAAGAGGAAACAAGTTGAATAAGGCAGAATCACTGACATTAAGAAACTAACAGATCAAAAAGATAAAACATTCCTCCTCCTCTTGTCTAAACATCAAAACTCTTTAAGACTGATTTAAATCGTACTTCCTCTGTGAAACCTTACTCTACCTTGCCTCTCACTCTTGCACTCTTTGGAAGATTAATCACTCTCCTGCATGTACCTTTATTCTAGCACTTATCTCACTGTATTATGACATGTGTTTGCAAATATTTTTCCCTAAATAGATGTGCACTCCTTGGAAGCAGGAACTCTGTCTTATTCATCCCTTGAATAAGGCCAGAAATATAGTAAGTGCTCAATCATATTGGCTTAATGAGTGAATAGATTTTTAAAAATAGAACACCTAGTGCCAAAGTCAAAAAAAATACAAAGAGAATTACTGATATATATTGGATGGCAGGGTGAAGGGTTTATCTTAGATAAAGCAAAGGGCTCAGTGGTTGAAGTTGACAATTCTGTGGGTGAAAGAGGAAGGCTCCAAAGAGTTCTGTAAACTCCTGCTTAAGTTTGAATATGGTAGCAATAGTAAAAGCTTGCCCATGTTGGAGACTTCATAGCGTGGAAAGGGTGCGCTTCAAATCCTTTGTTAGCCAACCTCCATTTGTTTAGAGCTGGCAAGGGTCTGCACCCAACAATCCAAATTTTCAAGTTGGAGTGTTATCAAAATGACAGCAGTTACAGTTTTTATAAAGAACTTATTCAAATCATCCCACTGAAATGAGAAGCAAGCAAGCAGCCAATCCTGCCATTATTATCACATCCAATTACATAGGACTTTGGAATGCTTTCTTTCTATCAGGAAGTTCACATTGAACTGTCTAAAGAGGGCAATTGTTCGCTGCAGTCATCCACTGGATCTATTGAGTCTAAATTATATGCAAAATGCATAAGTTAACTACTGATGTTTCCTCTCCACAAACCCCATCGGGCAGACTTTTCGATTTGTTTTTCAACCCTCATGTAAACTGGGCTGATATACAGATCGCAATCTAACAAGACCAAATTGTAGTAATGACCATAATAACTAACATTTGTATAGCAATTTCTAGTTTGCCCAAATCTTTATATCTGTGATCTTCTTCGCTCCTCACTAATATTGAGGATTGTCAGCTGTTAAGATGCTTTGGATCACAGCCTCTAATTATGAGCCTAAAGGAGCTTGGCCGTAAGATTCACCACCACACCAGAGCTGGCTCACAATAGTGTGACTGGCTTGGTATGTGGCTATTGCTGTCCCTCCGCATCCACATTCTGAAACATCACTTCTCATCTGAACTTTTCAAAGGAGTGCTTCTGTTCATTTACTGTCTTCGCTCCTCATCTACCGTTTACTCTTCAATCCACTGTAACTTGCTTATGCCAACATTTGGCTGAAACTGGTCAGTTTAAGTCTATCAGTGATTCCATCTATGGCCAAACTAAAAATGCTTTTTGCCCTTGACCTTACCAGATGTCTTGGGTATATTTGAATCTGTCGATAACTAGAGCCTTGAAACATCCACTCTCTTGGCTTCCATGTCACCTGATCACCAGATAATTCTTCTCCTGCTGCCTTTAGTCCTTTCCCTCGAGCCACGCCCTTCCCTGCTGGGTTTCTCCTAGCATCCTTCCCTCGTCAATTTAATCCTCTTGTTCTGCACACTGCTCAAAGGAGAGCCCACTAGCTCTCATGGTTTCAACTTCAGAATGTGCCAGAAGCTGCATAATCTCCCCCATGCTTTGCCTTGAGCTTCAGATTTTATATCCAGTTGTCTGCCACATAGCTTGATCCAGGTATCCCAAGAAACCTCATATTTAATTATTTAAGAGTGAATTCTTCAACCCTACAGACATTATTGTCTGTTTCTGAGGTTATCTCACACAGAAATGCCCTCCCCTGCACCTGATCTGTATCAGCTATTACCTTCTCTATGATTATTTTCTGGTTGCTTCATCCATTAACTTTACTTCCTTTATGTCCCCATGATACTGTAGGCATACCTCTTTTTTTTTAACCTATTATGTGCTCTTTTTTATACTAGATCGTACAGTCTGAGGGCAAGCAAGGTAACTTTTTCTGACCATCATATCATCAGTGTCAGTAGGTAACCATCTTATATTATGGCTCAATGAATAGTAAATGGATAAATGAATGACTCAGTGAAAGAAATGATTTCAATAAAATATTGTGCCTCTTTAGAGAATTTAATTAAATCTAATTGAGCATGGGGAAAATCAGTTGAAGTTGAGGATATCTTCTTAGTGTTTGTTGTCTTCTCCTCTTAATACTCCTAAGAGCACAATACTGGAAGAAAAGTATTTCATGTCAAATATTTGCGACAAATATTTTGAAATACCCATGTATGTTCTGTTTTAAAATGTATTCAGTTTAAGTCCTCTGATTCAGGAAAGAAATGTTTAACATAGTTATGTAGGGAAGTGGGAAGGTATACATTTTACTTTGACCTTACCTTCTTAATAACTTGTTCTGGCTCACTAGCCATGTGGAAACAAGGAGTGCAAATGCATGGAGAGAAAACCATCTTGCTCCAGGAGACCAGCTGGGTGTTTCGGGTGTGAAAAATACATAAGATCTGTTATGTAAAACTGTGTAGATCATGATTTTATAGAGTGGAGCCTAAAGTAGTTCACAGAAGTTAAGCAATGCCCTCTGGGTAATTCATATGTCCTTTACACAATGGGGAAGATCCACATGATGATAACGCAGTATGTGAAGAAAGGCAATTGTGTGATCTAATTGAAGTCAACATGATTGGGATTATGCAGTTATTATATCTCAGTAGAGTTCCAGTAAACCTCACTGAGTTGTCAAAGCATATTCTACAGCACATAGTGGGAACTTCATTTGTATCTAGAGATTTTTTCATCCCTGTGCCCAAATTATTGTAACTATTCTTAGTAAGTCCATTTCTCCCATGTGTGTTCCTTTGATGACCTGACTTTGAATCAGAGTATTTTCATACTTTAAATACTACTGATTGTCCTTATTTTGATTATTCTGCATTTCTTTCAAATACAAGTTTATCAACATCTGTGCTATCCAGTACAATAGCCACTAGCCACATGTGGCTATTGACGTTTACATTAATTAAAATTAAATAAAATTTAAAATTCAGTTCCTCAGTCACACTGGGACACAGTTCAAGTGTTCAACTGCCAAAGTGGTGATTGGCTACTGTATTGAATGGCACAGAACGTTTCAATCACCACAGAAATTTCCATTGAATGGCACTGACTCTAGGCTCTAATTGTCTCACCTACACCATTGTATTGACCCTTGGTTGGCTTTATTATTGTAGAAAACCTTTTCTACATTTATTTCATTGGCTCCTTGCATTTAATTATGTATCATTCACTCCTCAATGAAATAAATGAGGTCAGTGAATAACCTTATGAAAACTTAATTGGTGATTCTTAAATAATAATGCTTTTAATTCAAACTACTCAGCTTTTACATAACTTTCAGTTATCTTAGCAGTCTGAGAAGAGCTAATAATAACTTGTAACATAGGTGTTGAAAACATTTTGGCATAGGCTGGGATTACTTTAAAGCCAGAAGCAAATTTTTAGAGAATTTCATTGTAACAGAATTTGTAATTATGCATTTAGAGAAAGCAAGCCTAAACTCCACATATTTGAAATGTGACCACAATTTTGACACTGAGCTCATTCTGTTTTTCCAGCTCTTCTACATACTAAAATAATAACCTAGAATTCAACTGAGACTGAATTTTTTGCACACATGTATATTGAGATACATAGAGTTTCAGCGAGATGATGCTTATTTGTAAATTTTAATGATTGGAAATTATGTTAACCATTTGCTGGAAAATGATATGAATTATCTGCAAAATAAAATGAAGCATCTTTCAGTTTATCTGACTGAGCCCTCATATCTTCCAGCAGGTTTCTGTAGATCAGGGAGCCTCAGAGAAAGGGCTCTGAAAAGAGAGGTGAGTGACCTTGTGTTTTCCATGGACTGCCCAGCACATGTAATTGATTTTATAGCTCAATATTGATCAGGCCTTTCTGGCAGAAGCTTTCTAAAAGCCTGTTCTCTACAGTAAAATGGATCTTATGTACTCTTAAGATCCTCTTGAGAATTTTGTGTTTGTGCCTACTCACTGAAGAGATGGAAAGAAAAGACTTTGTTAGTATTCTCAGACCTTTCTTCTTGAGCCTGCTGGTATACCATTCAGGGGCTTTCCAGGTGGCATGAGTTCATTATGGTTGGCTTGGGTTGCTTTTCTTAACAACCTCCTTTGAACTTTGACATGTCCTCTGGTAATCTCTCTAACAAACCAGTTAAAATTTCCTGGCCTTGCCAGCCCTCAGCTCCAGGAAGGAGGTCTCTTGGGGAGTTCAGAATGTTCTACTTTTCTAGGAAGTCAGAAATACCACTCTCTATATGTAAATTGAATTAGCTACTTTCTATATTCCTCCTTCCTGGGTTCAGGTATTGATGCACCTTTCTGAAACAGGCACCGAGCTGCTCCCTTAGCCTCCTTAGAGATCTTGAGTCTGCCTAAGAGCGTAGGAAAGCTAGAGTTGCCTTATTTTTTTCTCTTGCATGTTAAAAAATTCAAATTCCAAGTATGATTACAATTAGAATGCTAATATTTCCTTTTGTGATTTCAAGGCACACAGTCATTTAAAATGACATTTGGCTCTTGACTAATATACAAAGGCTTTTTCTGAAACCCTTTCTCCCATCCAGGTACAAGTGCTAGAACTTGTGGAAGTAGATGTGCTTGAATGTGCATTCACACAGTGCAACTTTGCCTCCTGAGCTGCTATTTGGTTCACTCACTCAGACCCAGAATTAACAAAAGATTACAAAATTAAATGTGTCATGATTAACATTCTGACCAGTATCGCTATGGTCACAGGGAGAAACAAATTATTTCTGGTAATTTAAGCCCATTAGGGAATATAATCCTCTTCAGTACTCTGAATGTATCTATAGGTAGTTTGTACGCTACTCTATATTTAGGGATTTTTTTTCTAGTTCCTATTTCTGGCAATATAAATTTCTCTTCATTGTTCTTTGAAGAAGTATGGTAGGAACAATCATGTTTTCTTAACACAGTTCCTGAAAACATATTTATAAACGCAGTGTGTCTATAATTAGGAGAAAAGTCATACTATGTTTATTTTTGGTGTGATCTTTCCAAGCAGACATATTCTTCTGTGTTTATAATAATCACCTCATTCATATCCTCATCTTCCATGGGCTATTCTCCCACCACTCTGTCCAATGATGGCCTGTTCCCATGATTTCTTTGTTTCCTGTAAAATATTAATTTGCTTTCATTGCAACTTAAAAACAAAGATGAGAAATTGGAGGAGGACATTGACCTCCATGGATTGATTTCGTCAATCCCATCTCCCTTCACATGCACACAAAAATATTTTGTCTAGATTCATAAGAATGGTCCTGTTTAACATTTATATCTCTTGACTGCTGACAAAGCAAATATTTGATAAGAAATTATTGAGGGAATGCAGGCATGTGCACTCTGTCTCCAAACACTGCTTCTTAAAATTCTACATTCCTTGAATCTATATTTTTACCTCCAAGTTTTATTGACTGAAAGATAAGGATAATCTTTCAGTGTAAATACTTTGTATTTCACATGAGTTGTTGTTTTCTTCATAGTTTTGGATAATTGTAAATTAAATGTGGACATTTATTTTTATTGAGATATAACTGACATTTAACATTGGGTAAGTGTAAGGTGTACAATTTGTTGATTTAATACATTTATATATTGCAATATGATTTCCACCATAGTGTTAGCTAACACCTCTAGCATGTCAAATAATTATCTCTTTTTGGGGGTGGAAACAATTAAGCTCTAGTCTCTTAGCATCTTTGAAGTTTAAAATACAGTATTGTTGTCTACCATCCTGTGCTGTGCATTAGATCTCTAGACCTTATTTACTACTTGTTGCAAGTTTGTAACCATAAACAGCATATCCCCAGTTCCACCACCCTCCAGACCCTGGTAACCACCATTCTGCAATATGTTTTTATGAATTTGGATTTTTTTAGGTTTTACATATAAGTGATATCATACAGTATTTGTCTTTCTCTGTCTGACATCTCACTTAGTATAATGCCCTCAAGGTCCATCAGTGTTGTTGCAAATGGCAGGATTTCCTTCTTTCTCATGGCTGAATAATTTTCTATTGTGTGTGTATATATATGTGTGTGTGTGTGTGTGTGTGTGTATATATATATATATGGATACACAAGTAATGGTATATAAACAAGTAGTTTATATGTATATACCACTACTTGTTTATCCATTCATCCATTAACAGACACCACTTAGGTTGTTTCCACATCTGGCTAGTGTGAATATCGCTGCAATAAACATGGAAGTGCTTATATCTCTTCAATATCCTGTTTTGATTTCCAGAAGTAGAATTGCTGGATGATATGATAGTTCTAATTTTTTGAGGAACCTCCATGCTGTTTTGCACAGTGACTGAACCAATTTACATTACCACCAGCAATGTACAAGGCTTCCCTTATCGCTACATCCTTACCAATGCTTGTTTTCTTGACAGCCATTCTGACACATGTGAGGTGGTTTTGATTTGCCTTTCCCTGTTGATAAGTGACATTCAGCATCTGAAAGTACCTGTTAGCCATTTTGATGTCTTCTTTGGAAAAATGTCTATTTTGTTCCTCTGCCCTTTTATTTAACATTTTATTTTATAGGAGTATAGGTGATTAGCAATATTGTGCTGGTTTCAAGTGTACAGCAAAGTGATTTAGTTTTACATATATATGTATCTATTCTTTTTCAAATTCTTTTCCCATTTAGGTGGTTACATAATACTGAGCAGTGTTCCCTGTGCTATACAGTAGATCCTTGTTGGTTATCTATTTTAAATATAGCAGTGTGTACATATCAATCCCAAACTCCCAGTCTATCCCTCCCCCCCCCAACTTTCCCCCCTGGTAACCTTAAGTTCATTCTCTAAATATGTGAGTCTGTTTCTGTTTTGTAAATAAGTTCATTGGTATCACTTTTTTGGGTTCTGCATATAAGCGATATCATATGATATTTGTCTTTCTCTGTCTGACTTACTTCACTTAATATGATAATGTCCAGGTCCATCCATGTTGCTGAAAATGACACTATTTCATTGTTTTTAATGGCTTAGTACCATTGTATATAGGTACCACATCTTCTTTATCTATTCACCTGTGAATGGACATTTAGGTTGCTACCATGTCTTGGCTATTGTAAACATCACTGCAATGAACATTGGGATGCATGTTTCCTTTCAAACCATGTTTTTCTCTGCATATATGCCCAGGAGTGGGATTGCTAGATAATACGGTAGCTATATTTTTAGTTTCTTGAGGAACCTCCATCCTGTCCTCCATAGTGGCTGTACCAATTTACATGCCCACCAACAATGTAGGAGGGTTTCCTTTTCTCCACACACTCTCCAGCATTTATTGTTTGTAGACTTTTTGATAATGGCCATTTTGACTGGTGTGAGATATCTCAGTGTAGTTTTGATTTACATTTCTCTAATAACTGGCAATGTTGAGCATCTTTTCATGTGGCTCTTGGTCATCTGTATGTCTTCTTTGGAGAAATGTCTACTTAGGTCTTCTGCCCATTTTTTGATTGGGTTGTTTGTTTTTATGGTATTAAGCCACATTAGCTGTTTGTAAATTTTGGAGACTTATCCCTTGTCAGTCTCATCGTTTGTAACTATTTTCTGCCATTCCGTGGGTTGTCTTCTCATTTTGTTTATGGTTTCCTTTGCTATGCAAAAGCTTTATAATTTAATTAGGTCTCATTTTTTAATTTTTGTTTTTATTTTCATTACTATGGGAGATGGATTGAAAAAGATATTGCTGCGATTTATGTCAGAGAGTGTTCTGCCTATGTTTTCCATTAAGAGTTTTGTAGTATCTGGTCTTACATTTAGGTCTTTAATCCAGTTGGAGTTTATTTTTGTGTATGGTGTTAGAGAATGTTCTAATTTCATTCTTTTACATGTAGCTGTCCAGTTTTCCCAGCACCATTTATTGAAGAGACTGTCTTTCCTCCATTGTAAAGTCTTGCCTCCTTTGTCACAGATTAATTGACCATGGGTGTGTGGGTTTATTCTGGGCTTTCCATCCTGTTCCATTGATCTATATTTCTATTTTTGTGCCAGTACCATACTGTCTTGATGGATATATCTTTGTAGTATAGTCTTAAGTCAGGGAGCCATTTTTTAATTGGATTGTATTTTTTTTGTTGTTATTGAGTAAGAATTTTTGTATTCTGGATATTAACCTCTTATCGGATATGTGGTTTGCACATATGTTGTCTCATTCTGTAGTTTACCTTTTCATTTTGTTGACGATTTCCTTTGCTGTGCAGAAGCTTTTTAATTTGATGTTGTCCCACTTGTTGATTTTTGCCTTTATTGCTTGTGCTTTTGGTGTCATATCCAAAAAAATAATTGCCCAAACCAATGTTAAGTAGATTTTCCTATTTTCTTGTAGGAATTTTATGGTATCAAGTATTCTTGTATGTCTTTAATACATTTCAAGCTAATTTTTGTGAGCAGTGTAAGATATGGTTCCAATTTCAATTTTCCCAGCATCATTTTTTTCAATTTTCCCATCACTCTCCCCAGTGAGTGGTCTTGGCTCCCTTGTCAAATATTAGTTGACTGTATATACAGAGGTTTACTTCTAGGCTCTTGTTTCTCTTCCATTTGTCTATGTGTCTATTTTTATGCCAGTTCCATACTGTTTTATTTACTCTAACTTTATTGTGTAGTTTGAAATCAGGAAGTTTGATGCTTCCAGCTTTATTCTTCTTTTTCATGATGGCTTTGGCTATTAGGGTTATTTTTCTATTTCTGTAAAAAAAAGTATTGAAATTTTGATCAGGATTGTGTTGGATCTATAGATGGCTTTGGGTAGTATGCACATTTCAGTAATATTAATTCTTCTAATCCGTGAACATGGAACATATTTCCATTTGTGTCTTCAATTTTTGTTTCATCAAGGTCTTGTGGTTTTCATTATATAGATTTTCACTTGGTTAAATTTATAAGTATTACATTTTTTTATTCTATTGCAAATGGGATTATTTTCTTTATTTCTTTTTCACATGTTTCATTGTTAGTTACATAAACACGGTTTTAGGTTAAATAAATTGAATTAAAAAAAAGAAAAAGTCATGGCTTCCCTGGTGGGGCAGTGGTTGAGAGTCCGCCTGCCGATGCAGGGGACATGGGTTCGTGCCCCGGTCCAGGAAGATCCCACATGCCGTGGAGCAGCTGGGCCCGTGAGCCATGGTCGCTGAGCCTGCACGTCCGGAGCCTGGGCTCCACAACGGGAGAGGCCACAACAGTGAGAGGCCCGCGTACCGCAAAAAAAAAAAAAAAAAGAAAAAAAAAAGAAAAAATAAGTGGTTTCACATTTCTTATAGAATAAAATGCAAATGTATTACCATAAAAAATACACATAACTGATTTCTGGATGTTGATTCTATATTCTGCAACATTACTGAATTTGTTGATTATTCCCAACAGTTATTTTTGGTTGAGTCTTTAGAAATTTCTATATATAAACTAATAATATCTCCAAATAATGACAGTTTTACCACTTTCTGATTAGATGCTTTTTATTTCTTTCTCTTGCCTAATAGCTCCAGTTAGGACTTCCAGTGCCATGTTTAAGAAGATTGGTTAGAGTGGACACCCTTGTCATGTGCCTGATCTTAGATGAAAAGCTTTCAGTTTTTTGCCATTGAGTAAAATGTTAGCTCTGGTTTTATCCTATATGGCCTTTACTATGTTGAGGTATGTTCTTTCTATACACAATTTGTTGAGGGTTTTTTTTTTTAATTACCATGAAAAGACATATTTTGTCAAATGCTTCTGCATCTATTGAGATGATCATATGATATTTTTTCTGCCATGCTATTAATATGAGGTATCATATTTATTGATTTGCATATATTGAACCACCCTTGCATCCCAGGGATAAGTCCCACTTGGTCATGGTGTATAATTCTGTTAATGTGTTGCTGAATTAAGTTTACTAATATTTTCTTGTGAATTTTTGCATCTATATTCATCAGAGATATAGATCTATAGTTTTCTTTTCTTGTAGTATCCTTCTCTGGCTTTGGTATCCAGAAAGTTCTTCCACCATGAAATGAGTTTGAAGTGTCCCCACCTATTCAAATTTTTGGAAGGGTTTAAGATGGACTGGCATTCATTTTTCTTTAAGTGTGTGGTAGAATCCACCTATCAAGTCTACCATACTGTTTTGTTTTTGTTTTATTACATCTTTATTGGAGTATAATTGCTTTACAATGGTGTGTTAGTTTCTGCTTTATAACAAAGTGAATCAGTTATACATATACATATGTTCCCATATGTCTTCCCTCTTGCATCTCCCTCCCTCCCACCCTCCCTATCCAACCCCTCTAGGTGGTCACAAAGCACCGAGCTGATCTCCCTGTGCTATGCGGCTGCTTCCCACTAGCTATTTATTTTACATTTGGTAGTGTATATATGTCCATGCCACTCTCTCGCTTTGTCACAGCTTACCCTTCCCCATCCACATATCCTCAAGTCCATTCTCTAGTAGGTCTGTGTCTTTATTCCTGTCTTACCCCTAGGTTCTTCATAACATTTTTCCTTAAATTCCATATATATGTGTTAGCATATGGTATTTGTCTATATCTTTCTGACTTACTTCACTCTGTATGACAGACTCTAGGTCCATCCACCTCATTAAAAATAGCTCAATTTTGTTTCTTTTTATGGCTGAGTAATATTCCATTGTATATATGTGCCACATCTTCTTCATCCATTCATCCGATGATGGACATTGTTTCCATCTCTGGGCTATTGTAAATAGAGCTGCAATGCACATTGTGGTACATGACTCTTTTTGAATTATCGTTTTCTCAGGGTATATGCCCAGTAGTGGGATTACTGGGTCATGTGGTAGTTCTATTTGTAGTTTTTTACCTCCATACTGTTCTCCATAGTGGCTGTACCAATTCACATTCCCACCAGCAGTGCAAGGGTGTTCCCTTTTCTCCACATCCTCTCCATCATTTATTGTTTCTAGATTTTTTGATGATGGCCATTCTGACCAGTGTGAGATGATATCTCATTGTAGATTTGATTTGCATTTCTCTAATGATTAATGATGTTGAGCATTCTTTCATGTGTTTGTTGACAGTCTGTATATGTTCTTTGCAGAAATGTCTATTTAGGCCTTCTGCCCATTTTTGGATTGGGTTGTTTGTTTTTTTGTTATTGAACTGCATGAGCAGCTTGTAAATTTTGGAGATTAATCCATTGTCAGTTGCTTCACTTGCAAATATTTTCTCCCATTCTGAGGGTTGTATTTCATCTTGTTTATGGTTTCCTTTGCTGTGCAAAAGCTTTTAAGTTTCATTAGATCCCATTTGTTTATTTTTGTTTTTATTATATTTCGCTAGGAGGTGGGTCAAAAAGGATCTTGCTGTAATTTATGTCATAGAATGTCCTGCCTATGTTTTCCTCTAAGAGTTTGATAGTTTCTGGCCTTACATTTAGGTCTTTAATCCATTTTGAGCTTATTTTTGTGTATGGTATTAGGGAGTGATCTAATCTCATACTTTTACATGTACCTGTCCAGTTTTCCCAGCACCACTTATTGAAGAGGCTGTCCTTTCTCCATTGTACATTCCTGCCTCCTTTATCAAAGATAAGGTGACCATATGTGCGTGTGTTTATCTCTGGGCTTTCTATCCTGTTCCATTGATCTTTCTGTTTTTGGGCCAGTACCATACTGTCTTGATTACTGTAGCTTTGTAGTGTAGTCTGAAGTCAGGGAGCCTGAATCCTCCAGCTCCGTTTTTCGTTCTCAAGATTGCTTTGGCTATTCGTGGTCTTTTGTATTTCCATACAAATTGTGAAATTTTTTATTCTAGTTATATGAAAAATGCCAGTGGTAGTTTGATAGGGATTGCATTGAATCTGTAGATTGCTTTGGGTAGTAGAGTCATTTTCACAATGTTGATTCTTCCAATCCAAGAACATGGTATATCTCTCCATCTATTTGTATCATGTTTAATTTCTTTAATCAGCATCTTATAATTTTCTGCATATAGGTCTTTTGTCTCCTTAGGTCGGTTTATTCCTAGATATTTTATTCTTTTTGTTGCAATGGTAAATGGGAGTGTTTTCTTGATTTCACTTTCAGATTTTTCATCATTAGTGTACAGGAATGCCAGAGATTTCTGTGCATTAATTTTGTATCCTGCTACTTAACCAAATTCATTGATTAGCTCTAGTAGTTTTCTGTTAGCATCTTTAGGATTCTCTATGTATAGTATCATGTCATCTGCAAACAGTGACAGCTTTACTTCTTCTTTTCTTCTTTGGATTCCTTTTATTTCCTTTTCTTCTCTGATTGCTGTGGCTAAAAATTGAAAACTATGTTGAATAAGAGTGGTGAGAGTGGGCAACCTTGTCTTGCTCCTGACCTTAGTGGAAATGCTTTAAGTTTTTCACCATTGAGGACGATGTTGGCTGTGGGTTTGTCATATAGGGCTTTTATTATGTTGAGGAAAGTTCCCTCTATGCCTACTTTCTACAGGGTTTTTATCATAAATGGGTGTTGAATTTTGTCAAAAGCCTTCTCTGCATCTACTGCGATGATCATATGGTTTTTCTCCTTCAATTTGTTAATATGGTTTATCATATTGATAGATTTGCGTATATTGAAGAATCCTTGCATTCCTGGAATAAACCCCACTTGATCATGGTGTATGATCCTTTTAATGTGCTGTTGGATTCTGTTTGCTAGTATTTTGTTGAGAGTTTTTGCATCTATGTTCATCAGTGATATTGGCCTGTCATTTTTGCTCTTTGTGACATCCTTGTTCTGGTTTTGGTATCAGGGTGATGGTGGCCTCATAGAATGAGTTTGGGAGTGTTCCTCCCTCTGCTACATTTTGGAAGAGTTTGAGAAGGATAGGTGTTAGCTCTTCTCTAAATGTTTGGTAGAATTCGCCTGTGAAGCCATCTGGTCCTGGGCTTTTGTTTGTTGGAAAATTTTTAATCACAGTTTCAATTTCAGTGCTTGTGATTGGTCTGTTCATATTTTCTATTTCCTCCTGATTCAGTCTTGGCAGGTTGTGCATTTCTAAGAATTTTTCCATTTCTTCCACGTTGTCCATTTTATTGGCATAGAGTTGCTTGTAGTAATCTCTCATGATCTTTTTTTTTCTGCAGTGTCAGTTGTTACTTCTCCTTTTTCATTTCTAATTCTATTGATTTGAGTCTTCTCCCTTTTTTTCTTGATGAGTCTGGCTACTGGTTTATCAATTTTGTTTATCTTCTCCAAGAACCAGCTTTTAGTTTTATTGATCTTTGCTATCATTTCCTTCATTGCTTTTTCATTTATTTCTGATCTGATCTTTATGATTTCTTTCCTTCTGCTAACTTTGGAGGTTTTTTGTTCTTCTTTCTCTAATTGCTTTATGTGCAAGGTTAGGATGTTTCTTCGAGATGTTTCCTGTTTCTTAAGGTAGGATTGTATTGCTATAAAATTCCCTCTTAGAAGTGCTTTTGCTGCATCCCATAGGTTTTGGGTCGTCGCGTCTCCATTGTCATTTGTTTCTAGCTATTTTTTAATTTCCTCTTTGATTTCTTCAGTGATCACTTCGTTATTAAGTCATGTATTGTTTAGCCTCCATGTGTTTGTATTTTTTACATATCTTTTCCTGTAATTGATACCTAGTCTCATAGCATTGTGGTCGGAAAAGATAATTGATACAATTTTAAAATACTTAAATTTAACAAGGCTTGATTTCTGACCCATGATATGATCTATCCTGGAGAATATTCCATGAGCACTTGAGAAAAATGTGTATTCTGTTGTTTTTGGATGGAATGTCCTATAAATATCAATTAAGTCCCTCTTGTTTAATGTATCATTTAAAGCTTGTTTTTCCTTACTTATTTTCAGTTTGGATGATCTGGCCATTGGTGAAAGTGGGCTGTTAAAGTCCCCTAGTATGAATGTGTTACTGTCGATTTCCCTTTTTTATGGCTCTTAGTATTTGCCTTATGTATTGAGGTGCTCCTATATTGGGCATAAATATTTACAATTGTTATATCTTCTTCTTGGATCAATCCCTTGATCATTATATAATGTCCTTCTTTGTTTCTTCTAATAGTCTTTATTTTAAAGTCTATTTTGTCTGATATGAGAATTGCTACTCCAGCTTTCTTTTGGTTTCCATTTGCATGGAATATCTTTTTCCATCCCCTTACTTTCAGTCTGTATGTTTCTCTAGGTCTGAAGTGGGTCTCTTGTAGACAGCATATATATGGGTCTTGTTTTTGTATCCATTCAGCCAGTCTGTGTCTTTTGGTGGGAGCATTTAGTCCATTTACATTTAAGGTAATTATTGATATGTATGTTCCTATTCCCATTTTCTTAATTATTTCGGTTTGTTATTGTAGGTCTTTTCCTTCTCTTGTGTTTCTTGCCTAGAGAAGTTCCTTTAGCATTTGTTGTAAAGCTGGTTTGGTGGTGCTGAACTCTCTCAGCTTTTGCTTGTCTGTAAAGGTTTTAATTTCTCCATCAAATCTGAATGAGATCCTTGCTGGGTAGAGTAATCTTGGTTGCAGGTTTTTCTCCTTCACCACTTTAAATATGTCCTGCCAGTCCCTTCTGGCTTGCAGAGTTTCTGCTGAAACATCAGCTGTTAACCTTATGGGGATTCCCTTGTGTGTTATTTGTTGTTTTTCCCTTGCTGCTTTTAATATGTTTTCTTTGTATTTAATTTTTGACCATTTGATTAATATGTGTCTTGGTGTATTTCTCCTTGGATTTATCCTTTATGGGACTCTCTGTGCTTCCTGGACTTGATTAACTATTTCCTTTCCCATATTAGGGAAGTTTTCAACTATAATCTCTTCAAATATTTTCTCAGTCCCTTTCTTTTTTTCGTCTTCTTCTGGGATTCCTATAATTCGAATGTTGGTGCGTTTAATGTTGTCCCAGAGGTCTCTGAGACTGTCCTCAATTCTTTTCATTCTTTTTTCCTTATTCTGCTCTGCAGTAGTTATTTCCACTATTTTATCTTCCAGTTCACTTATCCGTTCTTCTGCCTCAGTTATTCTGCTATTGATCCCATCTAGAGTATTTTTAATTTCATTTATTGTGTTGTTCATCATTGCTTGTTTCATCTTTAGTTCTTCTAGGTCCTTGTTAAATGTTTCTTGCATTTTGTCTATTCTATTTCCAAGATTTTGGATCATCTTCATATTTCCCGTTGTTTTTGGTGTCTGTCCCTAGTGGCTAAAGTTGTTTCAGTGGGTTGTGTAGGCTTCCTGGTGGAGGGGACTAGTGCCTGTGTTCTGGTGGATGAGGCTGGATCTTGTCTTTCTGGTGGGCAGTTCCATGTCTGGTGGTGTGTTTTGGGGTGTCTTTGGACTTATTATGATTTTAGGCAGCCTCTCTGCTAATGGGTGGGGTTGTGTTCCTCTCTTGCTAATTCTTTGGCATAGGTTGTCCAGCACTGTAGCTTGCTGGTCGTTGAATGAAGCTGGGTGTTGATGTTGAGATGGAGATCTCTGGGAGATTTTTGCCATTTAATATTATGTGGAGCTGGGAGGTCTCTTGTGGACCCATGTCCTGAATTTGGCTCTCCCACCTCAGAGGCCCAGCACTGACTGCTGGCTGCATCACCAATAGCCTTTCATCCACAAGGCTCAAAATGAAAGGGAGAAAAAGTAGAAAGAGGGAAAGAAAGACAGAAAGAAAGAAAGAAAGAAAGACAGAAAGAAAGAAAGACAGAAAGAAAGAAAGAAAGAAAGAAAGAAAGAAAGAAAAAAAAGAAAGAAAAAAGAAAGAAAAAGGAGGGAGGGATGGAGGTAGGGAGGACAGAAGGAGGGAGGGAAGGAAGGAAAGAAAGAAATGATAAAATAAATAAAGTAAGATAAAGTAAAATAAAGCTATTAAAATAAATAATTATTAAGAACAAAAAAATTTTTAAGAAAAAAAATAACAAAAGAAATGGGCAGATAGAACACTAGGAAAAATAGTGGAAGCAAAGCTATACAGACAAAATCTCACACAAAAGCATACACATACACACTCACAAAAAGAAGAAAAGGGGAAAAAATCATAAATCTTGCTCTCAAAGTCCACCTCCTCAATTTGAGATGATTTGTTGTCTATTCATGTATTCCACAGATGCAGGGTACATCAAGTTGATTGTGGAGCTTTAATCCCCTGCTTCTGAGGCTGCTGGGAGAGATTTCCCTTTCTCTTCTTTGTTCTCACAGCTCCCAGGGCTCAGCTTTGGATTTGGCCCCACCTCTCCTTGTAGGTCGCCAGAGGGCTTCTGTTCTTGGCTCAGACAGGACGAGGTTAAAGGAGCAGCTGCTTCGGGGACTCTGGCTCACTCAGGCTGGGGTGAGGTAGGGGTACGGAGTGCGGGGCCAGCCTGCAGTGGCAGAGGCCAGCGTGACGTTGTACCAGCCCTAGGCGCGCTGTGCGTTCTCCCAGGGAAGTTGTCCCTGGATCCCGAGACCCTGGCAGTGGCGGGCTGCACAGGCTCCCCGGAAGGGGGGTGTGGATAGTGACCTGTGCTCGCACACAGGCTTCTTGGTGGCGGCAGCAGCAGCCTTAGCATCTCATGCCCGTCTCTGGGGTTCGTGCTTTTAGCCGTGGCTCGCGCCCGTGTCTGGAGCTCCTCTAAGGAGCGCTCCCAACCACCTCTCCTCACGTACCAGGAAACAAAGAGGGAAGAAAACGTCTCTTGCCTCTTTGGCTGGTCCAGACTTTTCCCCGGACTCACTCCCAGCTAGCCATGGTGCACTAACCCCCTGCACGCTGTGTTCATGCCGCCAACCCCAGCCCTCTCCCTGTGCTCCGACCGAAGCCCGAGCCTCAGCTCCCAGCCCCATCTGCCCCGGCGGGTGAGCAGACAAGCCTCTCAGGCTGGTGAGTGCTGGTAGGCACTGATCCTCTGTGCGGGAATCTCTCTGCTTTGCCCTCCGCACCCCTGTTGCTGTGCACTCCTCCGCAGCTCTGAACCTTTCCCCCTCTGCCACCCACAGTCTCCACCCACCAAGGGGCTTCCTAGTGTGTGAAAACCTTTCCTCCTTCACAGCTCCCTCCCACTGGTGCAGGCCCCGTCCCTATCCTTTTGTCTGTGTTTATTCTTTTGCCCTACCCAGATATGTGGGGACTTTCTTGCCTTTTGGGATGTCTGAGGTCTTCTGCCAGCGTTCACCAGGTGTACTGTAGGTGTTGTTCCATGTGTAGATGTATTTCTGGTGTATTTGTGGGGAGGAAGGTGATCTCCATGTCTTACTCTTCTGCCATCTTCCCCTCGTCTCCACCATACTGTTTTGATTGCTGTAGCCTTGAGGTATAGTCTGAAGTCAGTGAATGTGATGCCTCCAGCTTTGTTCTTTTTGTCTCAAGATTCCTTTGGCTATTCAGGGTCTTTTGTGATTCCATATAAATTTTAGGATTATTTGTTCTAGTTCTGTGAAAAATGTCATGTGTGTTTCTATAGAGATTGCATGAAATCTGTAGATTGCTTTGGGTGGTATGGACATTTTAACAATATTAATTCTTCCAATCCATGAAAATGGGATATCTATTTATTTGCATAATCTTTAATTTCCTTCATCACTGTCTCATAGTTTTCAGAGTATAGGTTGTTCGCCTTCTTGGTTTAGTTTATTCCTAGGTAGTTTATTTTTTTTGATGCTGTTTTAAATGGGATTATTTTCTTGCTTTTTCTTTTTGATTGTTCATTATACTGTATAGAAAAGCAACAGATTTCTGTATATTAATCTTGTATCCTGCAACTTTACTGAATTCATTTTATTAGTTCTAATAGTTTTTTGGTGGAAACAGAGTTCTCTATATATAGTATTATGTCATCTTCAAATAGTGACAATTGCACTTTTGCCTTCCAGTTTAGATGTCTTTTATTTCTTTTTCTTGTCTTATTTGCTGTGGCTTGGACTTCCAATACTAAATATAAGTGGCAAAAGGGGGGCATCCTTGTCTTGTTCCTGATTTTAGGGGAAAGGCTTTCAACTTGTGACTGTTGAGTATGATATTAGCTGTGAGTTTGTCATAAATGGCTTTTATTACGTTGAGATATGTTCCCTCTTTACCAACTTTGATGAGAGTGTCTCTCATGAATAGATGTTGAATTTTGTCAAATGCAATCTCTGTATTTAGTGAGATGATCATGTGATTTTTATTCTTTCTTTACATAATATGATGTATCACATTGATTGATTTGGGAAACTGAATCATCCTTGTATCCCTGGAATAAATCCCACTTGATCATGATGTATGGTCCTTTTTATATGTTGTTGCATTTGCTTTGCTAATATTTTGTTGAGGATTTTTACATCTATATTCATCAGTGATATTGGCCTGTAATTTTCTTTTTTTGTGGTGTCTTTGTCTTTCTTTGGAATAGGATGATGGTGACCTTATAGAATGAGATTGGGAGATTTCCTTTCTCTTTAATTTTTTATAATAGTTTGAGAAGGATAGATGTTAACTGTTCTTTAAATATTTGGTAGAACTCAGCTGTGAGGCAGAATGGTCCTGGACTTTTATTAGTTGGGATTTTTTTGATTGTTTATTTAATTTCATTACTAGTAATTGGTCTATTCAGATTTTCAGTTTCTTCATGATTCAGTCTTGGAATATTGTACATTTCTTGGAATATTGTACATTTCTAGGAATTTATTCATTTCTTCTAGGTTGTCCATTTGTTGGCATATAGTTGTTTGTAGTAATCTCTTACAATCCTTTGTATTTCTGTGGTGTTGTTTGTAACTACTAATCTTTCATTTCCTATGTTTTCCTCTAAGAGTTTTATAGTGTCCGGTCTTACATTTATATCTTTAATCTATTTTGAGTTTGTGTTTGTGTATAGTGTTAGGGAGTGTTCTAATTTCCTTCTTTTACATGTGGCTGTCCAGTTTCCAAGCACCACTTATCGAAGAGACTATCTTTTCTCCATTGTATATCCTTGCCTGCTTTGTCATAGATTAGTTGACCATAGGTGCATGGGTTTACCTCTGGGCTTTCTATTCTGTTCCATTGATCTGTATTTCTGTTTTTGTGCCAGTACCGTACTGCCTTGATTACTGTAGCTTTGTAGTATAGTCTGAAGGCAGGGAACCTGATGCCTCCAGTTCCGTTTTTCTTTCTCAAGATTGCTTTGGCTATTCGGGGTCTTTTATGTTTCCATACAAATTTTAAGATTTTCTGTGAAAAATCCAATTGGTAATTTGATAGGGATTGCATTGAATCTGTAGATTACCTTGGGTAGTATAGCCATTTTTTTTAATTAGAGAATAATTGCTTCACAATACTGTTAGTTTCTGTTGTACACCTAAGTTAATCAGCCATATGTATACATATGTCCCAATATCCCCTCCCTCGTGGGCCTCCCTCCCATCCTCCCTAGCCACCCCTCTAGGTCATTGCAAAGCACTGAGCCGATCTCCCTGTGCTATGTGGCTGCTTCCCACTAGCTAACTATTTTACATTCGGTAGTGTATATATGTCAGTGCTACTCTCACTTCACCACAGCCTCCCCCTCCTGCCCCGTGTCCTCAAGTCCATTCTCTGTGTCTACATCTTTATTCCTGCCCTGCAACTAGGTTCATCAATACTATTTTATTTTTAGATTCCATATATATGCATTAGCATACAGTATTTGTTTTTCTCTTTCTGACTTACTTCACTCTGTATGACAGACCCTAGGTACATCCACCTCACTACAAATAACTCAATTTCGTTTCTTTTTATGGCTGAGTCATATTCCATTGTATATATATGACACATCTTCTTTATGCATTCATCTGATTATGGACATTTAGGTTGGTTCCATGTCCTGCCTATTATAAATAGTGCTGCAATGAACATTGTGGTACATGTCATTTTGAATTATGGTTTTCTCAGGGTATATGCTCAGTATTGGGATTGTTGGGTCATATGGTAGTTCTATTTTTAGTTTTTTATGGAACCTCCATACTATTTTCCATAGTGGTTGTATCCATTTACATTCCCACCAAAAGTGCAGGAGGGTTCCCTTTTTACCACACCCTTTCCAGCATTTACTTTTTCTAGATTTCTTTCACAATGGCCATTCTGGCTGGTGTGAGGTAATACCTCATTGTAGTTTTCATTTGCATTTCTCTAATAATTACTGATGTTGAGCATCTTTTCATGTGCCTCTTGGCCATCTGCATGTCTTCCTTGGTGAAATGTCTATTTAGGTCTCCACCCATTTTTTAAATGGACTGTTTGTTTTTTTGATATTGAGCTCCGTGAAATGTTTGTATATTTTGGAGATTCATCCTTTGTTGTTTCATTTGCAAATATTTTCTCCCATCCTAAAGGTTGTCTTGTTGTCTAGTGGATGGTTCCTTTGTTGTGCAAAAGTTTTTAAGTTTAGTTAGGTCCCATTTGTTTATTTTTGTTTTTATTTCCTTTACTCTAGTAGGTGGGTCAAAAAAATCTTGCTGTGGTATATGTCAAAAAGTGTTTTTCATATGTTTTCCTCCAAGAGTTTTATAGTATCTAGCCTTACATTTAAGTCTTTAATCCATTTTGAGTTTATGTTTGTGTACGGTGTTAGGGAGTATTCTAATTTCATTCTTTTACATGTAGCTGACCAGTTTTCCCAGCACCACTTACTGAAGAAGATATCTTTTCTCCATTGTATGTTCTTGCCTCCTTTGTTGTAATGGGCATTCTCTCTTGTATCATTGAATATATTTCTGTTTTTATGCCAGTACCATACTGTCTTGATTACTGTAGCTTTGTGGTATAGTTTGAAATAGGGGAGCCTGATTCCTCCAACTCTGTTTTTCTTTCTCAAGATTGCTTTGGCTATTTGGGGTCTTTTGTGTTTCCATACAAATTGTAAAAGTTTTTGTTCTAATTCTGTGAAGAATGCCATTGGTAGTTTGATAGGGATTGCATTGAATCTGTAGATTGCTTTCAGTAGTATAGTCATTATCACAATATTGCTTCTTTGAATCCAAAAACATGGTATATTTCTCCATCTGATTATGTCATCTTTGATTTCTGTCATCAATGTTTTATAGTTTTCTGAGTACAAGTCTTTTGCCTCCTTAGGCAGGTTTATTCCTAGGTATTTATTTTATTCTTTTTGTTGCAATGGTAAAGGGGAGTGTTCCCTTAATTTCTCTTTCTGATTTTTCATTGTTGGTGTATAGGAATGCCAGAAATTTCTGTGAATTAATTTTGTATCCTGTAACCTTACCAAATTCATTGATCAGTTCTAGTAGTTTTCTGGTGGCATCTTTAAGATTTTCTATGTATAGTATCATGTCATCTGCAAACAGTGACAGCTTTACTTCTTTTCCAATTTGTATTCCTTTTATTTCTTTTCCTTCTCTGATTGCTGTGGCTAGGAGTTCCAGTACTATGTTGAATAAAAGGTTTGGGAGTGAACATCCTTGTCTTGTTCCTGATCTTAGTGGAAATGCTTTCAGTTTTTCACCATTGAGTATGATGCTAGCTGTGGGTTTGTCATATATGGCCTTTATTATGTTGAGGTAGTTTCCCTCTATGCCCATTTTCTGGAGAGTTTTTATCATAAATGGGTGTTTAATTTTGTAAAAAGCTTTTTCTGCATCTATTGAGATTATCATATGGCTTTTATTCCTTAATTTGTTCATGTGGTGTACCACATTGATTGATTTGTGTATATTGAAGAATCCTTGCATCCCTGGAGTAAATCCCACTTTTTCATGGTGTATGATCCTTTTCATGTGTTGTTGGATTCTGTTTGCTAGTATTTTATTCAGGATTTTTGCATCTATGTTCATCAGTGATATTGGTCTATAATTTTCTTTTTTTGTGATGTCTTCTTTTGGTTTTGGTATCAGGGTGATGATGGCTTCATAGAATGAATTTGGGAGTGTTTCTCCCTCTGCTATATTTTGGAAGAGTTTGAGAAGGATAGGTGTTAGCTGTTCTCTAAATGTTTGATAGAATTCACCTGTGAAGCCATCTGGTCCTGGACTTTGTTGGAAGATTTTTAATTACAGTTTCAATTTCATTACTTGGGATAGGTCTGTTTATATTTTCTAATTCTTCCTGGTTCAGTCTTGGAAAATTGTACCTTTCCAAGAATTTGTCCATTTCTTTGTGGTTGTCCATTTTATTGTCATATAGTGGTTTGTAGTAGTCTCATAATCCTTTGTATTTCTTCAGTGTCAGTTGTGATTTCTTCTTTTTCATTTCTCATTTTATTGATTTTCATCATCTCCCTTTTTTTCTTGATGAGGCTGGCTGAGGATTTATCAATTTTGTTTACCTTCTCAAAGAACCAGCTTTTAGTTTTAATAATCTTTGCTATTGTTTTCTTCATTTCTATTTCATTTTTTTTAGCTCTGACCTTTATGATTTCTTCCCTTCTACTGACTTTGGGTTTTCTTTGTTCTTCTTTCTTTAGTTGTTGTAAGTGTATGGTTAGATTGTCTATTTGAGACTATTCTTGTTTCTTGAAGTGCCAGATTGAATTGCTATAAACTTCCCTCTTAGAACTGCTTTTGCTGCATGCCATAGGTTTTGGGTCATCATGTTTTCATTGTCATTTGTTTCTATGTAGCTTTTTTGATTTCTTCTTTGATTTCTTCAGTGATCTCTTGGTTATTTCATAGTGCACTGTTTAGCCTCCATGTATTTGTGTTTTTTACAGTTTTTTTTCCTTCAGTTGATTTCCAGTCTCATAGCATCATGCTCAGAAAAGATGCTTGATACAATTTCAATTTTCTTAAATTTTATGAGGCTTGATTTGTGACCCAAGATGTGATCTATCCTGGAGAATGTTCTGTGTGCTCTTGAGAAGAAAGTGTATTCTGCCACTTTTGGGTATAATGTTCTATAAATATCAATTAAATCTATCTAGTCTATTGTGTCAGTAAAGCTTGTGTTTCCTTATTTATTTTCTCTTTGGGTGATCTATCCAGTGGTGAAAGTGGGGTGTTAAAATCCCCTACTATGATTGTGTTACTGTCGATTTCCCCTTTTATGGCTGTTAGCATTTGCCTTATGTATTGAGGTGCTCCTATGTTGGGTGCATAAATAGTTACAATTGATATATCTTCTTGGATTGATCCCTTGATCATTATGTAGTGTCTGTCTTTGTCTCTTGTAATAGTCTTTATTTTAAAGTCTATTTTGTCTGATATGAGAATTGCTACTCCAGCTTTCTTTTGATTTCCATTGTATTTATCCTATATGGGACTCTGCACTTCCTGGACTTGATTGACAGTTTCCTTTCCCATATTAGGGAGGTTTTCAACTATAATCACTTCAAAGGTTTTCTCAGTCTCTTTCTTTTTCTTTACTTCTTCTGGGACCCCTATAATTCTAATGTTGGTGTGTTTAATGTTGTCCCAGAGGTCTCTGAGACTGTCCTCAATTCTTTTCATTCTTTTTTCTTTATTCTGCTCTGCAGTAGTTATTTCCACTATTTTATCTCCAGGTTGCTTGTCTGTTCTTCTGCCTCAGTTATTCTGCTATTGATTCCTTCTAGAGAATTTTCTATTTCATTTATTGTGTTGTTCATCATTGTTTGTTTGCTCTTTAGTTCTTCTAGGTCCTTGTTAAAGGTTTCTTGTATTTTCTTCATTTGGTTTCCAAGATTTTGGATCATCTTTACTATCATTACTCTGAATTCTTTTTCAGGTGGACTGCCTATTTCCTCTTCATTTGTTTGGTTTGGTGGATTTTTACCTTGCTCCTTCATATGCTGAGTGTTTCTCTGTCTTCATTGCTCCCAAAGTCTACTGCCTCAATTTTGGGATGATTCGTTGTCTGTTCAGATATTCCACAGATGCAGGGTACATCAAGTTGATTGATTGTGGAGATTTAATCTGCTGTTCCTGAGGCTGCTGGGAGAAATTTCCCTTTCTCTTCTTTGTTTGCACAGCTCCTGGGGTTCAGCTTTGGATTTGGCCCCGCCTTTGCGTGTAGGTTGCCTGAGGGCTATTCTTCACTCAGACAGGACGGGGTTAAAGGAGCAGCTGATTAGGACACTCTGGCTAACTCAGGCCAGGGGGAAGGAGGGTTACAGAATGCGGGTCAAGCCTGTGGCAGCAGAGGCCAATGTGACATTGTACCAGCCTGAGGCGCACCGTGTGTTCTGCCGGGGAAGTTGTCCCTGGATCATGGGATTGTGGCAGTGGCAGGCTGCACAGACTCCCAGGAGGGGAGGTGTGGATAGTGACCTGTGCTTGCACACAGGGTTCTTGGTGGCTGCAGCAGCGCCTTAGCATTTCATGCCCATCTCTGGTATCCGCGCTTATAGCTGTGGCCTGCACCTGTCTCTCGAGATTGTTTAGGTGGTGTTCTGTATCCCCCTCTCCTCGCACACCCCAAAACAATGGTCTCTTGTCTCTTAGGCAGGTCCAGATTTTTCCCGGATTTCATCCTGGCTAGCTCTGGTGCACTAGCCCCCTTCAGGCTGTCTTCACACAGCCAAGCCCAAACCTCAGCTCCCAGCCCCTGCCCACCCTGGCGTGTGAGCAGACAAGCCTCTTGGGATGGCCAGTGCTGGTCAGCAGTGATCCTCTGTGTGGGAATCTCTCTGCTTTGCCCTCTGCACCCGTTGCTGTGCTCTCCTCCATGCTCCAAAGCTTCCCCGCTGTCACCCCCTGTATCCATCAGTGAAGGGGCTTCCTAGTGTGTGGAAACTTTTTCTCCTTCACAGGTCCCTCCCAGAGGTGCAGGTCCCGTCCCTATCCTTTTGTCTCTTTTTTTTCTTTTGCCCTACCCAGGTACATGGGGAGTTTCTTGCCTTTTGGGAAGTCTGAGGTCTTCTGCCAGCATTCAGTAGGTGGTCTGTAAGAGTTGTTCCACATGTAGATGTATTTCTGATGTATTTGTGGGGAGGAAGGTGATCTCCACATCTTACTCTTCCGCCATCTTGAAGGTCTCTCTTGGAGAAGTATTTAAAGGAAATTTTTATAATATATATGAGTTTGTGTGTGTGTGTATACACTAATAAGTCAAAATCTGGCTCTAAGACAAAGGCTTTGGAACATAAACAATTTACAACCTAATGATGAAGGGAACGTTTCATCAGAAAGTCACTACTGTCTAGAAACTATGAACCCCAATATCATAACCTCAAAATTAATAAATAAAATAGCAAAATTACAACAGGAAACTGACATATGCGCAATCATAGCCTTAGACCTTTAACGCACTTCTCTCAGAAACTGATGGATAGAAAAGAAAAATCCTTTGGATTTGAAAAAGTAATTAGAATTTAATCTGGCTATATCTAAAGCCTGCCCCAGGTATCTGATAATACACATTCTCTCAGACATATTGACCATCTAAACAAGTAGTGACAATCAAAGAATTATTAATATACTGGTAGCATTTTGTTCAGGAATATTTATAATTAATGAGAATGAAAACGCTACACATTAAGTTTGAATGATGGAATTAGGTGGTATTTTGACACGCACATTACAAAAAAATAAAATTAATGAGGCACTCATTTAACTCAAGAAGTTAGAAACAGATCAGAGAAAATGTGGCATATAGAAGAAAATAAATGGAGAAATTAAATAGAAAACAGAGACACAATAGAGAAGATCAATAAAATCAAAAGCAGAATCTTTGAAAAGACTTTAAAAATATCGGGCAAGATGAACTAAGAGAAAGGAAGCATAAAAAATAATAAAATATTTATGACTTTATGCAAGTATATTTGAAAATTTAGAGATATGACTCTTTTACAAAAATATAATTGACCAATATTGACTCAAAAAGGAATAGATATTCCAATTGATTAAATTGAATCAGTATTATAAAAATCTACCCATTATTAAAAAAATCATATTCACATAGTTTTACCAGAACTTCAATGACTAGAAAATCTTCATTTAGACAAACAGATCTAAAAGAGAGGAAAGAAAAAGAAATGGAAAACACCCAAGGACAGGATGCTACTGTAATCCTACCATCAAGAATAGTATTAGAAAAGCAAATTATATTGCAATCACTTGTGAATATAAAAGTAATTCATTAGCACATTGAGTCTAGTTGTGTATATCTGCTATAACCCAGGCCCTATGCTTGATGCTTTATATACATTAGCTAATTTAGCTGAGATGCTGAAGAATAATGCCTATTTTTTTCACCATTTGGCAGAAAAGTACAAAAATACTATCAATAAAATACCTCTTAAACACCTGATCAAAATATAAAATGAAAATGAACCTGCAACCAAAGTAAGTTTCCAAGTGGCTCATATATTAGGCAAGCCAGAAAAATCACTTCACTTACTGATGGTGAATTTATTAAGTTGTGTTGGACTGTAGCAGCTGAAGACATATGTCCAGAGAAAATAAACTTCTTTGACTATTAGTAGTATAACAAAAACAGTGCTTTGGGGGTTGAAGAAATTGAGATATTGGCAATATCATTAGTCAGGTAAAAACAAGGCAACTGATTTTAAGTTGTTTCCCCTGTCTTTTAATAAATTGAGATGTTTCTGCTACTGTTCTGTTGTTTATTTGAGGAATCAATGATGAGTTTGAAGTGACAGAAGAATTAGCATCTATGAATAGTATGAGTAGAGCAACTTTAGCTAAGTGTGTTTTCAAAATTAAGGAAAAAACTAATTCAGTACAATCTGAAGTGGCATCTTCTAAGATGTATGAAGCAAAATGAGGCTTATTTGTATAAAATTACAAAATTTCCTTTTACATAAGGCATATGGTTATTCCTTGAACTATTCATTGGCAGATACAATGTGGAAAACGTTTGAATCAAGTGTTATTGAAGCAGTAATATCAGCTTTAAACTTCATTGGTCCTCATCTATTTAAGTATTATCAGTTCTGTGAAATTTTGTCAGAAACAGAATCTGAATATCCTAATTTCTCTACCACACAACAGTTTGATAGGTTAGTGGTAAAGTTTTATTGCATTTTCTTTTTCAGCTCAGGGCTAAGATTGAAATTTTTCTGAGCAAGAAGAACTGTCCTCAAGCTTTATTATTAAATGTCTTTAGAAATTAGCATTTGCCACAGAATTGACAATGTTTCTTGATGAATTCAATCTAAATACAAGGCAAAACAGTGCTTATATGTGAAGCTTAAGCTGTGGTAAAGCCATTTTGCTGATTACCAATATTGTTTGAATCACAATTAATGGTTAGCTGCTTGATAAACATGCCATACTGTCAGAATTTTTAAAAAGAAATTAAAACTCCATTCCCACACAATTTTGTAGTGGATATATTTACTGAACACATACTACAGGCTCAGCAATGTTTTTATGGACCTTGATGCAAGTACAAAGTAACTTGCCATATTTCAAAATTCTTTTCCTTGTTCAATTGAAGAGCTTCCATCTTCATCTTCAATTGGAAGTAATCTGCATGCATTGACGTGCTAAAAGGCACGTATCGAGAGAAGAATCTAAGAGAATACTATAAATTATTTCCAAGTGATGAATATGCTCAATTAAAATCGTATTCTTGTGGACTGATATCAGTATTTGGAAAAATCTATCTTCCACTAAGCCATTTTCATAGGTGAAACAGAGAAAATCTCTGTACAGATCCAATTTAACCAAAGAACACTTACAATTGATTTTGATGACAAAGAACACTAATACTCAATAGTAGACCTGTACTACAAAATATATTTTATTTTCTTCGCTACAATTGTAAATGTGGTTGCTTTCTTGATTTCTCTTTCTCATAGTTCATTATTAGTATATAAAAACACAACAGATTTTTTTCCACAATCGATTTTTGTATATTCATTTTTTATCCTGCAACTTTACTGAATTTGTTTTTTAGTTCTAACAGGTTTTGGTGAGTCTTTAGAATTTTCTATACATAATATGTCATCTTCATATAGTGACAGTTAATTTTTCCTTTCCAATTTGAATGATCCTTTTTCTTGCCTAATTGCTCTGGTTAGGAACTCCAATACCACGTTGAATAAAAGTGGTGAGAGTATGCATCCTTGTCTTATTCCTGAAAAGAGGAAAGTTTTCAGCTTTTCACCATTGAAGTTAGTTGGGGTTTGTTATATATGGCCTTTATTATGTTGAGGCACATTCCCTCCATACCCATGACAGTTTTTTTCATAAATCGATGTTGAATTTTGTCAAATGCTTTTTCATTAGTATGACCATATGATTTTTATCCTTTATTTTGTTAATATGGTATATCACATTGATTGATTTGCAGATGTTGAAACATCCTTGCATTGCTAGAGTAACTCATACTTGATCATAATGTGTTATCCTCTTAATGTATCATTGACTTCAGCTTGCTAATATTTTGTTGAGGATATTTTCATCTAAGTTCATCAGGAATATTGGCCTGTAATTTTCTTTGCTTGTGGTGTCTTTGTCTGGTTTTGGTATCTAAGCATACTATTACAGAAAAATCATCAAATCACAAATGAAGAGAGAAAGAGAAGAAGAAAGGACAGAGGAATTACAAAACATCCAAAAAACAATTAACAAAATGGCCATAAGTACATACCTATCAATAATTCCTTCAAATACAAATGGACTAAATTCTCTCATCAAATGACGTAGAGTGGCTGAATGGATTAAAAAAAACAAGACCCATCTAGATACTGCCTACAAGAGACTCACTTCAGATGTAAGGACACACACAGACTGAAAGTGAAGGAAGTGAAAAAGATACTCCATGCAAATGGAAACCAAATAAAGCTGGGATATTTATAATTACATCAGACAAAATAGACTTTAAGACAAAGAAGGTCTTTACATAATGATACAAGAGTCAGTACAACAAGATGATATAACATTTGTAAATATGTATGCACCCAACATAAGAACACCTTAATATATAAAGCAAGCATTAACATACCTAAAGGGAGAAATAGACAGCAGTACAATAATAGTAGGAGACTTTAATATCCCACTTACATCAATGGATAAAGCATCCAGACAAAATCAGTAAGGAAACATCAGCCTTACATGACATGTTAGATCATTGACTTAATGGGTATATATGGAATAGCTCAAGTGCACATGGAACATTCTTTAGAATAGATCATATATTAGGCCACAAAACAAGTCTTAATAAATTTAAGATTGAAATCATATTAAGGATCTTTTTTGACCACAATGTTATGAAATTAGAAATCAATTACAAGAAAAACACTAGAAAATTGGCAAATATGTGGAGATTAAGCCACATGCTACTTAACAACCAATGGGTCAAAGAGTAAATCAAAAGGGATATCAGAAAATACCCTCAAGACTAGTGAAAACGAAAATACAACATACCAAAGCTTATGGGATACAGCAAAAGCAATTCTAATAGGGAAGTCCATAGTGATATATGTCTACATCAAGAAACAAGAAAGATCTCAAATAAACAACTCTACTTTACACTTCAAGGAACTAGAAAAAGAACAAACTAAGCTCAAAGTTAGCAGAAGGAAGGAAATAACAAAGATCAGAGTGGAAATAAGTGAAAAAGACAATAGAAAGATAAAAATAAGAGCTATTCTTTTGAAAAGATAAAACTGGCAAACTTTTATCTAGGCTCATTAAGAAAAAAGAGTGGACTCAAATAAATGGAGTCAGAAATGAAAGAGGATATCACAGAACTACAAAGGATGATAACATACTATGAACAATTACATGCCAACAAATAGGACAACTGAGAACAAATGGATAAACTTCTTATAAACACAACCTACTAAGACTGAATCATCAAGATCTAGAAAATCTGAGTAGACCAATTACTGGTAAGGCAATCACATCAGTAATCAAAAATCTTCCAATGAAACAAAAGTCTAGGAGCAGACATTTTCACTGATGAATTCTATCAAACGGTCAATGAAGAACTAATACCAATCCTCCTCAAACTCTTCCAAAAAACAGAAGAGATGGGAACACTTCCAAACTCATTTTTATGAGGCCAGCTTTACCCCAATACCATGTAAGACTCATCATGATCTCAGCTGCCCAAGCTGATAATTAGAAGACCTGGTTTCAAAGAATAATGCAAGAAGTATGTCAAGTAGAAACTGCAAGCATTTCTCCAGTGTTTCTGGTATTGTTTTTGTTTGGTTCATAGACTGATGGCCACTTATGAAAGATGCCAGGAGTCTGAGGAAATCACCACTACCCAACTAGAAGAATTATCAGTGCATGCGATTAACCAGGATCAAATTGAAGCTTTAGCAAAGGAGGAACCAAGAGACGCCACTTCAGTATAATCTTGTATTAAACCCAGACATCTTTGGGACATTGGGCCTTTTTCAAGTCTCTTGGATAGTTTTAAATAGAAATAAATTCTGGCTTTAAAGAAAAGTACCCCTGAACTGTATCCCCACTTGACTCCAGCCAGCACTCTATGCAGCTCACTTCTGCTTGTCTCCACATCTTTGTTTGCTGTCCCTAAAGGGCACATTTGTCTTCCCCTATCCAACTACTAATATTTCTCCTGAGCTAGGCCACAGTGGTACAGGAAGAAAAACCAGTAACCCTGTGTGGCTTTGGGAAAGCCAGTGAACCTGTCTGTAACTCAGTTTTTCCAATTATAAAATGGGGCAAGTTATCCTGCTCTGCTGTCCCACCAGACTGCAGAGAGACTCCAAGAAGGGACAGTGTGACTTTCTAGCAAGGAGACAGGTGCTGGGAGGCAGTGTCCTGCTCACTCTCCCACCACTGCAGTCCTCTCTGCCCCCTTTCTTCTGAGCCCCCACAGCTCTCACCTGTACTACCAACTTTGTTCGTCATTAAACAAGGTCCCCATTAAACATTATATATATATATATATATATATATATATAATATATATTTAATCGGGGTATAGTTGCTTTACAATGTTGTGTTAGTTTCTGTTGTACGACAAAGTGAATCAGCTATATGTATACATATATCCCCTCCCTCTTGGACCTCCCTCCCACCGCACCACCATCCCACCCATCTAGGTCATCACAGAGCACCGAGCTGAGCTCCCTGCACTATACAGCAGGTTCCCACCCCCTATCCGTTTTACAAAAATTTAAAATTTCTTTACACTAACAATGAAATATCAGAAAGGGAATGTAATCAAACAATCCCTTTTAAAGTCACATTAAAAAAAAGAAAATACTTAGGAATAAACCTCATCAAGGAGGTGAAAGACTTATATGCTGAGAACTACAAAACAATAAAGGAAATTAAAGATGATTCAAAGAAATGGAAAGATATTCTGTGCTCCTGGATTGGAAGAACATTGTTAAAAGGGCAGTACTACCCAAAGCAATCTACAGATTTAATGCAATCCTAATCAAATTACCCATGACATTTTTCACAGAACTAGAACAAATAATCCTAAAATTTATATGGAACCATAAAAGACCCAGAATTGCCAAAGCAATCCTGAGGAAAAAGAACAAAGCAGGAGGCATAACCCTCCCAGACTTCAGACAATACTACAAAGCTACAGTAATCAAAACACTGTGGTATTGGCACAAAAACAGACATACAGATCAATGGAACAGAATAAAGAGCACAGAAAAAACCCTCACACCTGTGGTCAATTAATCCATGACAAAGGAGGCAAGAATATAAAATGGGAAAAAAGACAATCTCTTCAGCAAGTGGTGCTGGGAAAGTTGGACAGCTGCATGTAAATCAGTGAAGTTAGAACACACCATCACACCATGCACAAAAATAAACTCAAAATGGCTTAAAGACTTAAACATAAAATATGACACTATAAAACTCCTAGAAGAGATCATAGGCAAAACATTCTCTTACATAAATTGTACCAATGTTTTCTTAGGTCAGTCTCCCAAGGCAATAGAAATAAGAACAAAAATAAACAAATAGGACCTAATCAAACTTACAAGCTTTTGCACAGAAAGGAAACCATAAACAAAATGAAGAGACAAACTATGGAATGGGAGAAAATATTTGCAAATGATATGACTGACAAGGGCTTAATTTCCAAAATATACAAACAGCTCATACAACTCAACAGCAAAAAAACAACCCAATTGAAAAATGGGCAGAAGACGTAAGTAGACATTTCTCCAAAGAAGACATACAGATGGCCAATAGGCACATGAAAAGATGCTCAACATTGCTAATTATTAGAGAAATGCAAATCAAAACTACAGTGAGATACCACCTCATACTAGTCAGAATGGCCATCATTAAAAAGTCTACAAATAACCAAATGCTGGAGAGGGTGTGGAGAAAAGGGAACCTTCCTACACTGTTGGTGGGAATGTAAATGGTACAGCCACTATGGAGAACAGTATGGAGTTTCCTTAAGAAAACTAAATATGGAGTTACCATACCATATGACCTAGCAGTCCCACTCTTGGGCATATACCTGCAGAAAACTCTAACTCAAAAAGATACATGCACCTCCCAGTGTTCATAGAAGCACTATTTACAATGGCCAAACAACCTAAATGTCCATCTACAAATGAATGGATAAAGATGTATATATAGGTATACAATGGAATATTAGCCAGAAATAACAAAATAATGCCATTTGCAGCGACATGGATGGACCTAGAGATTATCATACTAAGTGAAGTCAGAAAAAGAAAGACAAATACCATATATCACTTGTATGTGGAATCTAAAATATGATACAAATCAACATACCTATGAAACAAAAACAGACTAGTGTTTGCCAAGGGGAAGGGGGGAATAAGGGAGGGAAGAGATGGGAGCTTGGGGTTAGCAGAGGCAAACTATTATATATAGGATGGATAAACAACAAGGTCCACTGTATAGCACAGGGAACTATATTCAATATTCTGTGACGAACTATGACGGAAAAGAATATGGAAGATAATATATATATATATAAACTGAGTCACTTTGCTTTACAGAAGAGATTAACACAACATTGTCAATCAACTATACTGCAACAAAATTAAAAATTTTTATATACCTATATACATATATGTGTGTACATTATATATATATAAAGCCTCCCTCACCATCTTCCCAGAGCACTGAGCAGGAGCTCTGAGAAGGGCCACATTGGGATCCAAGGGACTTTGGCTTTTCTCTCTCACCTCCCTAAATTGTAAGGCCTCTCTACTGCAAACCTAAACCAAACAAGTCATTTACATATGGCATAAGACCAGATTTTTTTTGGTCTTTAACAAAAGACTTTATTTGAAGGCATAACAGTAAAATCTAAAAGAAATTTCTAATAAGATGTGTTTATATTTTATCCTGAATCAGACACATTTGAATACCCCCCTACCATATGATCCAACAATTCCACTTCTGGGTATTTATCCAAAGGAAATGAAAACACTAACCTGAAAAGATAGCTGCAGCCCCATGTTCATCACAGCATTATTTACAATAGCCAAGACATGGAAGCAATTGTCCATTGATAGATGGGTGGATCAAGAAAATGTAATTTTATATATATATAAAATTATATATATATATTTATGAATACATATAATTATATAACCATACTTACATATATAATTATACATATAATTTTATAATATATAAAATTATAAATATATAATTATAAATACACACATACACACACACACACACACACACAATGGAATTTGATTTAGCCATAAAAAGAAAAGGAAGTCTTGCCATTTGTGACAACATGGATGGACCCTGAGGGCATTATGCTAAGTGAAATAACTCAGAGAAAGACAAATACTGTTTGATCTCAATTCATGCAGAATTGGAAAAAAAAAAACAAACATGAAAACAAGCTCATAGATATAGAGAACATATTGGTGGCTGGGCGGGTGAGTGAAATGGGTGAAGATCATCAAAAGGGACAAACTTCCAGTTACAAGTTAGTCATGAGGATGTTGTGTACAGCATGGTGACGACAGTTACTAACACTGTGTTGTATTGATATATTTGAAAGTTGCTAAGAGAGTAGATCTTAAAAGTTCTCATCTGAAGAAAAAAATGTTTGTAACAATGTGTGATAATGGATGTTAACTAGACTTATTGTGGTGATCATTTAGCATTATATACAAATATTGAATCATTATATTGTACACCTGAAATAATGTTATATGTCAATTATATCTCAATAAAGAAAGTAAATTCTCACAAAACTTTTTAAACTATGAGTACCTAAATGCCTCTTGACCTGTAATGATTAAAATATTTACTATCTGGCCCATCATGCTTAAAAGCATGAATCTGAAAACTTATTTAAAATTGTTAAATGAATTGCCAGTTATCCAAACATTGCAGAGTGCATGACTTGGGAGTAGAGGTTGTAGGTAAAGGAGGGGAAGTAGGAGAAGGTTGCATGCAGTTAGGACGTTTTTATGTCCAACTCAATACTCATTGTAACATTTAGTGGGAAAACATTATTTAGGCAATGGACAGTAACTATTATTCTCTTTTTCAGCAACAATTCACATGGAAAGTACTGTTATAAGCAATTCTACTTATTTTTCCACAATTTCAGATGATAACTTTCAGAGCAATACTAATATTCCCATATATTAGAGGTAACTTTACTTGAATAAGTTACACCAAATCTACTATTTTCCATGTCTAACTAGTTTTCATTTAACCATAATTGGGTATTATCAATGACATCACTCATTCTCCATTTCTTGAGTGTTAGCTGTAGAAAGTACCTGGCATTTATCATTCATTTGTTACACAAATATTTATTGAACCTTATTTTATGCCATGCACCACCACAGCTACCTAGAACAATGTGGTAAGACACAAAGGGTGCCTGCCTTCATGGGTCTTGCATTCTTCCTCAGTACATATAATAAAAATGGTTATCAAAGTTTTTAAAAAACACAACAAAACTTTGTCCAGGGCTTTCTATTATCTGTGGATAACTGACACCAAAATAGGACCAGAAAGGTAAATCTAATTAAAACAGGGGCCAAAAATGCACCATAAATAGGGGGAAAGTATTCAATTGATATTTAATTTAAAAAATAAAGAATTATGGATCTATATTTTCATTTAATTGGAATTTGCTTATAATTTAATTGTCCCCCCAAACCTTAAAAAATAAATCAAGGGTTGATTTTAGTGGGTCTTAATTTTTCTAACAACATTGTATGTTGGCATGAAATATCTTTTATTTCTTGTTCAGCTTTTCAGAATGAACATTAAGAAGGTCTGCATCATTTGGGTTAAAAGTAAGTACAGTTGACCCTTGAACAATGTGGGTTTCAACTATGTGGATCCTCTTACACAGATTTTTTTTTCAATAGCAAATACTACAGTCCTACACTATTTGCAGTTGACTGAATCCACACAGGTGGAAGAACCAGAGATACAGAGGGCAGATTTTCAACCATGGCAGAGGGTGGACGCCTCTAACCCTCACCTGTTGAAGGGTCAGCTGTACTTATATAAAATTGGCCTTGTCAGTTTTCCTGAATATGTGCCTTAATACTAGATATTCAAATCATTTTCTCTTGAAGCATCTAGTGGGTCATTTTCCTTGCTCATTTTCTTATTAACTGGTCCTGCTCTTCCAGAACCATACTTTTCAGTGGCCTTGTCTGTGATTTGATCAGGTCTGCAAGAATACTTTTCTCGACTTCTTTAAATTCAGCAACTTCATAAAATTTGAAATTTTGCTTTATAGTTGACATGCATTTTAATTACATTGTATTGTTTGAGTTAGGCCAAACCACTCAAGTATGACATTGACTCAATGAGGCAGAAATGAAAATTAGTGACAAACAGGGCAGGACTGTTTAAGCAGTCACTAGTTAAATAATTTATTCATTTGTGAATATTTTAATTTTTTTTTGCTTCACTATCCAACCTCATAACTTTGATGATCTGAATAATCAACATTCAGCAAAAAGAATTTCTTGTACTTTTGATTTATATTCTCAACCCTGATCCTGTAGGTCTAAAAGAAACCAAGATAATGAAGTTAACTTTCTTCCAGAGCAAAAACTAGCAGAGCTGTGAATGGCTTCTCAATTACTGAGCTATCTAGAGTTTGCCTATGTTAATAAAAATCTGAAAGAAAGCGAAAGCCATGTCTCAGTTTGGAGGTGTAGACCTTTGAGCCAGAGGTGGAGAATAATCCATAAACTGCAATATTAGAATAAAAGCACAACCTCTCTCACCCCAAAAAGAACCGGAGCCCTCACCCCACCCTTTCTCAATTCCAGTTCAAGATGCTAGTCAGCAACTTGGCAGGACAGCAAAACCATCACAAAATGTTACACCTTCTAATGAAATAATGACAATCAGCCAGACACTAGGTATCTACATAACTGAGAGGAAAATTCTTTCGTAAAGATTTGTACTAGGTAGAGAACAGACTTGCAGTTGCCAATGGGGGAGGGAGGTGGGGGAGGGATGGGTTGGAAGTTTGGGATTAGCAGATGCAAACTATTATATATAGAATAGATAAACGACAAGGTCCTACTGTATAGCACAGAGAACTGTATTCAATATCCTGTGATAAACCATAATGGAAAAGAATATGAAAAAGAATATATGTATATGTGTATATATATATATACACACATATATATATAAATGAATCACTTTTCTGTACAGCAGAAGTTAACACATTGTAGATCACCTATACTTCAAATAAATAAATATATAGATAAATAAGATTTGTACTAGGATTCTTGAATGTAAAGGAAAGAAGTAAAATTTAAAGTTGGTTCATTCAGAGACCCAAACTCCTATTATGTCATGATGGTTTCTTAATCTGCTCAGAATTTCCCAAACAGTTGCTGTTAATGGTTTGCTTGTACGGTATTCCTATTTGCAAGTGTAACATCCCTGCATCTCTCCCTTTCGGCTTGTTATATCTGTGTCATGATTTTGTGAACAGGAGATCAAATGGCAGCCGACTCCTGCTAGAAAACCAAAGCTTTGAAAAGGCCATGGCAGAAGTGGAGATAAGTTTCTCTCAGATGTCAGAGTTTGAGTGCTACTCCTGTCTCTCTCCTAATTAAATTCCAAGTGAAGCTACTTCCCTCTTATGGGACATCTGCCTCCTAGCTGACAGAAGTCCTTCTCTCCCTTTGGGAGAGAGGGTGTAAGGGGATGGATCTTGACCTGTCTCCATTATGCCTCAAGAAGAACTAGAAGGATAAAATAACAACCTTCATTTTAGTTCATGAAATGAATACTACTATCTGAAAATTTATAACATGTTTAGGAAAAAATCTGTTAAAATACTTTCAAGTTATAGAATCACTACAGTTTTGGAGCATGCCTTTAGTTATGTACTTAGTAATATTTTTTCAAGGATTTTAAATTTATTACTGCAAATTTAATAATTATAGCAATTGCTTAACGAAAGGTAAGAAATATAAAAATAAATGCTTAGGTATATAATAAATACCTAATATAATAATCTAAGAGTAATCATACAAAGAATCTTAACACAAATGCTTCAAGAGTTTTAAATCGCTTAATAAATTATTTTTCAGTAAAAATTTACAAAAATGTCATCAAAAAGCAGACCTATATGATTTAGTTAAATATATGTGAGGAAAACGTGTTGACACATGAGTGTTTTGTGCAAATAAATATTGTTAAATAAGTGTTTAACAATACCTAAAGCAGGAGCAGACAAGTGGAGGCAACTGGCTGTGAAGTCGCGGGACTTCTTTCTCTGGATCTCACCAGGCCCACGACCCAGGGACAGGGATAAAGCCAGCAGCAGCCTGCAGGGATGGCCAGAATCTGAGGTATTCCAGAATTGGAAACTAGGGCATAGAGAGGTTAAGTAAGCTGCCTAAGATCACACAGCAAGTAAGTGGTGAAGCTGCTATTCTCACCGAGGAGGAGGCCATCAAGGCTGGAGCTGGTGGGTGAGGATAAGAACAGCCATGTGGATGAAAGGCTCTTGGTGTCCAGCCAGGAGTCAGGGCTCTGCCTCTGAGGTGGGAGAGCCAACTTCAGGACACTGGTCAACAAGAGACCTCCCAGCTCCACATAATATCAAACAGTGAAAATCTCCCAGAGACCTCCATCTTAACACCAGCACCCAGCTTCACTCAATGACCAGCAAACTACAGTGCTGGACAACCTATGCCAAACAACTAGCAAAACAGGAATACAACCCCACCCATTAGCAGAGAGGCTGCCTAAAATCATAGTAAGTCCACAGACACCCCAAAACACACCACCAGACGTGGACCTGCCCACTAGAGAGACAAGATCCAGCCTCATCCAACAGAACACAGGCACTAGTCCCCTCCACCAGGAAGCCTACACAACCCACTGAACCATCCTTAGCCACTGGAGACAGACATCAAAAACAACCCGAACTATGAACCTGCAGCCTGCAAAAAGGAGACCCCAAACACAGTAAGATAAGCAAAATGAGAAGACAGAAAAGCACACAGCAGATGAAGGAGCGAGATAAAAACCCACCAGACCTAACAAATGAAGAGGAAATAGGCAGTCTACCTGAAAAAGAATTCAGAATAATGATAGTAAGGATGATCCAAAATCTTGGAAATAGAATAGACAAAATGCAAGAAACATTTAACAAGGACCTAGAAGAACTAAAGATGAAACAAGCAACGATGAACAACACAATAAATGAAATTAAAAGTACTCTAGATGGGATCAATAGCAGAATAACTGAGGCAGAAGAACGGATAAGTGACCTGGAAGATAAAATAGTGGAAATAACTACTGCAGAGCAGAATAAAGAAAAAAGAATGAAAAGAATTGAGGACAGTCTCAGAGACCTCTGGGACAACATTAAACGCACCAACATTCGAATTATAGGAATCCCAGAAGAAGAAGAAAAAAAGAAAGGGACTGAGAAAATATTTGAAGAGATTATAGTTGAAAACTTCCCTAATATGGGAAAGGAAATAGTTAATCAAGTCCAGGAGGCACAGAGAGTCCCATACAGGATAAATCCAAGGAGAAATACGCCAAGACACATATTAATCAAACTGTCAAAAATTAAATACAAAGAAAGCATATTAAAAGCAGCAAGGGAAAAACAACAAATAACACACAAGGGAATCCCCATAAGGTTAACAGCTGATGTTTCAGCAGAAACCCTGCAAGCCAGAAGGGACTGGCAGGACATATTTAAAGTGATGAAGGAGAAAAACCTGCAACCAAGATTACTCTACCCAGCAAGGATCTCATTCAGATTTGATGGAGAAATTAAAACCTTTACAGACAAGCAAAAGCTGAGAGAGTTCAGCACCAACAAACCAGCTTTACAACAAATGCTAAAGGAACATCTCTAGACAAGAAACACAAGAGAAGGAAAAGACCTATAATAACGAACCCAAAACAATTTAGAAAATGGGAATAAGAACATACATATCGATAATTACCTTAAATGTAAATCGACTAAATGCTCCCACCAAGAGACACAGATTGGCTGAATGGATACAAAAACAAGACCCTTATATATGCTGTCTACAAGAGACCCACTTCAGACCTAGAGACACATACAGACTGAAAGTAAGGGGATGGAAAAAGATATTCCATGCAAATGGAAACCAAAAGAAAGCTGGAGTAGCAATTCTCATATCAGACAAAATAGACTTTAAAATAAAGACTATTAGAAGAGACAAAGAAGGACACTACATAATGATCAAGAGATCGATCCAAGAAGAAGATATAACAATTGTGAATATTTATGCACCCAACATAGGAGCACCTCAATACATAAGGCAAATACTAACAGCCATAAAAGGGGAAATCGACAGTAACACAGTCATACTAGGGGACTTTAACAGCCCACTTTCACCAATGGACAGATCATCCAAAATGAAAATAAATAAGGAAACACAAGCTTTAAATGATACTTTAAACAAGAGGGACTTAATTGATATCTATAGGACACTCCATCCAAAAACAACAGAATACACATTTTTCTCAAGTACTCATGGAACATTCTCCAGGATACATCATATCTTGGGTCACAAATCAAGCCTTGGTAAATATAAGAAAATTGAAATTGCATCAAGTATCTTTTCCGACCACAACGCCATGACACTAGATATCAATTACAGGAAAAGATCTGTAAAAAATACAAACACATGGAGGCTAAACAATACACTACTTAATAACGAAGGGATCACTGAAGAAATCAAAGAGGAAATTAAAAAATACCTAGAAACAAATGACAATGGAGACACAACCACCCAAAACCTATGGGATGCAACAAAAGCAGTTCTAAGGGGGAAGTTTATAGCAATACAAGCCCACCTTAAGAAGCAGGAAACATCTCGAATAAACAAGCTAACCTTTCACCTCAAGCAATTAGAGAAAGAACAAAAAAACCCGAAAACAGATGAGAAATAAATGAAAAAGAAATGAAGGAAACGAGAGCAAAGATCAATAAAACTAAAAGCTGGTTCTTTGAGAAGATAAACAAATAGATAAACCATTAGCCAGACTCATCAAAAAAAAAAGGGAGAAGACTCAGATCAATAGAATTAGAAATGAAAAAGGAGAAGTAACAACTGACACTACAGAAATAAAAAAGATCACGAGAGATTACTACAAGCAACTCTATGCCAATAAAATGGACAATCTGGAAGAAATGGACAAATTCTTAGAAATGCACAACCTGCCAAGACTGAATCAGGAAGAAATAGAAAATATGAACCGACCAATCACAAGCACTGAAATTGAAACTGTGATTTAAAATCTTCCAACAAACAAAAGCCCAGAACCAGATGCCTTCACAGGCGAATTCTACCAAACATTTAGAGAAGAGCTAACACTTATCCATCTCAAACACTTCCAAAATATAGCAGAGGGAGGGGCCCTCCCAAATTCCTTCTACGAGGCCACCATCACCTTGATACCAAAACCAGACAAGGACGTCACAAAGAAAGAAAACTACAGGCCAATATCACTGATGAACATAGATGCAAAAATCCTCAACAAAATACTAGCAAACAGAATCCAACAGCGCATTAAAAGGATCATACACCATGATCAAGTGGGGTTTATTCCAGGAATGCAAGGATTCTTCAATATACACAAATCTATCAATATGATAAACCATATTAACAAATTGAAGGAGAGAAACCATATCATTTCAATAGATGCAGAGAAAGCTTTTGACAAAATTCAACACCCATTTATGATAAAAACCCTCCTGAAAGTAGGCATAGAGGGAACTTTCCTCAACATAATAAAGGCCATATATGACAAGCCCACAGCCAACATCATCCTCAATGGTGAAAAACTGAAAGCATTTCCACTAAGATCAGGAACAAGACAAGGTTGCCCACTCTCACCACTCTTATTCAACATAGTTTTGGAAGTTTTAACCACAGCAATCAGAGAAGAAAAGGAAATAAAAGGAATCGAAATTGGAAAAGAAGAAGTAAAGCTGTCACTGTTTGCAGATGACATGATACTATACATAGAGAATCCTAAAGATGCTACCAGAAAACTACTAGAGCTAATCAATGAATTTAGTAAAGTAGCAGGATAAAAAATTAATGCACAGAAATCTCTGGCATTCCTACATACTAATGATGAAAAATCTGAAAGTGAAATCAAGAAAACACTCCCATTTACCATTGCAACAAAAAGAATAAAATATCTAGGAATAAACCTACCTAAGTAGACAAAAGACCTGTATGCAGAAAATTATAATACACTGATCAAAGAAATTAAAGATGATACAAATAGATGGAGAGATATACCATGTTCGTGGATTGGAAGAATCAACATTGTGAAAATGACTCTACTACCCAAAGCAATCTATAGATTCAATGCAATCCCTATCAAACTACCACTGGCATTTTCCACAGAACTAGAATTAAAAATTTCACAATTTGTATGGAAACACAAAAGACCCCGAATAGCCAAAGCAATCTTGAGAACGAAAAACGGAGCTGGAGGAATCAGGCTCCCTGACTTCACACTATACTACAAAGCTACAGTAATCAAGACAGTATGGTACTGGCACAAAAACAGAAAGATCAATGGAACAGGATAGAAAGCCCAGAGATAAACCCATGCACATATGGACACCTTATCTTTGATGAAGGCGGCAGGAATGTACAGTGGAGAAAGGAGAGCCTCTTCAATAAGTGGTGCCGGGAAAACTGGACAAGTACATGTAAAAGTATGAGATTAGATCACTCCCTAACACCATACACAAAAATAAGCTCAAAATGGATTAAAGACCTAAATGTAAGGCCAGAAACTATCAAACTCTTAGAGGAAAACATAGGTAGAACACTCTATGACATAAATCACAGCAAGATCCTTTCTGACCCACCTCCTAGAGAAATGGAAATAAAAACAAAACTAAACAAATGGGACCTAATGAAACTTCAAAGCTTTTGCACAGCAAAGGAAACCATAAACAAGACCAAAAGACAACCCTCAGAATGGGAGAAAATATTTGCAAATGAAGCAACTGACAAAGGATTAATCTCCAAAATTTACAAGCAGCTCATGCAGCTCAATAACAAAAAAACAAACAACCCAATCCAAAAATGGGCAGAAGACCTAAATAGACATTTCTCCAAAGAAGATATACAGACTGTCAACAAGCACATGAAAGGATGCTCAACATCATTAATCATTAGAGAAATGCAAATCAAAACTACAATGAGATATCATCTCACACCAGTCAGAATGGCCATCATCAAAAAATCTAGAAACAATAAATGCTGGAGACGGTGTGGAGAAAAGGGGACACTCTTGCACTGCTGGTGGGAATGTGAATTGGTTCAACCACTATGGAGAACAGTATGAAGGTTCCTTAAAAAACTACAAATAGAACTACCATATGACCCAGCAATCCCACTACTGGACATATACCCTGAGAAAACCAAAATTCAGAAAGAGTCATGTACCAAAATGTTCATTGCAGCTCTATTTACAATAGCCAGGAGATGGAAACAACCTAAGTGCCCATCATCGGATGAATGGATAAAGAAGATGTGGCACATATATACAATGGAATATTACTCAGCCATAAAAAGAAACGAAATTGAGCTATTTGTAATGAGGTGGATAGACCTAGAGTCTGTCATACAGAGTGAAGTAAGTCAGAAAGAAAAAGACAAATACCGTATGCTAACACATATATATGGAATTTAAGAAAAAAAAATGTCATGAACCTAAGGCTAAGACAGGAATAAAGACACAGACCTACTGGAGAACGGACTTGAGGATATGGGGAGGGGGAAGGGTGAGCTGTGACAGGGCGAGAGAGAGGCATGGACATATATACACTAACAAACGTAAGGTAGATAGCTAGTGGGAAGCAGCCGCATGGCACAGGGATATCGGCTCGGTGCTTTGCGACCGCCTGGAGGGGTGGGATAGGGAGGGTGGGAGGGAGGGAGACGCAAGAGGTTAGAGATATGGGAACATATGTATATGTATAACTGATTCACCTTGTTATAAAGCAGAAACTAACACACCATTGTAAAGCAATTATACCCCAATAAAGATGTTTAAAAGAAAAAAAAAAAAAACCTAAAGCAGTATTCCAAGTCTAGTTTCTTTGTGGTATGGTTTGTACTAATCATATACTTACAGTACACTTTGAAAGCAAACTTCAGTCTAATATATTCACATTTTTAAATACTAATCAACCTGGTGGAAAAAGCAGTGGCCTGAAATGAAAAAAATATGCAATTCACGTCCCTATCTTGCCACTTAAAAGTTATTGACCTCTAACCGTGTCATCGAACCCCCGCAGTCCTCAGTTTTCTCTGTTCTAAATTGAAAAGTTTGTAATCTAGGGTCATTAGCCTCACCATGTAGGCTCTTTTCATTTCTGAATTGGTGGGGTCCAAATTATTTGTTATCGAATGTAGCAAACAAAAAATGGGATTCCATCATTTTCTACTACTCCAGAGAAGCTTCTACTTGTCGAAGGTGGACTTAACATTGAATTTTCCAAAAAGCACATGTTAAGAGAATTTCTTCACTGTCTTTCTATAATCAGAAGTGACCGCCAGAGTCTGGGCCAGGAGTCTAAGAAAATCCAGCCACTCTTTTCCCATCGTGCTGCTCTTCCATCTTTCTGAGAGCAGATGTATTTGATTAAGGGTATCAGTAGCTTCTCACGAAAGAATAGGTGAATTAAATCAACACTAATTTATTTAGTGCTCATGTTCAAGATACTAGAAGAAAAACTGTCCATGTCTAATTTGTGCTGATTTTTTCTAGGACCCACTGATCTCAGCATGAAGAGGCAGTTGGCGACCAGCTCAGGATCCTCCAGCAGTTCGAGCTCCAGACCCCAGCTGAGTCCAACTGAAATCAATGCAGTGAGACAGCTGGTTGCAGGATATCGGGAATCCGCTGCATTTTTATTGCGTTCCGCAGATGAACTGGAAAATCTTATTTTACAACAGAACTGAGTCCAGCGACGATCCTCTTCACTGAGGTTTAAATTTGCAGTTTCCACTAATGACGTTTTGATTTCCCAGCAGAGATGCGTCTGGTCTTACTACACAGTCTTAAGAGAAATATTTCCATTATGCCACATTGTCCTTGATCCATAAAGTGATGTGTTTAGGTGCTTCAAAGGAACTCTGGCCTCTGAAGTACTTGAGATACTTTAATGTGTCCAGCCTACTGTTTTTTGTTTCAGTGTGCCAGCATAAATACCTGGGGCAAAAAAAAAAAGGCTGTATATTCCTAATTCAAGGATAAAACAGAAGAAGCTTGTGGTATAAAAAGTAGTTCAAGATCCAACTGAAATATTAGTGGAATTTGCTACTGACTTACTGGACTGAAAGCTGCAGTATATGGCAAAAAAAAAAAAAAAAAAAAAGCCAAAATTTCTCATTGCTACAGGATATAACAATGAAAAGGATCTTGTATTTTAAAAAAATATGTAATTTTTATAAAAAGAAAACTTGTTTTTCATTCAGAATTGTCATTTTTACTTTGGTAACTTTTTCATAGGTCCTAAAAGAAAACTGTTTTGAGAAACTACTGTAAGTACCTTTTCCACCTCCCTTTGCCTTCTCCTCTTTCCAAATTCTTTCTACAAAAATAACACTTGATGCTGGGGGAAAAAAATACCCTTGCCTACGTTCTTTAAATCGTCGCATCAGGAACTACTTCCAAGAGAAGCCTGCGTTTCTGCACTCATGCTGGTCTCAAGCATCCCACTCACCATTGCAGCTTTACCATAGCGGTTTTCACCACAGAATTTTTTAATATTGAAAAAGACATATCATTGAAAAAAAAATGACACCTTGATTTCTTACAGCTGCTCTCCCCAGATTGCCGCTGCTGTCTTATGGGCATCCCTCTAGCAGCCATTGGATGTCGATGACTGAATGTTAAAGAGGTTGCAAGTGACAATCTGAAAATTTGCACTCTTGTGTGTAGTTTTCTTTTCTCTCTTTCAGAAATAGTTCCCAAAAAGACCATTACCTCTCCTGATATAATTTGTATAATTTACAGTTGTAGGTAAAAATGATGTAAAGAACTCTCAGTGGATGCAGCTGCAATCTACAATGAACTGTCCCCTCCTCTTCCCCATATTTTGCCCTTCTTCCTTATTTTATAGTGTTGAATACACATGAATGGTGTTTTCTTTGTGCACTGAGGCAAGCCTATTTTTTAAATATTTAGGGAGGAGTACATCAGTTTACGCTTCTTGTACAATTTTTTTCTGTTGTTTGGCTTCGGTTGGATTACAGGTTCTTTGTGCAGTCCTGAATTTGCCTTATTTCATGTAAAATTTATGTCATTTGGTTTTTGATAATAAGTTGAAGACATCAGTGATATTTCTTAACTACTTGTTACATATAGTTTTTCAAGTAATGACTGTGATTGTGACCAAGTAATGTGCACTTTTTCTTGTAACTGTGGACATTGCTATGCTCTTTTCTTCTAGTGTTTCTAGAATTACTGTTCCTTACAGTTACGTAAACAAAAAACAAAAAAACAAAAAAGAACTTTTGTGATACTGTTGGTGAATATAATGTGAAAATCTTATTGAAATATGAGTATTTTGGAAATACATAGATGCACAAACATCTTTTAAGGTGTGGATTTAGAGTTTGCTTATTTAAATGAAAATTCAAAAACTGAGGGCTGGTATAATTTTCTCTGTTTTGTTGGGTTTAATAAACAGATTTCTGTGTTAAAACACTGATTGTGAAACCTTATAAACTTTCTGAATGATATGAAATGTTATTTTATACCTACATTTAGCACAAAATTGACAGTTCAAACATATTTCAAGAACATCCCAAGGTCCCCCAGAGCTTCCACATTCAGTCTAATAAATAATTTATTCCAAGAAGGGATAAAGCAGATTAGCAAAGCATGGGTATTTCATCTGGTTGTTTAAATCTGATTTAAGAATTTATCTTTTATTCTCCATTTTTCATGAGTAATCTGGCTCTTTTAGTCACTCCTAATTTAACATTTTGGGAGAAACATACCTGTTTTAAGTGCCTGTTTATGCTTTGGGTTTTGTCGTAAGAGTATTAGAAGCTTTGGTGTGGTTAGTATTTAACAAAGTAACACCCCGGTTTGAGATCAGCCTATACATAAAAAATCCTTAATAGCGATAGTAAAGCAAATGGATTAGAGAAAGGGAGTTCCAGCAAGGTGCTCTTGTTTTCATTTCATTTTCGTCTTCACTTATACTCCCACATCCATCCACCAAGGAGTAAAGTCCCCCCACATCTTCTGCTTTTTGCACATTTATGTAAAAGAATGAGGGTACCAGGATTCCCATTGTTTCCCTGGGAGAGCTCAAAGGCCAAAACGAAGTACCATGTTGCTTTCCTTTTCCTTTGTAACTTGTACCTGAAAACACTCTGGTCCTTTTTAACCCTCTGTCACAAGAGAATAGAGATCACATCTCCTTTATAAAGCATTCTGGAGAAATTGGGTGCAGGTTCATATTCTCATTCAAATGAGGTGATATAAAACTCTCATAAACACGGAGGTCAAATAGAATTTTCTGCCGCTTCTGACAGCTTTTCATACAGCAGCAGTTTCTTGTCATATATGTATTACTTTATCACATTTAAAAAGAAAACATTCCTTGAAGTAACCATAGAGAATGCAAACACAAGCAGTTACTGAATTTTCTTAAATTGTGTTAAGTAACAGCACTTGGTAAAAAGGGCATTCCAGGAATGATAGCCACTGTTTACTGATTATTTACACATGGAAAAGGCATTTTATTTCCTTTAATTCTCACAATAACACTAGGAGATCGGGATAGTCACTTTACATTTTACAAGAAACCTCGAGAAAATGAAGTAACTTGCCGCCAGGAGCACCGAGCTAGAGAGAACTTGAAGCCATTATTTGACCCAGGTAGGCCTCGCGCTGGAGCACCCCCTATTGGTCGCTACAATCTGTTGCCTCCCAGGTACTAAATCCTTAACATTCTGCACTGACTTGGAACCAGGCCTGTTTATGCTAAAGTTTAGCAGTTTTATTTGTGTAGTTAAATAATAGTTATGACATCAAATAAACAATCTGACTAAACACGGAGAGTTTTATCCCACTTATAGAAGTTTAATTTCCTTTAAGTTATGTTCTCTACAAAGAACTACAATAAAACCCACCACTAATGAAAATCAAATACATAAAGCAGGAAGAAAAGGCAGTGACTTTTTTTAAAAAATAAATAAATAAATAAAATAGGGACTTCCCTGGTGGCGCAGTGGTTAAAAATCCGCCTGCCAATGCAGTGGACACGGGTTCAAGCCCTGGTCCGGGAAGATCCCACATGCCGCGGAGCAACTAAGCCTGTGCGCTACGACTACTGAGCCTGCACTCTAGAGGCCATGAGCCACAACTACTGAAGCCCGTGTGCCTAGAGCCTGTGCTCCGCAACGAGAAGCCACCACAATGAGAAGCCCGCGCACTGCAACGAAGAGTAGCCCCCCGCTTGCCGCAACCAGAGAAAGCCTGCGTGCAGCAACGAAGACCCAATGCAGACATAAATAAATAATAAATTTATTTTAAAAAAAAGACAATGATGGGTGCCAGTAGTGAATCCTGTAAGGAAAGAGAAAAGGGGTTATCCAGCTGAACCCATAAAGGTAAGTTTGTTCACCTGAGATTTCAGTCTTAGGCAGGTGCTATTTGCAGGTGCTATTTGGTTCTTTTGATTAATCCTGGTACCATTAACACAAATACCATTCAAAGACTTATCTTTCTATGTCAAAATTATTTTCTAATTTCGTACAGCCCAGATTTCAAAAGTTTAGTTTGTAAAGAAAAAGTTCCAAAAATAAAGCAGGTAGACAATACATTAACATACTGTTTATCTTTTAAATTGTGTTTGAGATGCAGAAATTTGGTAAAGATTGAGCACAAGCTAACCTACAGGAGTTTGCCATTTAAATATAATTAAAATCTCCTTTCTTAAAAATATTTTGAAAGGAGATAAAAATGCGACTAGTAGATTAACCTATCTCCAGTTTTAAGGTCAATCATTTTCAACATTTAATTTTGTTTTCAGATTGCAAAAGAAACTTGAGAAATACAGGAAAAGAAGGGAAGATAATCCCAGCAGCCATAGAGAACCATGAATAACATTTTATAGTATATCTTTCAGAGCTTATCTAAACAGGTATATAAACATTCTTCTGTTTGATTTTACTGTATATGGTGTTTCCTTATCTGATTTTCTGTCCTAACAATATACCATGAATACTTCCCACATCATTAGGTATTCTTCTAAAGTATTATTTCTGATGACTATAGTATTATATTGTATGAATGTACTTATATTAATTTTCTATTGCAGCTGTAACAAATTACCACAAACACTATAAATTTATTTCAGTCTGCTAAGTTGGAAGTCTCACTGGGCTAAAAACTAGGTGTCAGCAGGAATATGTTCCTCTCTTGTGGCTCAAGGGGAGAATCCATTTCCTGGCCTGCTCTAGCTTGAAAGCTGCCTGCATTCCTTGACTTGGGGTCCCTTCCTCCATCATCTAAGCCGGAGCTTAGCATCTTCAAATCTCTCTGTAACTCTGACCTCCTTTTCTGCCCCCTCTTCCACCTTTAAGGACCCTTGTGAGTACACTGGGCCCATATGGATAAAACAGGACAGCCTCTTTTAAAGTCAGATTTGCAAACTTAATTTCATCTATAAATTTAATTCCTTAACTTGACACATAACAAAACATATTGACAGGTTCTGATGATTAAGGTGTGGACACCTCTCTCTGGGCGGCATTAGCCTGCCTACTCTAGTTATCTTAATTTCCCTTTTCTTTCCCTTTTATATGCCTCTGTACCCAACTGTATTTCATCCATTCACCTGTAGTAAAGATCCTAAGTCAGCAGCACAAATATTTTACAAGTAATTGTTAGCTGCCGTATCTGTACTTTTTCTTCTTATAAAGGGTATAGTTTTTTGGAAATTATTTTAATGACATTTTTCTTTAATTTCTCACATTCAAATCAAATGTAATAAACAAATACATATGGTAAATGTGCAGCTAAATCTTTCAAGGGAAATGAAACAAAAATACCTCTGAATTCTTTCCTTACTTTGATTTCTTAGTAAGTGCTTCTGCCCAAGAAATTCTCTGAGATATGTTTAAGGCCATCTCATTAGACCAGAATAGGTACACGAGGATCCAAAGCTTAATCAAATTCTGTAAGCAATGCAACCACATTCATACAACTTCTAGTGGTAATTACCGGTGGTGTTTTATTTACTCTGAACAAATAAAAGATATATTAATATTAGATGTTATTAGATGACATATCTTTTAAAAGGAAGGGTTTGGCAGTAACATACCTACTGAATTTAGGATAATCAAATGAGTTTAAAAATTAAACCTCTTTACCTCCATTTCTTTGTGAGAAAACTATTTTATTGATATTAAAAATTTTATTTCCCCTCATCTACTGTGCTTTTTTTTTTCCTTTTCAATTGCTATCCACTGAAAGAAGATCAAAGATATTCAAGACCATTTTTAATGCTGTGAGAGAAAAAACAAACAAACAGTAAAGCATAGACCACAGAGAGCAAATACTATTACTCAAAGTGTGGAATTGGCACCAGTTTTTTCCCTCTAAAGTGTTGACTTCTCATTTTCTTTGTTTATTGGGGAATGGATTAGCCCAGGCCCCCCATGAGAAATGCCTCTACTCATGTAAAGCACTCCATTGCAGTGACGGAACAAGCGGCCAGAGATTCCACAACAGATTATTTAATCTTAGTTCCTTTGCTGGTGGAAGGATTCCGAGGTCTACCTTGAACTAAACCCATAGAGTGTAGTAAGCCTCTTCGCTCGTTTTATTTTTCATTCACTTGAATAGCGTATTATTTGACCTACTATGTGCAGGGCATCAGGCTCTGATACAGAAGAACTATTCCTGCTTCAAGGGGTCACATCTAGTGGAGGAGAGAGACAGAGGTACAGATGGTTATAATACAAAAGGATAAAGAGAAACAGTGTAACATGTAATGATAGAAACATGCCAAACAGGTCAAAGGAGGGCACAGACCTCTATAGGAGTGGGGGAGGGTAGGTGCAGGGAGCTAGTTGGTCACAGAGATGGAGCTGTGGGGAATACTTGGCAAAAGTGTTGAGTCTGTTTAGGGAGGATGGACGAATGAAAGATGCGTGAGTTAAAGACATTTTTCAACTACAGAGTACGCCACAAGTTGAGGATGGAGGACGCATGGAATAGCGTGGTGGGCAGTCACTTGAGCAGTTTAGTGTTGCCGGAAGGCAGAGTTTGAGATGAAAAGAGATTGACTCCTGGAGAGGAATCAAGGAGCCAGATCGTGCAGGGCCAGACCTGCCACGCAAAGGAGCCTGGCTGTGTCCGGCCGAGGATGGAGAGACCCTGGCAGGTTCGCACAGTGGTAAGTGTGCATTGGCACCTCTGTTGACTATTTGCTGGAACTTCAGTGGAAGAAGATGACATAATGCTAGATCACAGGACCTCCCTCCATCCCCAAAAGTAAATTAAATAAAACTAATAGTGAAAAAGAAAAAGTATTACATAAGTACCATATGAGCAATAAAGGAATAGGCTTTGTCCTATAGCCACTGAAAGGTGGGAGCCGTGAAGATTCAGTAAATGTCACAAATTAATGTGACTTCGTCCTTAGGAAACAGATCTGAGGAAAGAGACTGAATGGAAAGGAATGTTGAAAACCCCACTATTAAAGTTCCAATTGGAAGAAAGGAGAATGAGGGGTGAGTGGACCAGCTTGTGGAAAAGTATGTACACAACCTTCAGGAACGCAAGACCCTTGCTGCCCTCCCAACGAGTTTCCAGAAGTAGAAACACCATCAGGACTTGCCATTTCATGTGTTCTCTGGTGGAAAAGACAAGCTGAAGAGTAAAGAGGAGTACAGTGATACAAGGGTATGCTTTCTACAAAAAGAAATGGAGATTCAATCGGCATTTCCCTTGCCCCCTTCCTGTCCTGTCCTTTTTCTCCTCTCATTTACCTCTTCCTCACCCCTGACTAATAAGTCAGTGGCCAAAACTTATGAGGTCCACTTGTCTTATTTGATTTTCTCTTCTGAGAGGGAAACAGGCAAAGGTGCTGGAGGAAAGGGAAGGCATTAGGAGAAATGAGTTATTGGGTCTCATTGCCTCTGTCAAAAGTGAAGTTCCAGAGTGTCCACCGCAAAACTGGGGAATTTAGGAAGCTTAAATTTCCTATCCCCCAATATGGGTAGCACACAATCCTGCCTAAGTGGAGTAAGTTATGAAACTGGACTACAAATGACATTGCAGAAGACAATGATCACAGACTGGTCGCCCCAATCTCAACAGCTAGCGTCACCTCCCAGAACCCTGCTCTCCAAACTTTCAGCAAAACAAAAGCAGATAGAACTCAAAATACCACACCCTCAGGCTGCAGGTCAAAGAGAAGTGTGAGTTTAGACAGAAAAAGAAAAAGGGGGAAAGAGATGTCAGGGAGAATCTAATCACACTGTATTTGGAGAAACAGTAAGTATAACAATGAACACAGCCCATAAACATGAATAAAATGTAAACAAACAGTATGGCACCTGTATATCCAACCAACATCAAAGAATGGAAGGCAGGCAGGCAGACATGCAAGAATAGTTTCTACAAGTTTTTTTTAAAATGCATTTGAGAGAGACCTTCAAGATGGCGGAGGAGTAAGACGTGGAGATCACCTTCCTCCCCACAAAACATCAAAAACACATCTAACATGTGGAATAACTCCTACATAACACCTACTGAACGCTGTCAGAAGACCTCAGACTTCCCAAAAGGCAAGAAACTCCCAACATACCTGGGTAGGGCAAAAGAAAAAAGAATAGGGATGGGACCTGCACCTCTGGGAGGGAGCTGGGAAGGAAGAAAAGTTTCCACATGCTGGGAAGCCCCTTCACTGGCAGAGACAGGGGTAGGTGGTGGGGGGAAGCTTCAGAGGCACGGAGGAGAGCACAGCAACAGGGGTGCCGAGGGCAAAGCAGAGAGATTCCTGCACAGAGGATCGGTGCCGACCAGCACTCACCAGCCTGAGAGGCTTGCATGCTGGGAGCTGAGGCTCGGGCTTCTGAGGTCAGACCCCAGGGAGAGGACTGGGGTTGGCTGCGTGAACGCAGCCTGAAGGGGGCTAGTGTGCCACCGCTAGCCAGGAGAGAGTCCGGGAAAAAGTCTGCAACTGCCTAAGAGGCAAGAAAGCATTGTTTTGCAGTGCACAAAGAGAGGGGATTCAGAGCACTGCCTAAAAGAACTCCAGAGACAGGCACAAGCCTCAGCTATCAGCATGTACCCCAGTGATGGGGATGAGACACTAAGGCTGCTGCTGCGGCCACCAAGAACCCTGTGTGCAAGCACAGGTCACTATCCACACCACCCCTTCCAGGGACCTGTACAGCCCACCACTTCCAGGGTCCCATGATCCAGGGACAACTTCCCTGGGAGAACACACGGCGCACCTCAGGCTGGTGCAACATCACACCGGCCTCTGCCCCGCAGGCTTGCCCCACATCTGTACCCCTCCCTCCCCCTGGACTGAGTGAGCCAGAGCCCCCAAATCACCTGCTCTTTTAACCCCATCCTGTCTGGGCAGGGAAGAGACGCCCTCAGGCAACCTATACGCAGAGGCAGGGCCAAATCCAAAGCTGAACCCCAGGAGCTGTGTGAACAAAGAAGAGAAAGGGAAATCTCTCCCAGCAGCCTCGGGAGCAGCAGATTAAATCTCCACAATCAACTTGATGTACCCTGCATCTGTGGAATACCTGAATAGACAATGAATCATCCCAAAATTGAGGCAGTGGACTTTGGGAGCAACTGTAGACTTGGGGTTGGCTTTCTGCATCTAATTTGTTTCTGATTTTATATTTATCTTAGTTTAGTATTTAGAGTTTATTTTCATTGGTAGATTTGTTTATTGATTTGGTTGCTCTCTTCCTTTTTCTTTTATTTATATATACATTTTTTTTTCCTTTTTCTCTTTTGGTGAGCATGAATGTGTATGCTTCTCTGTGTGATTTTGTCTGTATAGCTTTGCTTTTACAATCCCCTAGGGTTTTGTCTGTCTGGGTTTTTTTGTTTCTCTATTTGTTTGTTTTTAGTATAGTTTTTAGTGCTTGTTATCATTGGTGGATTTGTTTTTTGGTTTGGTTGCTCTCTCTTTTTTCATTACTTTTTAATTTTTCTATTTTTAATAACTTTTTAAATTTTTATTTTAATAACTTTATTTTATTGTTAATTTTTCTTTCATTTTTTCTCCCTTTTCTTTGAATCCGTGTGGCTGACAGGGTCTTTGTGCTCCAGCCAAGTGTAAGTCCTGTGCCTCTGAGGTGCAAGAGCTGAGTTCAGGACAACGGTCCACCAGGGACCTCCCAGCTCCACATAATACCAAATGGCAAAAGCTCTCCCAGAGATCTCTATCTCAATGCTAAGACCCAGCTCCACCAAAAAACCAGCAAGCTACAGTGCTGGACACCATATGCCAAACAACTAGCAAGACAGGAACACAACCCCACCCATTAGCAGACAGGCTGCCTAAAACCATAATAAGGTCACAGACACCCCAAAACACACCACCAGACGTGGACCTGCCCACTAGAAAGACAAGATCCAGCCTCATCCACCACAACACAGGCACTAGTCCCATCCACCACGAAGCCTACACAACCCACTGAACCAACCTTAGCCACTGGGGACAGACACCAAAAACAATGGAAACTATGAACCTGCAGCCTACAAAAGGATAATGCCCAAACACAGTAAGTTAAGCAAAATGAGAAGACAGAGAAACACACAGCAGATGAAGGAGCAAGATAAAAACCCACCAGAACAAACAAATGAAGAGGAAATATGCAGTCTGCCTGAAAAAGAATTCAGAGTAATGAAAGTAAAGAAAAGAATATCCAAAACCTTGGAAACCGAATGGAGAAAATAAAAGTTAACAAGGACCTAGAAGAACTAAAGAACCAACAAACAATGATGAGCAACACAATAAATGATATTAAAAATTCTCCAGGAGGAATCAATAGCAGAATAACTGAGGCAGAACGGATAAGTGACCTGGAAGATAAAATAGTGGAAATAGCTACCACAGAGCAGAATAACAAAAAAACAGTGAATAGAATTGAGGACAGTCTCAGAGACCTCTGGGACAACATTAAACACACCAACATTCGAATTACAGGGGTCCCAAAAGAAGAAGAGAAAAAAAAAAGGCACAGAGAAAATATGTGAAGAGATTATAGTTGAAAACTTCCCTAATATGGGAAAGGAAATAGTCAATCAAGTCCAGGAAGCACAGAGATTCCGATACAGTATAAATCCAAGGAGAAACATGCAAGACACATATTATTCAAACTATCTAAAATTAAATACAAAGAAAAAAATATTAAAAGCAGCAAGGGAAAAACAACAAATAACACACAAGGGAATCCCCATAAGGTTAACAGCTGATCTCTCAGCAGAAACTCTGCAAGCCAGAAGGGACTGGCAGGACATATTTAAAGTGGTGAAGGAGAAAAACCTGCAACCAAGATTACTCTACCCAGCAAGGATCTCATTCAGATTTGATGGAGAAATTAAAACCTTTACAGACAAGCAAAAGATGAGAGAGTTCAGCACCACCAAACCAGCTTTACAACAATGCTAAAGGAACCTCTCTACTCACGAAATACAAGAGAAGGAAAAGACCTACAAAAACAAACACAAAACATTAAGAAAATGGTAGTAGGAACATATATTTCAATAACTACCTTAAATGTAAATGGATTAAATGTTCCAACCAAAAGACATAGACTGGCTGAGTGGATACAAAAACAAGACCTGTACATATGCTGTCTACAGGAGACCCACTTCAGAAATAGGGTCACATACACACTGAAAGGGAGGAGATGGAAAAAAGATATTCCATACAAATGGAAATCAAAAGAAAGCTGGAGTAGCAATTCTCATATCAGACAAAATAGACTTTAAAATAAAGACTATTAGAAGAGACAGGAGGGGGTGCTGGGTGGATGGCTGAAGAGTAAGACGCGGAGATCACCTTCCTCCCCACAGATACACCAGAAATACATCTACACGTGGAACAACTCCTACAGAACACCTACTGAATGCTGGCAGAAGACCTCAGACCTCCCAAAAGGCAAGAAAGTCCCTATGTACATGGGTAGGGAAAAAGAAAAAACAGAGACAAAAGAACAGGGACGGCACCTGCACCAGTGGGAGGGAGCTGTGAAGGAGGAAAGGTTTCCACACACTAGAAAGCCCCTTCGCAGGCGGAGAATGTGGGAGGCGGACGGGCGAGCTTCGGAGCCGCGGAGGAGAGCACAGCAACAGGGGTGCGGAGGGCAAAGCGAGGAGATTCCCGCACAGAGGATTGGTGCCGACCGGCACTCACCAGCCCGAGAGGCGGGGCTGCGAGCTGAGGCTCGGGTTTCGGTCGGAGCACAGGGAGAGAACTGGGGTTCGCGGCTTGAACATAGCCTTAAAGGGTTAGTGCACCACGGCTAGCCGGGAGAGAGTCCGGGGAAAAGTCTGCACCTGCCAAAAAGGCAAGAGACTTTTTCTTCCCTCTTTGTTTCCTGGTTCGTGAGGAGAGGGGTTTAAGAGCGCTGCTTAAAGGAACTCCAGAGACGGGAGCAAGCCGCGGCTAAAAGCACGAACCCCAGAGGGGCGGGAGACGTTAAGGCTGTTGCTGCTGCCACCAAGGGGCCTGTGTGTGAGCACAGGTCACTATCGACACCCCTCTTCCGGGGAACCTGTGCAGCCCGCCACTGCCAGGTTCCCGGGATCCAGGGTCAACTTCCCCGGGAGAATGCACGGCGGGCCTCAGGCTGGTGCAACGTCACGCCGGCCTCTGCCGCCGCAGGCCCGCCCCGCATGCCATGCCCCTCCCTCCCCCCAGCCTGAGTGTGCCAAAGCCCTCGAATCAGCGGCTTCTTTAACCCCGTCCTGTCTGAGCGAAGAACAGACGCCCTCCAGTGACCTACACGCAGAGGCAGGGCCGAATCCAAAGCTGAGCCCCGGGAGCTGTGAGAACAAAGAAGAGAAAGGGAAATCTCTCCCAGCAGTCTCAGGAGCAGCGGATTAAAGCTCCACAATCAACTTGATGTACCCTGCATCTGTGGAATACATGAATAGACAATGAATCCTCCCAAATTGAGGAGGTGGACTTTGAGAGCAAGATCTATGATTTTTTCCCCTTTTCCTCTTTTTGTGAATGTGTATGTGTATGCTTCTGTGTGAGATCTTGTCAGTATAGCTTTGCTTCCACCATTTGTCCTAGGGTTCTATCCGTCCATTGTTTCTTTTAAAAAATTTTTTTCTTAATACTTAATTTTAATAACTTTATTATACTTTACCTTCTTTCTTTCCTTCCTTCCCTCCTTTAGACAACGAATCATCCCAAATGGAGGAGGTGGACTTTGAGAGCAAGATCTATGATTTCTTCCCCTTTACCTCTTTTTGTGAGGGTGTATGTGTATGCTTCTGTGTAAGATTTTGTCTGTATAGCTTTGCTTCCACCATTTGTCCTAAGGTTCTATCCATCCCTTTTTTTTTTCTAAATAATTATTTTCTAATTCAATAACTTTATTATACTTTATTTTATTTTACGGTATCTTCTTTCTTTGTCTTTTTTCCTTCCTTCCCTCTTTCCTTCCTTCCTCACTCCCTCCTTTCATTCCTTCTTGCCTTCTTTCCTTCTTTTCTTCTTTCTTTCTCTTTCTTTCTTTCTTTCTTCCTTCCTTCCTTCCCTCCTTTCTTTCTTTCTTCCTACTTCTACTAATTCTCTCTACTTTTTCTCACTTTTATTCTGAGCCATGTGGATGAAAGGCTGTAGGTGCTCCAGCCAGGATTCAGGGCTCTGCCTCTGAGGTGGGAGAGCCAACTTCAGGACACTGGTCAACAAGAGACCTCCCAGCTCCACATAATATCAAACAGTGAAAATCTCCCAGAGACCTCCATCTTAACACCAGCACCCAGCTTCACTCAACGACCAGCAAGCTACAGTGCTGGACAAACTATGCCAAACAACTAGCAAAACAGGAACACAACCCCACCCATTAGCAGAGAGGCTGCCTAAAATCATAATAAGTCCACAGACACCTCAAAACACACCACCAGACGTGGACCTGCCCACTAGAGAGACAAGATCCAGCCTCATCCACCACAACACAGGCACTAGTCCCCTCCACCAGGAAGCCTACACAACCCACTGAACCAACCTTAGCCACTGGAGACAGACATCAAAAACAATGGGAACTACGAACCTGCAGCCTGCAAAAAGGAGACCCCAAACACAGTAAGATAAGCAAAACGAGAAGACAGAAAAGCACACAGCAGATGAAGGAGCGAGATAAAAACCCACCAGACCTAACAAATGAAGAGGAAATAGGCAGTCTACCTGAAAAAGAATTCAGAATAATGATAGTAAAGATGATCCAAAATCTTGGAAATAGAATGGACAAAATGCAAGAAACATTTAACAAGGACCTAGAAGAAATAAAGATGGAACAAGCAACGATGAACAACACAATAAATGAAATTAAAAGTACTCTAGATGGGATCCATAGCAGAATAACTGAGGCAGAAGAACGGATAAGTGACCTGGAAGATAAAATAGTGGATATAACTACTGCAGAGCAGAATAAAGAAAAAAGTATGAAAAGAACTGAGGACAGTCTCAGAGACCTCTGGGACAACAATAAATGCACCAACATTCGAATTATAGGGGTTCCAGAAGAAGAAGAGAAAAAAAAAAGGACTGAGAAAATATTTGAAGAGATTATAGTTGAAAACTTCCCTAATATGGGAAAGGAAATAGTTAATCAAGTCCAAGAAGCACAGAGAGTCCCATACAGGATAAATCCAAGGAGAAATACACCAAGACACATATTAATCAAACTGTCAAAAATTAAATACAAAGAAAGCATATTAAAAGCAACAAGGGAAAAACAACAAATAACACACAAGGGAATCCCCATAAGGTTAACAGCTGATCTCTCAGCAGAAACCCTGCAAGCCGAAGGGAGTGGCAGGACATATGAAAGTGATGAAGGAGAAAAACCTGCAACCAAGGTTACTCTACCCAGCAAGGATCTCATTCAGATTTGATGGAGAAATTAAAACTTTTACAGACAAGCAAAAGCTGAGAGAGTTCAGCACCACCAAACCAGCTTTACAACAAATGCTAAAGGAACTTCTCTAGACAAGAAACACAGAGAAGGAAAAGATCTATAATAACAAACCCAAAACAATGTAGAAAATGGGAATAGGAACATACATATCAATAATTACCTTAAATGTAAATGGACTAAATGCTCCCACCAAAAGAAACAGATTGGCTGAATGGATACAAAAAGAAAACCCTTATATATGTTGTCTACAAGAGACCCACTTCAGACCTAGAGACACATACAGACTGAAAGTAAGGGGATGGAAAAAGATATTCCATGCAAATGGAAACCAAAAGAAAGCTGGAGTAGCAATTCTCATATCAGCAAAATAGACTTTAAAATAAAGACTATTAGAAGAGACAAAGAAGGACACTACATAATGATCAAGGGATCGATCAAAGAAGAAGATATAACAATTGTAAATATTCATGCACCCAACATAGGAGCACCTCAATACATAAGGCAAATACTAACAGCCATAAAAGGGGAAATCAACAGTAACACAGTCATAGTAGGGGACTTTAACACCCCACTTTCACCAATGGACAGATCATCCAAAATGAAAATAAATAAGGAAACACAAGCTTTAAATGATACATTAAACAAGATGGACTTAATTGATATTTATAGGACACTCCATCCAAAAACAACAGAATACACATTTTTCTCAAGTGCTCATGGAACATTCTCCAGGTTAGATCATATCTTGGGTCACAAATCAAGCCTTGGTAAATATAAGAAAATTGAAATTGTATCAAGTATCTTTTCCGACAACAACGCCATGAGCCTAGATATCAATTACAGGAAAAGATCTGTAAAATGTACCAACACATGGAGGCTAAACAATACACTACTTAATAACGAAGTGATCACTGAAGAAATCAGAGAGGAAATCAAAAAATACCTAGAAACAAATGACAATGGAGACACAACGACCCAAAACCTATGGGATGCAGCAAAAGCAGTTCTAAGGGGGAAGTTTCTGGCAATACAAGCCCATCTTAAGAAGCAGGAAACATCTCGAATAAACAACCTAACCTTGCATATCAAGCAATTAGAGAAAGAAGAACAAAAATACCCCAAAGTTAGCAGAAGGAAAGAAATCATAAAAATCAGATCAGAAATAAATGAAAAAGCAATGAAGGAAACGATAGCAAAGATCAATAAAACTAAAAGCTGGTTCTTTGAGAAGATAAACAAAATAGATACACATTAGCCAGACTCATCAAGAAAAAAAGGGAGAAGACTCAAATCAATAGAATTAGAAATGAAAAAGGAGAAGTAACAACTGACACTGCAGAAATACAACAGATCATGAGAGATTACTACAAGCAACTCTATGCCAAAAAAAATGGACAATCTGGAAGAAATGGACAAATTCTTAGAAATGCACAACCTGCCAAGACTGAATCAGGAAGAAATAGAAAATATGAACAGACCAATCACAAGCACTGAAATTGAAACTGTACTTAAAAATCTTCCAACAAACAAAAGCCCAGAACCAGATGGCTTCACAGGCGAATTCTATCAAACATTTAGAGAAGAGCTAACACCTATCCTTCTCAAACTCTTCCAAAATATAGCAGAGGAAGGAACACTCCCAAATTCCTTCTACAAGGCCACCATCACCTTTGATAGCAAAAGCAGACAAGGATGCCACAAAGAAAGAATACTACAGGCCAATATCACTGATGAACATAGATGCAAAAATCCTCAACAAAATACTAGCAAACAGAATCCAACAGCGCATTAAAAGGATCATACACCATGATCAAGTGGGGTTTATTCCAGGAATGCAAGGATTCTTCAATATACACAAATCTATCAATATGATAAACCATATTAACAAATTGAAGGAGAGAAACCATATGATCATCTCAATAGATGCAGAGAAAGCTTTCGACAAAATTCAACACCCATTTATGAGAAAAACCCTGCAGAAAATAGGCATAGAGGGAACTTTCCTCAACATAATAAAGGCCATATATGACAAGCCCACAGCCAACATCATCCTCAATGGTGAAAAACTGAAAGCATTTCCACTAAGATCAGGAACAAGTCAAGATTGCCTACTCTCACCACTCTTATTCAACATAGTTTTGAAAGTTTTAGCCACAGCAATCAGGGAAGAAAATGAAATAAAAGGAATCCAAATGGAAAAGAAGAAGTAAAGCTGTCACTGTTTGCAGATGACATGATACAATACATAGAGAATCCTAAAGATGCTAACAGAAAACTACTAGAGCTAATCAATGAATTTGGTAAAGTATCATGATAAAAAATTAATGCACAGAAATCTCTGGCATTCCTATATACTAATGATGAAAAATCTGAAAGTGAAATCAAGAAAAAACTCCCATTTACCATTGCAACAAAAAGAATAAAATATCTAGGAATAAACCTACCTAAGTAGACAAAAGACCTTTATGAAGAAAATTATAAGACACTGATGAAAGAAATTAAAGATGATACAAATAGATGGAGAGATATACCATGTTCTTGGATTCAAAGAATCAACATTGTGAAAATGACTATACTACTCAAAGCAATCTACAGATTCAATGCAATCCCTATCAAACTACCACTGGCATTTTTCACAGAACTAGAACCAAAAATTTCACAATTTGTATGGAAACACAGAAGACCCCGAATAGCCAAAGCAATCTTGAGAACGAAAAACGGAGCTGGAGGAATCAGGCTCCCTGACTTCACACTATACTACAAAGCCACAGTAATAAAGACAGTATGGTACTGGTACAAAAACAGAAAGATAGATCAATGGAACAGGATAGAAAGCCCAGAGATAAACCCACGCACATATGACACCTTATCTTTGATAAAGGTTGCAGGAATATACAGTGGAGAAAGGAGAGCCTCTTCAATAAGTGGTGCTGGGAAAACTGGACAGGTACATGTAAAAGTATGAGATTAGATCACTCCCTAACACCATACACAAAAATAAGCTCAAAATGGATTAAAGACCTGAACGTAAGGCCAGAAACTATCAAACTCTTAGAGGAAAACATAGGCAGAACACTCTATGACATAAATCACAGCAAGATCCTTTTTGACCCACCTCCTAGAGAAATGGAAATAAAAACAAAACTAAACAAATGGGACCTAATGAAACTTCAAAGCTTTTGCACAGCAAAGGAAACCATAAACAAGACCAAAAGACAACCCTCAGAATGGGAGAAAATATTTGCAAATGAAGCAACTGACAAAGGATTAATCTCCAAAATTTACAAGCAACTCATGCAGCTCAATAACAAAAAATCAAGCAACCCAATCCAAAAATGGGCAGAAGACCTAAATAGACATTTCTCCAAAGAAGAGATATAGACTGCCAACAAACACATGAAAGAATGCTCAACATCATTAATCATTAGAGAAATGCAAATCAAAACTACAGTGAGATATCATCTCACACCAGTCAGAATGGCCATCATCAAAAAATCTAGAAACAACAAATGCTGGAGAGGGTGTGTAGAAAAGGGAACACTCTTGCACTGCTGGTGGGAATGTGAATTGGTTCAGCCACTATGGAGAACAGTATGGATGTTCCTTAAAAATTACAAATAGAACTACCATATGACCCAGCACTCCCACTACTGGGAATATACCCTGAGAAAACCAAAATTCAGAAAGAGTCATGTACCAAAATGTTCATTGCAGCTCTATTTACAATAGCCCGGAGATGGAAACAACCTACGTGCCCATCATCAGATGAATGGATAAAGAAGATGTGGCACATATATACAATGGAATATTACTCAGCCATAAAAAGAAACGAAATTGAGCTATTTGTAATGAGGTGGATAGACCTAGAGTCTGTCATACAGAGTGAAGTAAGTCAGAAAGAAAAAGACAAATACCGTATGCTAACACATATATATGGAATTTAAGGGGGAAAAAATGTCATGAAAAACCTAGGGGTAAGACAGGAATAAAGACACAGACCTACTGGAGAACGGACTTGAGGGTATGGGGAGGGGGAAGGGTGAGCTGTGACAGGGCGAGAGAGAGGCATGGACATATATACACTACCAAACTTAAGGTAGATAGCTAGTGGGAAGCAGCCGCATGGCACAGGGATATCGGCTCGGTGCTTTGTGACCGCCTGGAGGGGTGGGATAGGGAGGGTGGGAGGGAGGGAGACGCAAGAGGGAAGAGATATGGGAACATATGTATATGTATAACTGATTCACCTTGTTATAAAGCAGAAACTAACACACCATTGTAAAGCAATTATACCCCAAAAAAGATGTTAAAAAAAGAAAAAAAAAAAGAAAAGCTGAAAAAAGAAAAAGAAGAGACAAAGAAGGACACTACATATTGATCAAGCGATCAATCCAAGAAGAAGATATAACAATTGTAAATATTTATGGACCTAACATAGGAGCACTTCAATACATAAGGCAAACGCTAACAGCCATAAAAGGGAGAATCGACAGTAACACAATCATAGTAGGGGAATTTAAGACCCCAGTTTCACCAATGGACAAGTCAGCCAGAATGAAAATAAATAAGGAAACAGAAGCTTTAAATGATACATAAATCAAGATGGACTTAATTGATATTTATAGGACATTCCCTCTAAAAACATCAGAATACACTTTCTTCTAAAGTGCTCATGAAACATTTTCCAGGATAGATCATATCGTGGGTCACAAATCAAGCCTTGGTAAATTTAAGAAAACTGAAATCATATCAAGCGTTTTCTGACAACAAAGCTATGAGAATACATATCAATTTCAGGAAAAATATCTGTAAAATATACAAACACATGGAGGCTAAACAATACACTACTAAATAACCAAGAGATCACTGAAGAAATCAAAGGTGAAATCAAAATATACCTAGAAACAAATGACAATGAAAACACAATGACTCAATACCTATGGGTTGCAGCAAAAGCAGTTCTAAGAGGGAAGTTTATAGCAATAAAATTCTACCTCAAGAAACATCTCAAATAAACAACCTAACCTCACACCTGAAGCAATTAGAGAAAGAAGAACAAAAAACCTCAAAGTTAGCAGAAGGAAACAAATCATAAAGATCAGATCAGAAATAAATGAAAAAGAAATGAAGAAAACAATAGCAAAGATCAATAAGAGTAAAAGCTGATTCTTAGAGAAGTAAATAAAATTGATAAACCATTAGCCAGACTCATTAAGTAAAAAAGGGAGAAGACTCAATCAATAGAAATTAGAAATGAAAAAGGAGAAGCAACAACTGACACAGCAGGAATACAAAGGATCATAAGAGATTACTAAAAGCAACTATATGCCACTAAAATGGACAACTTGGAAGAAAAATTCTTAGAAAAGCATGACCTTCCAAAACTGAACCAGGAAGAAATAGAAAATATAAACAGACCAATCACAAGCACTGAAATTGAAACTGTACTTAAAAATCTTCCAACAAACAAAAGCCCAGGACCAAATGGCCTCACAGGCAAATTCTATCAAACATTTAGAGAAGAGCTAACACCTATCCTTCTCAAACTCTTCCAAAATATAGCAGAGGAAGGAACACCCCAAAACTCGTTCTACAAAGCCACCATCACCCTTATACCAAAACCAAAGGTGTCACAAAGAATGAAAACTACATGCCAATATCACTGATGAACATAGATGAAATGTCCTCAACAAAATACTAGCAAACAGAATCCAACAGCACATTAAAAGGATCATACACCATGATCAAGTGGGGTTTATCCCAGGAAAGCAAGGTTTCTTTAATATATGCAAATCAATCAATGTGATACACCATATTAACAAATTGAAGGAGAAAAACCATATGATCATCTCAATAGATGCAGGAAAAGCTTTCGACAAAATTCAACACCCATTTATGAGAAAAACCCTGCAGAAAGTAGGCATAGAGGGAACTTTCTTCAACATAATAAAGGCCATATATGACAAACCCAGAGCCAACATCGTTCTCAATGGTGAAAAACTGAAACCATTTTGTCTAAGACCAGGAACAACCAGACAGGGTTGTGCACGCTCACCACTATTATTCAACATAGTTTTGGAAATTTTAGCCACAGCAATCAGGGAAGAAAAAGAAAAAAAAGGAATCCAAATCAGAAAAGAAGAAGTAAAGCTATCACTTTTCGCAGGTGACATGATACTATACATAGAGAATCCTAAAGATGCTACCAGAAAACTACTAGAGCTAATCAATGAATTTGGTAAAGTAGCAGGACACAAAATTAATGCACACAAATCTCTTGCATTCCTATACACTAATGATGAAAAATATAAAAGAGAAATTAAGGAAACACTGCCATTTACCATTGCAACAAAAAGGATAAAATACCTAGGAATAAACCTGCCTAAGGAAACAAAAGACCTGTATGTAAAAAACTATAAGACACTGATGAAAGGAATTAAAGATGATACTAACAGATGGAGAGATATACCATGTTCTTGGATTGGAAGAATCAACAATGTGAAAATGGCTATACTACTGAAAGCAATCTACAGATTGAATGCAATTCCTATCAAACTACCAATGGCTTTTTTCACAGAACTAGAATAAAAAATTTCACAATTTGTATGGAAACACAAAAGACCCTGAGTAGCCAAAGCAATCTTGAGAAAAACGGAGCTGGATGAATCAGGCTCCCAACTTCAGACTATACTACAAAGCTACAGTAGTCACACAGTATGGTACTGGCAGAAAAACAGAAATATAGATCAATGGAACAGGATAGAAAGCCCAGAGATAAACCCACACACATATGGTCACCTTGTCTTTGATAAGGAGGAAAGAATATGCACTGGGGAAACGACAGCATCTTCAATAAGTGGTGCTGGGAAAACTGGACATGAAATTAGAACACTCCCTAACACCATACACAAAAATAACCTCAAAAAGGATTAAAGACCTAAATGTAAAGCCAGATACTATTAAACTCTTACAGGAAAATATAGGTAGAACACTCCATGACATAAATAACAGCAAGATCCCTTTTGACCCACCTCCTAGAGAAATGGAAATAAAAACAAAACTAAACAAATGGGACCTAATGAAACTTAAAAGCTTGTGCACAGCAAAGGAAACCATAAACAAGATGAAAAGACAACCCTCAGAATGGGAGAAAATATTTGCAAATGAAGTAACTGACAAAGGATTACTCTTCAAAATTTACAAGCAGCTCATGCCCCTCAATATAAAAAACAACCCAATCCAAAACTGAGCAGAAGACCTAAATAGACATTTCTCCAAAGAAGATATAAAATTGCCAACAAACACATGAAAGGATGCTCAACTTCACTAATCATTAGAGAAATGCAAATCAAAACTACAATGAGGTATCACCTCACTCCAGTCAGAATGGCCATCATCAAAAAATCTACAAACAGTAAATGCTGGAGAGGGTGTTGAGAAAAAGGAACCCTCTTGCACTGTTGGTGGGAATGTAAATTGATACAGCCACTATGGAGAACAGTATGGAGGTTCCTTAAAAAACTAAAAATGGAACTACCATATGACCCAGCAATCTCACTACTGGCCATATACCCTGAGAAAACCATAATTCAAAGAGTCATGTACCACAATGTTCACTGCAGCACTATTTACAATAGTAGAACATGGAAGCAACCTAAGTATCCATCAACAGGTGAATGGATAAAGATGTGGCACATATATACAATGGAATATTACTAAGCTATAAAAAGAAATGAAATTGAGTTATTTGTAGTGAAGTGGATGGGCCTAGAGTCTGTCATACACAGTGAAATAAGTCAGAAAGAGAAAAACAAATAGTGTATGCGAACACATATATATGGAATCTTAAAAAAAGAAAAAAAATGGTTCTGAAGAACCTAGGGGCAGGACAGGAATAAAGATGCAGATGTAGAGCATGGACTTGAGGACACAGGGAGAGGGAAGGGTAAGGTGAGACAAAGTGAGAGAGTGGCATAGATATATATACACTCTCAAATGTAAAATGCTAGTGGAAGCCGCCGCATAGCCCAGGGAGAGAAGCTCGGTGCTTTGTGACCACCTAGACGGGTGGGATAGGGATGATGGGACGGACATGCAAGAGGGAGGGGATATGGGGATATATGTGTACATATAGCTGATTGAGTTTGTTATACAGCAGAAAATAACACACCATTGTAAAGCAATTATACTCCAATAAAGATGTTGAAAAAAATAAAGTGTTTTTCAGTTAAAAAAATACATTTGAAACAAAGTATCTCCCAATAAAACATTTTTATCTACAATAAATGCTTGGCTTGCAACAATAAACTATAAACCAGAGAAACAATCTCTCACTTCATTTGACAACCCTAAATTATAACAATGTCACCTATGACAAACCTTTCATTATAAGCAATCTTTCTCCAAGAGCACAAAAAAAAAAAAAAAAAAAAACAGAAAAATCTATTATTGCATATATTTTCTATCCACTATTGAAACAGATAGGAGGGATGCCTTATACATCGTGCCCGAGCAAGGAGAGCATGGAACACCTTTGAAGATTGGAGACAAGAACATCAGAGGTTCCCTAGAGGGCCTGGCACTGGATGCGGACTTGTTTGGCACAAAAACCACAACCTCATAACATGGTATACATTTTGGGTTTTTGTTTTGTTTTGTTTCAAAAATTCCTCATGAATTGTGTGTCTCTTTTGGAAGATGTGACCATCTGACATGTCATTTGTGCTCTACACATGCCATGCAGTGCAGAGTAGTGCTGATCTTAGACCAGCAGGACTGCGATGACGTGCCTGCTCCACCTCTAAATCAATTATTCCTCTTCTCTTCATTATTATGCAGTTTGGCTTCGGAGACTGCCGAAGCCAAAGGTCAAATTCAGATTTCTACGTAAGATCTTAGAATTAAATAGGAAGCCATACTCCTCACTGGTGACTTCGATGTCATGTTTGGAGAGGACTTCTTTCTCACTGAATTTTCCCCCCCGCAGGACTTAGTAGGTGTGTCCTTCTCCCCAGAGCCGCTTATCATCTGGGCATCTTCCCTCTCATTCTACACTTATGGGCAGGGTGGGTTGGGTGCGCTTTTGCTGAGTCCTCAGGGTGAGGGCTCTCAGCAGCCCAACCCTCCCCTGCTCTTGGGCCCCAGGGAAGTGGCAGCAGAGTTTTCAGCTCCAGCGACTCCATGTTCAAACTGGGTGAGGCTGGAGAGTAAGGAGAAACAGCTGGAAAATGAAAAAAAACTATTTGTATTGGGGATCTGCCCGCATATAAAGCAAAACTTGTGTACAGGGGCATCGGTCCTTCGGGACAACATCGCCTCATTAATCGAAACATTGCTGCTGGTGTTGTGACAGGAAAGGCCACCCCTGCTGACACTGGAAATGAATCCTAAATATACAGACAGTTATGGATGCTCAGAAAGGAAAGCCCAGCTGAACTTGGCAAACTCACGTTACACAAACTTTTACTTCCCTCTTCACACCTCATCAAACTCCTTCTGATAACTCACTGAATATTAGGCAGAATATAAGAAACTGTGCAGGTATTCTTAATACAAAACAAAAGTACTAGCACATGATATTTATCTTGAAAAATATAATTATTAGTGGACCATTTTGAGAGCTTTATAGCTTAGAAAGCACTGTCATAATGCATTGCTTTCTTTGATCCATATCCCAGGGAAGACAGAAGGTTTTATAATCATTTTCTGAAACTGAAGCTCAGAGTTACGGTCTAATTGTTACCGCCAAGACAAGAAGCCAGGTCTTCTCATTCTGAATCCTGTGTTTTTCTTGTCTCCATCCCCTCCCCATTATATCACATTGCATTTCAAAGAGTTGTTTCTTTGATGTGTTACAAACATACCTTATATCTGTGTTTTTCCACTCAATTACCCATCCTTTGACACATTTATAACCTCAGAGACGTTCAAACCAGAATATCTTTTGATTTTCTCTCCTCCCTTGCCTGTAGGTTTGGTTTTTTCCTAATAAAAATTCATTAGGAAAGTCATTCAACCAGAATGTATGAAATGCCTCTAACCTGCAGAACCCCGTGCTGCTCTGGCATCAGAGGTAAGGGATTTAGACAGAAAAGAAATACATGTCCGCAGAGGGCGTGCAGGTCACCAGCGAGGATTTTGGCACGAGGCCCTGTGCTGACAACCACTGGGCTCGTTCCGTCTGTCCACGCATAAAATGAGAATAAGCTCTTTCACAAATATAAGCATGGGAGTACATATGAAAATGGAACAGGTTTTAAGGTACACACCAAATAAAATTTAGAATTAAAGAGCACTACTCTCTTTTGCATTTCTATTCAAAGCTCAGCAGTGTTGTTTAATTTTAGAAAATAAGAAAAATTCTTGCCGGACCAACATAACCAAATGAAAGCTAAAAACATAAGACCTTGTCTCAGTATTTGATAGGAAACATGCTTCTCAGCCCTGCTCTGCACACTTAGGCAGCAAAGTAATAGCCACAGACATGCTGCTTGCACCAGGCCCGTGTTGGGCGTCCATGTTCAGGGAAAGCACACGGACTTAGAAAATAAGGTACACTTGGGCCACAACGAATTTTCTGTTTGCTCACTCTGTTTTGGACACAGTTATTTGGCAACTGGACACTTGAAAAAAACAGCATCATACATCAAGTTTCAATTCACATTGAAACGCCATGTGGACTATTTTTTCTAATTCTTTAAAACTATGATCCAGACCCAAACCCACATCATTTATCCATAAAAGGCACCAAAATTGTCTGGAGGAGCCCCCTCCCTCTCCCTGCGGTGCCATACCATTCTCTACACGTCCCACCTCCCTGCTTATGTTGGAATAATGCCAATGACTAATATTTTCTGAGCTCTTAATAGGAGCCAGGAACTTTCCATATATTACTTCTCAGTCTTACTATGAATTGAATGATGCATGCATTATTTCTAATGCCCACGATTTTGGTCACTCTGCTGAAATACCTGAGCCATGCACTCCATATTTCCCTAAGAAGCTCCCACTAAAGACAGTAAAAACTTTGCTCTTGCTAATTTTTTAACCGAAAAAGTAGAGTCAGGGCAGGATGGATTCCATTTTCTGCAGGACCAGGTCAAGACTATGATTCCCTGGTGCATAACAGCCAGCACGCCTTGAACAGCAGTATGTGACATGCTGTTCTAGCAGGTATGACTTCTTACGCCTTTAGTGTATATAGGAGGGAGGTATTATTATCTCATTTTACAGATGAGACACCAAAAGCATAGAAGGGTAAAATTAGCTTTTCCAATGCCATTTAGCTAAAAAGGGGCTGAATCTTAAGTACCACATTCCCCTGCCTCTCTAGCCATTTATTTCATATCAGTGAAAAATCCTAAGATTCACATAAAGCCTTGACTTATGATGAGAAAATAAAATGAGCTCACTATGAACATACATGCACATGCCAAAATCCTAGTCCCCTGATACTTCTAATTCCAAAAATCATGGCATTTTTTATGCCCCAAATGCCATCTTTATGCCATCCTAGATCTCTGACCCCAAACACTTCTTTACCTAAGAGAGGTAGTTCTCAGAAAACGACAGCTGAATTCATTTTGACTAGTCTTTAAATGGCCTTTTTGGGGGGAGAAGACAGAGGGAACATGTGCAAGCTATGTGTTCTAATTGTGAAAATGTTTGAGCTTTCTCTCAAAATTGGTATTTGACAGCCACGGCTTATTCAGCCGCAAAGAATAGGTAGCACCTACTGCTGGCCTGTCTCTGCGGATTGGGCCAAGCCTCAAGGCCAAGTTAAGGGAAGGCAGCCCACCAGGCCTCATATGTTTTATGCATGCTTGCTCTCTCCTCTCAACTCCCTCTCATTGCCCTCAGCTCCCCAGCTTGCTCCCATGGACACCAAATTTACTAGGTAGGGCAAATAGAGGTGCTCTAATAGGGTGGCAGATGAGGAGAGAAAAAGAGAGAAAGAAGACAAAAGGAAGAGCCCTTCTTTTCTCCTTCAGGAACAAGAGCCCATTTTTATGCCAGTCCATCTCTCTCAGACGCCAAGCAAGTCCTTCCCCTAGGGCAGTCTTTCTCACAAAGTGTCAGCTGAATGAGCTAGGCGGTGTCACATTAATACACAAGGAGACCAGTAGACAGAGGAGGATCTAAAGCCATGACTGCCTACTTCTTAAGCAAACCCAAATCTAAGCCTGTAAATGCCTTGCTACCGCAAAAGCCAAACTCCAAGGACAACCAATCACAAACAGCCAACTAGGCTTTAAGCTATAGCCAACCAATAATTTCCTTTCTTTGCTTCCGCAGTTTCTCTGTAAAAGTCTTTTCGCTGGCTCCTGCTGGCAGCGCGATTTTAATCATTTCTGGTTTGGTGCTGCCCTACGAAATCAATCTTTGCTCAAATAAAGTCTTAAAATGTTTAATATGCCTCAGTTTATCTTTTTACCAGTTTGCATGTGTTAAAAATCTAGACGCCAGAGCATCACCATAGCTGTATCTGAAGCACAATGGGGCCCCGGAGGGCGGGGTTACAGAGCAGCTGGGGTACAGCAATCTGCCATTGTTGTAAGCTCTCCTAGATCATTTGGATGGAACTTGAAAATTTCAGAACTTCTGGCCTAGAGCAGAGAAAGGGAAGAGATGGGGCAGTAAGTGGCCATGTTTGAAGGAAAATAAAGTGACACCCTGAGCCCAAGGTTGCGAAATGTTCCTAGAAAATTACGCTATTGAGAATCTCTGAACCCCATGGCTTCTACTTTCCCACCAAATAAGGTGCCAAAATGCTTTCTCATTCAAGAGACTCCACTCTATCTATTAGCAGCTCTGCTCTAGAAGGACGGCCTCAGGCCATGGACTTCTGAGTTATAACAGTTAGGGACACTGCTAACCACCCAGTCTTTTCCATCTCTCCAGCAGGGAGACAAGTTTCTGGCACACTGAGAAAGATCACTGAATGCTTTTTATCACAGAATTAGTGCTACATCTGGCAACTGAGTTCAGTTATAATATATTCCAATTACTGATACTTTTATAAATACAGTTGAAGCCATACATGTTTTCCAGGACAGGGGTCATAAAATCACGGCCAGTGGGCCAAATCCAGCCTACTCATTGCTTTTGTAAATAAAGTTTTATTGGACCACAACCACGTTCATTCACTTCCATGTTGTGTGTGGCTATTTTCACACTATAATAGCAAAGTAGTTGCAATGGAGACTCTATGGCCCACAAAGCCAAAAATATTTACTATCTGGCCCTTTATAGAAAATGTCAACTCCTGGTCTAGAAGACTATATTATAGATTATAGCTACCTACTACTCCTACTGTATGCCAGGCACTCTACTAGGCCCCTTTTATAAATGATCTTTAATGCTCTTAATAACCTTGCTAGTTATATTATGATCATGACATTGCAGCTGAGGAAAAGAGTCTTAAAGAGGTCAGATGTGTCTAAAGCAGACTGCTGGTATCACAGCCAGAACTCAAACACTGCTTTGCTGTGTTTTTTTTTCTGACTCTAAGTTTTTTATGAGCTGTTTTAAGGATACAATCACTATGTTTTATATTTAGTGGGAAACGCAGTTCTCAGTGGCAAACCACGGACCTAAAAATGCACTATTAGAAAGCAGCCCATATAGAATTTGGGGACTACTTCTCAGTTCCCAGAGAGGTCTTCCTGACCACCAGGCTACCCTTCTACTCTCTAACCTATTTCATTTTCTTTCCAACAATTATAAGTGCCTACAGTCATTTGATTTAGCTGGTAACTTCTGTTAGATCTTCTGTCTCCTCTCAGTAGAAGGTAAGCTCCTTGCAGGTGGAGTTTTGTTCCATTTATTTCTGTAATGCATGCCTGGAAGAGGGCCAGGCACAAGTATTGCTGCAAAGTATTTGATATGTGGCTCCCTCTTAGTTAATAACAAATGTCTACACTGTCTTCTTGTCCTAAAATACAACATCTGGGTACAGACTGGAGTATATAGTGAATTTCTATTTGCTTTGTTTACCAAACAATGGAAAATACTTTCTTGAAATCTGTGAAAGCATATAGGTAACTCTGGAGCAGAACTGGGACAGCTATTGATTTGTTACAATATTTTTCAAATGATCACAATCTCTCTCTGGGGGACTTAACAGATTGTATATATCAGGAAAAAAATAAGAGCTGTTTTATTAGGTAAACAGTAACTCCATATGAATGTGATACTCCTCTCCATTTAACCCCTTAAAACTTTGAGTTCACAAATTGCGACATCCTGCCCCCTACGGGAAGAGAGAGTAACAACAAACAGTAACCAGCGAGAAAGCACTTCAAGCTTTTCTATTTGGAAACAAAAATTTTCTTTTTGCTAGAATAAATGATGTGCTCAATTGCTTTCCCAATCCCCAATATTACTTTCTACTTCCAAAATAAACAGTGAAGCAAGGGGAATATGAGGTGGCTACCAGTGAAATAGAAAAAGAAAGCCTATACATAGGACATGCTTTAAAAACAAATTACTTTTTTCCCTGTAGAAATATTCTTAAAATGTGAGCTGTTTAATAATTATCTCTATATAAACTCTCATCAGCTGGCATTCTCTTGAGGCACGTAATTGTAAGGGCTATCTAAGTTAAACTTCTAAAAAAATTTTCTGAATATTAGAGGCAGCACATATACATATTTCCTTATATTAACACATATTTATTTCAGTTTCTCTTTAACTCTTAATGGAGTAAATTTCATGTATAATATTATAAATATAATGTTATGATAACATATAAATATAGGCCCTGGATTTAAAAAATGTATCTTATAAAATATTAAGTTTATTTTATAGACAAGACTGATTAATTACACCTGACTTTTTTTCTTCATCAGATTTGTGCCTTCCAGTTCCATAGGTCACACTACCAAACCCCTCATCCATGTGGAGATAAAGTAACCATCCCGAACGCATAATCCTGTGCTCATCCAGATGACAACACCATCCTACAAAACAGCATTCCGAGCCCTACAGAAGACTTCTATCAATAAACTGCATTATATATTTTTAAGCATTAGCTAAATAAGCCAACTCTGCATTGATTTCAAGCAGATACTTCCAAAATCTTACTTAAAACATCTACTATGTGAGCAAGACAGTCTAAGAGACAAGTTCACCCAGGTATCTCCGAGTACATTTAAAACCTGATCTGTGCTTGGTTGCGACGTTATAAAGCTAAGTGCGTGTGCCTCTAAGTTCTAGGTGGATGCTGTTCCCCTAACTTTAAGACAGTGACACAAGAAGTTGCCTCATGGAGAATATATTCTTTCTTTTGCAAAAATGGAACCAAGTTTTTAATTTTCATTTTTTGATTACATTACCCAGACTAAGGCTACAGTAAATGCATTTTTCTTAAAATCTGGGGAAGAAGAAGCTTTTACCTCTTGATGGACTCTTACTGGAGTGTAAGAACCAATGTGGTTAAGAGCATAAACTCTGGAGTCATATTGCCTGAGTTCAGATTTCAACTCTCATATACTAGCTATTGGGTTGGCCAAAAAGTGCCTTTGGTTTTTAAGTAAAAATAAAAGACACATTTTTCATTTTCACCAAGAACTTTGTTGAACAACATATTCACCGTTTGGTTCCACTACCTTCTGCCATTTTTCAAGCAACTTCATAATTCCATCTTGCCAAAATGTTTTATCCTTTTGAGCAAAGAAATGTTCCAGGTGCCTTTTACAGTCTTCCATGGAATTGAAATCTTTCCATTAAGAGAATTTTGTAAAGACCTAAATAAATGGAAATCCAAAGGTGCAATGTCTGGTGAATATGGCGGTTGAATCAGAACTTCCCAGCCAAGCTGTAACAGCTTTTCCTGCTCATCAAAGAAACACGTGGTCTTGTGTTATCCTGACGGAAGATTATGTGTTTTCTGTTGACTAATTCTGGATGCTCTTCGTTGAGTGCTGCTTTCAGTTGGTCTAACTGAGAGCAGTACTTGTTGAAATCAATCATTTGGTTTTCTGGAAGGAGCTCATAATAGAGGACTCCTTTCTAAGCCCACCATATACACAACATCACCTTCTTTGGATGAAGACCAGAATTTTTTTTTTGAATTTTATTTTATTTATTTTTTATACAGCAGGTTCTTATTAGTTAACTATATTATACATATTAGTGTATATATGTCAATCCCAATCTCCCAATTCACCCCATCACCACCACCACCCCCGCCACTTTCTCCCCTTGGTGTCCATACGTTTGTTCTCTACATCTGTGTCTCCATTTCTGCCCTGCAAACTGGTTAATCTGTACCATTTTTCTAGATTCCACATATATGGGTTAATATACGATATTTGTTTTTCTCTTTCTGCCTTACTTCGCTCTGTATGTCAGTCTCTAGATCCATCCACATCTCTACAAATGACCCAATTTCGTTCCTTTTTGTGGCTGAGTAATATTCCATTGTATATATGTACCACATCTTCTTCATCCATTCGTCTGTCAATGGGCATTTAGGTTCCTTCCATGACCTGGCTATTGTAAATAGTGCTGTAATGAATATTGGGGTGCATGTGTCTTTTTGAATTATGGTTTTCTCTGGGTATATGCCCAGTAGTGGGATTGCTGGGTCATATGGTAATTCTATTTTTAGTTTTTTAAGGAACCTCCATACTGTTCTCCATAGTGGCTGTATCTATTTACATTCCCACCAACAGTTCAAGAGGGTTCCCTTTTCTCCACACCCTCTCCAGCATTTGTTGTTTGTAGATTTTCTGATGAAGCCCATTCTAACTGCTGTGAGGTGATACCTCATTGTAGTTTTGATTTGTATTTCTCTGATAATTAGTGATGTTGAGCAGCTTTTCATGTGCTTCTTGGCCATTTGTATGTATTCTTTGGAGAAATGTCTATTTAGGTCTTCTGCCCATTTTTTATTGGGTTGGGGTTTTCTTCATATTGAGCTGCATGATCTGTTTATATATTTTGGAGATTAGTCCTTTGTCTGTTGATTCATTTGCAAATATTTTCTCCCATTCTGAGGGTTGTCTTTTCATCTTGTTTGTAGTTTCCTTTGTGAAGACCAGACTTTGGTGTGATTGGTGGTGGTTCATTTCACTTGCCCCACAATCTCTTCCATTCCACATTATTGTACGGTGTCTGTTTCTCATTGCCTGTCACAATTTGTTTTAAACAGAACATTTTCCTTACGTTTAAGTAGAGAATCTCATGCAGAAATACGGTTAAGAAGGTTTTTTCGCTTAACTTATGTGGAACCTAAGCATCAAAGCGATTCACATAACCAAGCTGGTGCAAATGATTTTTAATACCTGATTTGCATATTTTTGAGTATGTTGGCTATTCCCCTGTGTATAACATTGATCGTTCTCAATTAATGTCTCGATTTGATCGCTATCAACTTCACCTGGTCTACCCAACCATGGAGCATCGTCCACCGAGAAATCTCCAGCACGAAACTTCTCAAACCACTTCTGACATGTTCAATTAGTCACAGCACCTTCTCCACACACTGCACAAATCATTTTTGCATTTCAGTTGCGTTTTTACCTTTCTTGAAATAATAAAGCATAATATGCCAAAAATGTTGCTTTTTTCTTCCATCTTCAATATTAAAATGGCTACACAAAAATTCACCAATTTTTTATTTATTATTTTTTTAAAAATAAATTTATTTATTTCGCTGTGTTGAGTCTTCGTTTCTGTGCGACGGCTTTCTCTAGTGGTGGAGAGCGCAGGCCTCTCTTCATTGCTGTGAGCGGGCCTCTCACTGTCGCGGCCTCCCTTTGCGGAGCACAGGCTCCAAATGCGCAGGCTCAGTAATTGTGGCTCACAGGCCCAGTTGCTCTGTGGCATGTGGGATCTTCCCAGACCAGGGCTTGAACCCGTGTCCACTGCATTGGCAGGCAGATTCTCAACCACTGCGCCACCAGGGAAGCCCCCAAAATTCACCAATTTTGATACATCTTTTTTTAAATGCATGCTGATATGACAGCTATCACATACAATCTAACAAAATTGTCTTGAATGAAATTAAAGACAACTAAGTGCTACTAGAGCCATCTTATGGAAAAAACTGAATGAACCTGTTGGCCAGTCCAATATGTTAACTTGGGCAAGTTATTTTAATCTTCCTTTGCCTCAGTTTACTCATCTGTAAAATGTGGGTGTTGATAATACCTGCCTCATAGGGTAGCTGTGGAAGTAAAAGAAACTCACACATAAAAAGACCCTTAGAACGGGCCTGACACATAGTAAGCATTCAAGAGATGACAGTGACAATATATTTGTTTCTGCATCTGACCCTGTTGACAGGAGGCTCAGAGCTAAGTGTATCCACTCTTTTGGTATAGCTGACTCATCCCAGACACCTGCTTTTTCTGTCTCTCCCTTTTCTTAGACTTATTATAATTTCTCTATTTCGTGTCAGTTTTATTAACATAAACTGACTTTAAATATTTTAAGGAAATGAACAAAATTCAAATTATAAATAAGGTAGACTAAATTGAACTTGGTTTCTTTGGCCAATTATTTCAGACCAGGTTACTTAATCTGCCTTGTAAAATACTCTTAAATTAGGTCACATAAATTTCGGAGAGCACATTTTAGAATATGATTATCTTCCATTTGTAGGAAAGTCCAGAATTTAAAAATCTTATTTTCATATGAGGATAATTTGATGGTTCACAGTCCTGTTAATGGTTTAATAAATCCATATAAAGAGATACCTCTTAAAATGTCAAATGTGCTGATGGGTTTCCATGCCCATTGACACTCACATGGATAAGGAATGGAGTGCAGAGCAGCTATAGTCCACCAGCCCTGAGCTTGGAATAAAATGAAGCCAAGCTTCCAGCAGAGTCCAAGTCCAGTAAAGAGTGTGAGAGGGGACCCAGTATAGAGTGCAAGTTTATCAGAACAGACTGATATGGTTTCCATGAGACTCTTAGAGTCCTCCTGAGAGAAATGTGGATAAAACTTGTCAAAATGAATAGGTGTCCTTGGGACTTAAGCTCTCAAACCAAATGAGGAACAAAGCTGTCTTTACATCCTGGAGAGTGTCACTCCGGATAAATGGGGGTCATTCCTCAAGGGCTGTACTCTGGGTATGTAATTGTTGGCGATGGAATTTTGGGGCAGCATAACAAGCAGCATCAGTTTTATTGTTCTCTAACCAGCCCTAAGGAAGTATTTTAAGTTTCAGAAGGAAAGTGCCTGAAAATGAAAAAGTTGAAAAAGAGTTGAAACACAAGAGGTATTATCAGAAACGGATGGAACAAGGCTATCCTACTGAAAGACACTGGGAGTTGTAATGGCAAAGGGTTACTACTAATAAAAGAAGAAAACAGCAAGAAACATGTGTTTTCATTGTTGACCATCAGCCAGCTGAGTGTGGCTAAGGGAACCATTTAGGAGTACTCATAGGTGATGATTGAGAAATATTTTTAGGAGTGGAAAGAAAGAGAGTGTAGGGATTCCAGTAGTTCTACTTTTGGGAGTTCATAAACAAATACTAATATCCTCGCTGTATTAGTATTAGAAAAATACTAATATTTTTCTCTCTTAGGCAGTGAAAGCTGGAGAGTAAATGTTATTTACAGTATAAGACATGGGTACTGACCTCCAGGATTCATTGTTAAAAGACACAGACTTGCAATCTGAAGTCAGCTTTCCCCACACAAAATGGTAGTTGTGCCCCATGCTACACTGAAACAGATCTGGGTTGTGAGAAGAGGAACTGAGAAGGAATCTTGTAACACCAAAAGTGTTATTTGTAAAGTACATTTCGTGATCTCATATGGAAGATGGGGACAGGAGAAGGTTACATCACAGAAAAAAATATTTAAAATTTTAACCAGATGGGTCTGTTTTCTAAAATTCATTCTTCCTATGGTACCAACAATGTGTCCCTTATTTGCCCAGCCTCATTAACCTTTGTCTTTTCCCTACTGAATTCTCCCCACTCCTCCACTCACCAAACTCAAATGTCTCCACCACTTACTAGATAATGCAATTCAGTACCCTCAATTCTGCATCTCATGATCTTCACCATCATGATCCTCATGGTCATGAACAGAACAAACGTTATATGCACTTTTGTGTCCAACACTCTTCTAAGGATTGACTCATTTAATCCTCACAAGAATCCAATGGGTTAGGTTTTATTTTTATCATTTACATTTTTATAGTTGAGGAAACTAAGGAATAGAGGTGAGGTAACTTGACAAAAATTACATAGATTGTATAGTTTGAGATGGAGCAGGGCTTTCAGATGTAGGCAACTGAAAACTGTAGCCTGTGCTCTTTGCCATGGACACTGCTTCTCACGCCACATCTTCCATAGTACTCAGCAGACAAAGGGTCTTAACAGGAAACAGCTGCCCACAGGAAGCAATAAAAATCTATAAATTCACTTTCCCACTACAAAATGTTAAATAATAAAATGGTGCAAAGAGCAACTGAACCTACCAAAAGGAGGGACTCTTCAGTAATGTCTTGACACAGTAAGTGAGTTGAGTTTTAAGAGATGCATAGAAGTTCAACAAGCAAAATATGGTGTTGTAGCTATAGGAAATGTTGGTGGTTGATGTTGGAATTGATGAGATTTTTGACTGGAGGACACATTTGAGGGACTAGAGATGAAGCTAGGGGAAAAAAAAAGATTTAAGGCAAGATAATAACTTGGCTTTGAACACCAAAATTAAGTTATTAATTTTAGGTGGTAGGAATTCAGAGATTTTTAGCAGGTGAATTATATAATCAAATCTATATTCTGGAAAACTCTGAGTGCACAATGAAGGACAAATTGGAAGGGAGTCAAAAAGAACCAAGTTAGGCTACTCTGCTCGTTAAAGCAACAGACTTAGTTTCATTGTCAGTTCCAAATGCCCCAAAATATCTCCAATCATTTTTTCCCCTTCTTTCTTTCTTTTTTTTTTTTTTTTTGGTAAAGGCAAGTGATTGCTACAATTCTGCATCTCATCATCATCGCCTTCCTTTCCTTAGACTTTTTTCTTTTAATCCACATTTCCCTCTTGTGTTCTGGAAGATAAAGATCATCAGAAAGCATTCAAAACCATTTTATTACCTTACTTCAAATCTATTTTCTTCTGCTTCAAATTCCTAGACTTAGTTTCATTCATTCATCGATTGAATAAAAACTTGCTGTCAGTCTCCCAAGGCAATACAAGTGAAAGCAAAGATAAACAAATGGGACCTAATCAAACTTATAAGCTTTTGCACAGCAAAGGAAGCCATAAGCAAAACGAAAAGACAACCTACAGACTGGGAGAAAATATTTGCAAATGATGTGACTGAAAAGGGCTTAATTCACAAATTATACAAATGGCTCATACAACTCAATAACAAAAAAACCCAAACAACCCAACCAAAAAATGGGCAGAAGACCTAAATAGGCATTTCTCCAAAGAAGGCATACAGATGGCCAATAGGCACATGAAAAGATGCTCATCATTGCTAATTATTAGAGAAAGGCAAATCAGAACTATAATGAGGTATCACTTCACACCACTCAGAATGACCATCATCAAAAAATCTACAAACAATAAATTCTGCAGAGGGTGTGGAGAAAAGGGAACCCTCTTGCACTGTTGGTGGGAATGTAAATTGATACAGCCACTATGGAGAACAGTATGGAAGTTCCTTAAAAAAGTAAAAATACAGTTGCCATATGATCCAGCAATCCCACTCCTGGGCATATATCTGGAGAAAACCATAATTCGAAAAGATACATACACCCTAATGTTCACAGCAGCACTATTTACAACAGCCAAGACACGGAAACAACATAAATGTCCATCGACAGATGAATGGATAAAGAAGATGAGGTGTATATGTGTGTGTGTATATATATGTATATATACACACACACAATGGAATAGTATATAGTCATAAAAAAGAATGAAATAATGTCATTTGCAGCAACATGGATTATCACATTAAGTGAAGTCAGAAAGAGAAAGACAAATACCATATGATATCATTTATATGTGGAATCTAAAATATGTCATAAATTAACTTATCTATGAAACAGACACAGACTCACAGACGTAGAGAACAGACTTGTGTTTGCCAAGGGGGAGGGAGGGGAAGGGAGGGATGGATTGGGAGTTTGGGACTAGCAGGTGCAAACTAGTATATATAGGATGGATAAACAACAAGGTCCTATTGTATAGCACAGGGAACTATATTAAATATCTTGTAATAAACAGTAATGGAAAAGAATACACACACATATGTATAACTGAATCACTTTGCTGTACAGCAGAAATTAACCCAACATGGTGAATCAACTATACTTCAATAAAATAAATTAAAAAAAAATAAACACTTTCTGGGTATCTACTACCCAGTAGGCATATAAATCTATTCCTTCCTAATTTTCCTCTGCTTTAAGATAGATTGCTACCTTTTGTGGAGTGTTGACCTGTTGAGACCTTGAGACAAGTTTATAATACAAGGTAGGACAGCAAATTGCCCACTGAAGGGAGCTGTCATGTGAAAAGATCAGATCTTCAGCTAGAACATGCTTGGCAATATTTCTCTCCTCTCTCTCTCTCTTTCTCTCAATGTCTTTGATCTTTGATGAATTTAGAAATATTTGAGAAGGCTCTGGGAGGTTAGAGATAATATGACCTTTGTCACAGAGAAGCAGACTGGAAAATTTGCAAAGAGGTCACCTGTAGGTAACCCTAAATTTAAATGAAGTAATCTGTAGCCTGTAAACTAGATAATGTTTAGGTGATGATTTCTCTGTGTGAGCCTCAAGTCTTTTGAAAGTCTCGTTTCAAAGTTCCAGCAGTCTCTATTATGGAAAGATACAAATAGTCTTATTTCCACACCTAGGCCCCACGGAAGAGTGCCCCCTTCAGGAAAGTGCCATGAAGACACAATTGCTTTAAAAAGTGAATCTTACAGAACCAAAAAATCGAGAACAGGGACTTCCAGTTTTACCTCTTACATGCAAAAAGCTTGGAAATTGTCTCTCCTGTACTAATAACAAGAAAAAATTGAACATCAGTGACTTTTCCTGGACCCATCAGAGAACTGAAGACTCAAGAGCAAAGAACTACCTAGTAATGTGGAAAGACAGCCAAAAATCGAGAGCCACAGCTGAGATCTGCTTTCCTGGAACAGCCACTGTCATAAAGTAGCAGAAGTACTTAAATGATCACTTTGACAAATTTCTGAAGGCTGAGCATGGACTAGCATGACAATGGGAAACTTAGAGGATTGCATTCTTAGGAGAGTGGCCACAATCAGGAATCTATCTCGAGGAACCCCATCTGGATGTCATGGTAAAAGGTCCAAGCAAGAGTCCTTTGTGGCTTAGGAAGAGGAAAAGAGTCATCACTGTGAAGCAAGGAGCATTCTCCATAGCAACTGTCTCCTCTTCATGGGAAAAGACTTAACCAGAGCCATACCTGAACTGGGGAACAAGCATTCCTCTTACTCTGTGCCCCCATTTCTTCCTGTCTCAACTAAGGGCGGTGGGAAGCTCTACTACGGAGAAATAAATCCTTGTGAAGGCTCAGATCCAGAGACAAAGGCCCACTGAAAGACTGAGACTTAATCATAACATGATAGAATGCTCCCCCTCCCACATACCTTACCACACCACTAACAGGGTTCCAGTATAACAACAGTGGACTACAGCTAAGCAAACTACAGGATGCATACTCTCCCTGAGAAGAACAACTTAAAGTCAAAATCAAGAGGAAAACAAAACAACAAAAACAAAGGCACTAGAGGAATTTGAAGCCTCTGACACCCACAGCTACAGCAAATGTTAAACACAGCCCAATGCCTAGACGCATGAAAATAAATCCTCACAATAAAAGCCTATTTACTTCAGTTCCCATGACCCAATAAAATATGTCTGGCTTTCAACAAATAATTACAAGACATGCAAAACATCAAGAAAAAAACACAATTGGAAGAGACAAAGCAAGCATAAGAACCAGACTCATACAGTACAGATGTTAAAACACTCAGATAGGGAATTTTAAATAAATAATAATCAATACGTCAAGGTCTCTAATGGATAAAAAAGAAAACAAGAGAGAACAGATAGGTAATGTCGACAGAGAGATGGTAATGTTAAGATAGAATAAAAATTAATGCTAGAAATCAAAAAAACGGTAACAGAAATGGAACAGGTTTTGCTGGGCTCATTTGTAGACTGGATACAGATGAGAAAAAAAATACAGTGAGCTCAAAGATAGGGCAACAGTAACTTCTCAAACTGAAATGCAAAGAGAAAAACAGAATTTTTGAAACACAAAATATCTAAGAAATGTGGGACAATTTTAAAAGGTATAACATATGCATAATTAGCATATCAGAAGGAAAAGAAAAGAGATAAAGTAGAAGAAATATTTGTATTAATAATGACTCAGAACTTTCAAAAACTAATGACAGAAACAATACCACAAATACAGGCAGTTCACATATAGGAATATAGAAACTGCAGATTATCAAGCAGAAAAACATGGGGAAAAAACCTCCAAGGGACTCCTGGTTCATTATATAAGAAGCTTAGAAGTTGCCATTTCATGCTAACAATAAGTAAAAAGCTGAACAAACTAAAAAATCAACAAGTCTTAGTTAGATCCTTAAGAGAAGTGAGGTCATAGGGCAAACCACTGCCTCCAAGTTTGCAGACCGACAGTGAATACAGAGAATCACAACCAACTGCAGCAGAACCTCACAAGCAGAAAACCTGGCAGGAACCAGTGCCAGGGTAAGAAAACCTGACCTCCAATTAACAAGTTGCTAGAGGCTCACTGTGGACAAGTCTGAGAGTTGGGAACTCCAAGGAGACACCTCACACTTAGGTGAGTTATATCTCCAGGAGATTTACCAGGTCCTCACCGTGAATTTCCGAGAAAATTCGCCATGTGCTTCCAGCAGTGGGGAGGGAAAAGGAACCATTTTGAGATATACCAGAGCATTCTTTTCTTCGTAATTAGATCTGCCTTCAGGAGGAACTATTTCACCAAATCCTAGCTTGCTGGGGTTTTATCACAGCCTAAACAACTCCTGCCCACTCCAGCAATCTTGTCCCATCTAAGAGGGGAGAGATCTGAGAAGCAAATGTGAAGTTCCCAATCCAGAGGCACAGGCTCGTTAAAAGACTGAGACTTATTTTTTTGTTAATATATAAATGTTTTATGTTTTGAATTTTATTTTTATTGTATAGCAGGTTCTTATTAGTTATCCATTTCATACATATTAGTGTATATATGTCAATCCCAATCTCCCATCATCCCACCATTACCACCACACCCCACTTCCCCCCCTTGGTGTCCATACGTTTGTCCTCTACATCTGTGTCTCAAAAAAAAAAAAAAAAAGACAAGACTGAGACTTAATCATAGGACTATGGAAGGCTTCCCCTCCCCCCACCTCACACCACATCACCTAGGGTCTACTTAACAACAGTTCCTTTTACCCAGTAAATCAGTTCTAGCTATTAAGAAAAAAATTAACAATACATACTAAAAGGCAAAAAAACACAGTTTGAAAAGGCAGAGCAAGCATCATACCAGACATGGCACAGACTTTGGAATTATCAGACTGGGAATTTAAAACAACTCTGATTAATATGCTTAGGATTTTTACTGATAAAGTAGACAGAATATAAGAACAGATGGGCAATGTAAACAGAGAGAAAAAAATCCTAAGAAAACACCAAAAAGAAATGCTAGAAATAAAAAGAAAATATTGTAACAGAAATGAAGAATAATTTTCATAGGTTTATTAGTAGACTGGACATGACTGAGGAAAGACTCTCTGAGCTACAGGATATATCAATAGAATACTTGAAAACCAAAAAGCAAAGAGAACAGACTGAAGAATAGAATATCCAAGGGTTGTGAGACAAACTACAAAGTTGTAACATACTCATACCAGAGAAGAAGAAAGAGAAAGAGGACCAGAAGGAATATTTGAAACAAGAATGATTGAGAATCTCCCCCAATTGAAGTCAGATACCAAACCACAGATCCAGGAAGCTCAGAGATCAAGTAGAATAAATGCCTAAAAAAGCTATACCTTAGGCATATTATCTTTGGACTACAGAAAAAAATCAAAGATTATTTTAAAAATCCTAAGAGAAGCCAGAGGAACAAATATAAGAATTACATCCAACTACTCCACAGAAATCATGCAAGGAAGAAGAGAATGGATTGAAATATTTAATGTACTTACAGAAAAAAATCTCACCAACCTATAATTCTGTACACAACAAAATTATTCTTCAAAAGCGAAAGAGAAATAAAGACTTTCTTGACAAAAATTGAAAGAATTTGTTGCCAATAGACATGCCTTGCAAGAATTATTAAAAGAAATTGTTTAGAGAAGGAAAATGATATAGGTGGAAACTCAGATCTACATCAAGAAAGGAAGAGCACTGGAAAAGAAGTGAAAGAAAAATTAAAATCGTTCATTTTTCTTATTCCTATTTGATCTGACAACAGTTTGCTCTAAATATTATAACAACAATGTATTTGATTCTGTATGCTTATGTATAAGTGAAATGAATGAAGGCAATGATACAAAGGATGATAGGGAGGAATTAGGGTTATTTTGTTATTATGAGGTTCTCAGATTAAGTGGTGCAGTGTTATATGAAAATGGACTTGGATCAGATATACACATATATTGCAAACTGTAACACAAACACTTAAAATATTTTTAATACAAAGTAGTATAAATGGTATGCTAAGAAAGGAGAGAAAATGGAATTATAAAATGCTCAGTTAAAACCACAAAAGCCAGAAGCAGAGTGGAAGATTAAAACAGAAACAGATCATGAGAAACAAATAGAAAACAGTAAAAAAAAAATGTGGTAGATATTAATTCCACTCTATCAAAAATCACACTCCAATGGTCTAAATGCACCAATTCAAAAACAGAGATTGCCAGAGTGGATCAAAAAACACAACCCAACTATTTGTTGTCTACAAGAGCCTCCTCTAAATATAAAGGCATATGTTAATTAAAAGTAAAGGGATGGGGAACAATATATCATGCTAACACTAATCAAAAGAAAGAAGGAGTGGCTACGTTAATTTCAGGCAGAGCCGATTCAGAGCAAGGAAATTTATCAGACCTACAGAGGGATGTTACAGAATGACAAAGTGGTCCATTTTCCAAGAAGACAGAACAATTCTTAATGGGTATGTTGCCTAACAACAGACCGTCAAACCATGTGAGGCAAAAACTGATAGAACTACAAGGAGAAATAGATGAATCTACTATTATAGTTGGAGATCTCAATAACTCTGTCTCAGAAATGGACAGATTCAGCAGGCAGAAAATCAGTAGGACAAGTTGAACTCTTATAGTACCATCAATCACCTGCATTGATATAATTGACATCTATAGACTACTTCATCCAACAACAGTAGAATACACATTTTCTCAACCTCACATGAAACATTCACCACAGTAGACCACATTCTAGGCCATAAAACATACAACAAATTTTAAAAAATAGAAATCAGAATATACATGCTGTCAGACCACAGTGGAATTAAACTAGAAACCAAAAACAGTAAGATTGCTAGAAAATCCCCAAATACCTGGAGAGTAAACAACACAGTTCTAAATAATGCATAGGTCAAATAAGAAATCAAGCTATTAAAAAATACTTTGAACTCAACGAAAATTTCAAAAATTTATCAAATTTATCAAAATTTGTGAGATGCAGTGAAAGCAGTGTTTATAGTGAGATTTATAGCATTAAATATATATATTAGAAAAGGAGATTGACCCCAAATCAAAAATCTAGGATTGCATCTCAGGAAACTAGAAAACAACCAAATTAGATCCAAAGCAAGCAGCAGAAATTAAAAATTAGAACAGAAAACAGTGAGATTAAAAATTTAAAAATCAATAGATAAAAATCAACAAAACCAAAAGATGCTGCTTGGAAAGATCAGTAAAACTGACAAGACTTTAACCAAGGTAACTAAGAAAAATAAAGAGAAGGTGCAAATTACTAATGTCACAAATAAAACAAGAGACACCACTACAGATCTCATAGACATCAAAAGGATACAAAAGAAATACTATTAAAGACTCTATGCCAACAGATTTTGATAACCAATGATATAGACCAATTCTCTGAAAGACAATATCTGCCAAGATTCACACAAGAAGAAACAGATGATCTGAACAGGCCTGTATCTATTAAGGAAACTGAATTGATAATTTAAAACCTTCCATAACAGAAAGCGTAAGGCACATATGGGTACCTTGGTGAATTTTACCACATTTAAGGAAGGAATTATAAGAATTCTTTACAATCTTTTACAGAAGATAGAAGCAAAGGGAATACTTCCCAACTCATTCTGTGAGGCCAGCATTTTCCTAATACTAAAGCCAGAAAAACTATGAACCAGTATCTCTCATGAGTATAGATGCAAAAATCAACAAAATATTAGCAAATCAAATCCACAATGTATATAAAGAATTACTCACCACCATTAAGAGTGATTTAGTCCAGGTATGCAAGACAGTTTCAGCATTCAAAAGTCAATTAATGTAATTTATCACATCAACAGACTAAAAATTACACGATCATATAAATAGATGCAGAAAAAGCATCTGACAAAATTCAAAGCCCATTTATAATACTCTGAGTAAACTGAGAATAGAGGGAAACTTTCTCAACCTGATAAAGAGTATCCATAAAAAACCTACAGCTAACATCATACTTAGTGGTCAAAAACTTGAAGCCTTCCCATAAGATAAGGTTCAAGTCCCCTCTCACCACTCCTTTTCAACATTATATTAGAATTATTTGCTAATGCAATAAGGCAAAAAAAGGAAATAAAAGGTATACAAATTGGGAAGGAAGAGAAAACTATTTGCAGATGACAGGATCGTCTATAGACAATCTAAAAGAAGCAACAAAATTACTACTGGAACTATTAAATAATTACAGCAAGGTTTCAGAATATAAGGTTAATTAATATACAAAATCAATGAATAAGTAGAGTTTGAAAATTAAAACAATACCTTCAAAATGAAATTCAAAATGAAAAAATTTTCAAAATTTTCTTCAAAATAAATATTTAGGCATAAATCTAACAAAATATGTTCAAGTTCAATATGAGGAAATCTCTGATGGAAGAAATTAAAGAAGAACTAAATAAATGGAGAGACATTCCATGTTCAAGGAAAAGATGACTCAGTAGTGTCAATAAGTCAGTTCTTCCCAGGTTGATCACCATCTCAATCGAAATCCCATCAAGTTCTTTTATGGATATCAGCAAACTGATTCTAAAGTTGTTTATGGGAAGTCAAAAGACCCAGAATAGCCAACACAATATTGAGGAAGAACAATGTTATTAGGCTGATACTACTTGACTTTAAGACTTATAAATCTACAGTATTCAAGACAGTGTGGTATTGTCAAAAGAATAAGCAAACAAATGGAACAAAATAGCCCAGAAATAGATGCCTCAGTCAACTGATCTGTGACAAAGAAGTAAAAGCAGTGACAGTGAAAGATTGAGTGAAAAGATTGTCTTTTCAACATGTGGTGCTGGAGCAACTGGACATCTGCGTGTAAAAAAAAATGAATCTAGACACAGATCTTATAACTTTCACAAACATTAACTTAAAAGGGATCACAAACCTAAATGTAAAATGTGAAAAAACACAGCTCCTAGAAGATAACATAAGAGAAAATCTAGATGACCTTGGCAAGGCAATGACTCTTTAGATACAAGACAAAGACATAATACGTGAAAGAAATAATTGATTAACTGGACTTCATTAAAAGTTAAAACCTTCTGCAATGTGAAAGACATTGTCAAGAGACTGAAAAGGCAAGCCATAACTGGAAGAAAATATTTGCAAATGACGTATCTGATAAAGGATTGTTAGTCAAAATATACAAAGAACTCAAAACTCAACAATAAGAACACAAGGAACCCAATTTTAATAATGAGCCAAAGACCTTAAGAGACATATCACCAAAGAAGATAATGCAGATGGCATATAAGCACAGGAAAAGATGCTCCATGTCATATGTCATTAGAAAAATGCACATTAAAACAATGATATACCACTACACACTTTTAGAATGGCCAAAATCTTGAACATTGACAACACCAAATGCTGACCAGGATGAGGAGCAACAGGAACTCTCATTCATTGCTGGTGGGAATGCAAAATAGTACAGCCACTTTGCAAGACAGTGTGGGAGTCTGTTACAAAACTAAACACATCTTACCATACAATTCAGCAATCGAGCTCATTGGTATTTACCCAAATGAGTTGAAAACTTAAGACCATGCAAAACCTGCACACAGATGTATATAGGAGCACTATACATAACTGCCAAAACTTGGAAGCAACCAAGATGTTCTTCAGTAGGCAAATGGATAAATGGTGGTACATCCAGACAAAGGCATATTATTCAGCACGAAAAGGAAATGAGCCTTCAAGCCATGAAGAAATGTAAATGCATATTACTAAGTGAAAGAAGCCAATCTGAAAAGGCTCCATACTGTATGATTCCAACTATATGACATTCTGGAAAAGGCAAAATTATCAAGACAGTAAAAAAATCAGTGGTTGCCAGATTATTAGAGGAAGGAGAGGGATTAAAAGGTGGAGCACAGAGGATTTTCAGGGATTTTTAGTAGGGAAATTACTCTGTGTGATACTGTAATGGTGGATACATATCATTATAAATTTATACAAACCCATAAAATGTACAACACCGTGTGCGAACTGTAATGTAAATTATGGACTGTGGGTGATAAGATGTGTCAGTGTAGGCTCATCAGTCATAACAAATGCATCACTACATGGGGGATGTTGATATGAGAGAGGCTATGCATGTTTGTGGACTGGGGATAAATGGGAAATCTCGGTATCTTCTGCTCAAAATTGCTATAGCCCTAAAACTACTGTAAAATGTAAACTCTAATAAAAACAAACAAAACTACAGGTAGGCATGCATTTTAAATACGAAAGAAAACCAAAGATAAAGAGTAATTCTTGAAATGAGCCAGGGAGGTGCAGAAGTACCTTATCTATAGAGGAGCAGCAAAAAGAAATAAAGCAGACCTCTCGTCAGAAGCTAAGCAAACAAGACAATAATGAGTGAAATCTTCAAAGTTTTGAAAGAAAACAAACCCAACCTATAATTTTATATCCAGGAATTTTTTTCTTCAACAATGAAGAAGAAATAAAGACTTTCTCAGGAAAAAATCAAAAACAAAACCAGAAACGGTTGCAAATCATCACCAGCTGACCAGTTAAGAATTGTTAAAAGAAGTTCTTCAAGGAAAGGAAAATTACATAGGTCAGAAATTTTGATCTAGATCAAGAAAGGAAGGGTACTAGAGAAGGAAAACTTGAAAGTAATTTTTTCTTAATTTAAAAGATAACAGTTTAAAATAATAATAACGCATCAAGTCATCACAGCATATGGATAAGTGAAATGAATGACAACAATGTTATGAGGTCTGGAGGTTCTACCTATTATACGGTTCCTTCACTGCACAAAAAATGATAGAGTGTTCTTTGAATGTGGTCTTAGAGTAATTTAAAATGTCACAGTCTGGCATAGTCCTATGAAATTCTTTACTGCGTTTACTCTAATGATATCATCTAGGACCTTGTTCTTTACAATAAGAAGTGCCCTCTCTGTGACAACCAATGGGTGACAGCTCTCAGCATCGGATATAATTTTGCTTCCCATAGGAACTGATTGATATAAATTTTGGATCCTCTAAATCATGCACTTTTTGGTGTTTCTCTGTTTACATCATCCCCGGAAAGGCCTTCATGGCATGTCTTTTGGCCACTAAACCACACTATGCTGAAATCATCTTACATAAACTCCTTTTGCCTCATTCTTTCTTTGTTTTCTTTTTCCATTTATTTTTACCATGCTATAATCTGTAAATCTTAGTAAGCTACCTTAAAACCTTTTAAAATAAGATAAAGTAAAACAAACAAATGAATCAGTACTGTTCAAAGTATAATCCTGAGGAATACTAGAACAAATTATAGCTGCCACAGAGTAAACCAAATGGCATTTATCCTTTTGATCACTGATGATCGAAGTTATTTAGATGATGAAGTTATTTAGATGTTGTTATTTAGATGATGAAGTTATTTAGTTTCATAGTTGCCTCACGGTCTTTGAACCATACTGAGGGAGCAATAATGTCACAATGGCTTCGTCATCTTTTGCTATACTTTTCTTATGTCACATAGTCATTTTAGTACTTGTCACTTCGAAAAGCATTAATTATCTGCCAGCAAAATAACAAGGATTATTACTGTGATGTGGTTTACACTCGTCATTTCACAGAAACATATAATCCTAGAGCTGGAATCTATTTCAAAGGATTATTTGTTCTAGTCTTCGCTGTGAGTTGATGATTATTTGCAAAGCTCCCAGTTACAGAAACCCTGTAGGTTCTCCTAGAACTTTTGAAAGATCTTTACACTTTCTTCTGCCAATAAACTCAGACTGAATATCAAACATTTTAATTAAAAAAACTTTCCTTATCTACAGTACATATTTTAGTGTTCCTCAAAAACATGATTAATAAACATTTCCTATTTCTTGGAAATGGCTATTAGAACTCTTAGTTGAAGGCAAAGAGAAAAAAAGTACTCAAATTTTAAAGAAATATATGAAAATTGAGGTCAGACTACTCTTGGCCCCCTGGGTTTATTAAGAAACAACCTCAGAAGGCTATGGTACCACTGTAGCATCGTCCCAGGTCCCCCTCACCTTCCTCTGGGCTCTATAAGAGGAAAAATAGGGCTTGCCCAGAAAGAGACAAATCTTTGGTCCTGAATCATTGGCCTGTGGCAAAGTGTCATGCTGCCTGCATGCCTCGCACGCACCCCCTCCCACAAACCATGGGAGAGGTGCTGTTTGAAATAATACTTCATGAAGACTGAGGATGCCTGCAAGAAGGGGAGGATGAAATCTCATTCCCTACTTGGAAGTGTGCTTAAGGAATCATCAACTGTGTCATCTACAAGTGACAGGGACTCCTGATTTGCCCTGGTGAGCTCATCCTAGCTTGCCTTGAGAACAACGCCAGCTCATTTTTTATCCTGCTTCCACCACCAAGAAAGTTAAAAACTGCATGAAATCAATACAAATCATTTACTAGTAAATATATGATTTATAGAAGATTTTTGAGAAGACAGAAGAGGACAAATTGCTAATCTCAAGGAGGGGTGATATAGTGAAGAGTGTTTCCCCAATTATGAAATCCTTGGATTTCATTTTCAGAGGTGGTCTTGTGGGACTATTGTTACATGAGGAACATATTGGGAAGTGTGGCTTATTAATTTAACTTATTAAAATCAGTCATAGGAGAAGAATGTCCATCCACAGCTCACCGTTACTATTTAATAGTTTTACATTTTAATCAATGAAATAAGACCAATGAAACCAAAATTAAAAAGCATAATTATTGGAAAGGAGATCAAATTATCTGCAGATGATGTGATCATATAGCTAGAGAATTCATGATGATAAATTACAAAACTCTTAGAATTAAGAAAATAAACTCTAAGGTACAAGAAAAATGCTCAACTATTAATAACTTTTTACATACAAGCAATAAAGAATTAAAGACTACAGAGAAAATATTTAACAACGATAGAAAAATATAAAAAGTAACTTAGAATATCTCAAAGAGAAATGTAAAGATCCCTTATAAAGAAGGCTGTGCAGTCTTGCTAAGAGATTTTTTAAGTGTTTGAAACAAAATTAAAAATACTCCACATTACTGCATAGAATGGTAATACGATAAAATGTTAAATCTTTCCCAATTAATGTATAGGTTTAATGCAATTAAGATAAAATTGTACAGGGAATTTTTTGGTAACTGGATGAAATTGTTTTAAAGTTTCGGCAGCTGATCAAACAAGTAAGAAATTAAATTTTGGGAAAAAATAATATACCTTCCACTATCAAATATGAATACAGAGCACAATCCTTCACTAATTACAACGTGGTACTGACAAAAAAGGAAACAGGTAGATTAATGTGATAAAATGTATGAGGCTCTGAAATAGTAATTCATACAACTTCATAAATAACAAAGGAATAATCAGAAATAAATGGGGAAATATCAGTATTCAACAGATGATGTTGAAAGAATTGACTAAATACATGGAACAATCAAGTAGAGATTTTTCCTCACATGATGCAACAAAACAAATTCCAGAGTTTAAGGAAAGTATTTTAAAAAAGAAGTAAACAAATTTTAGAAGAACATGTCTGTTGCTGGGGTGGGTACTTTTCTACTTAAGACTCTCACACAAATGAAGAATCCAATCAGCCTATGTAAAAAAAAGCAGCTTTATGGTCTGGTATACTATAGAAATCTGCATATAGATCCATGAACAGGAAATGAGATATAGCTGGTCCTCAGAGGGGAAATCACTGGAAACAAAATATCAGATCCTGTGACTTGTTTCTCTTCTTCTAAGGGTAACACAAGTTTTTACCCTGGTGCTCCGCTCGTGTATCTGTTGTTTTTCTCTCTTTCTAGACCTTTCCTTGTATCTCTAATCCCGGTTCATTTCAGTGGACTTCCTCCATATGCAACGTAACTATCAGCTCAGTTTCCTGCAAATGACCTGCAAAAATTCTGAGTTTCTCTTTCATATTACTAGAAAGGAGTAATATGATTTAGCTGATAAAACAGGGGTTAATATCTCCAGATCTTCCTCTCCTCAGCCAGCCTATTGTTTTCCCTGTCCAAAAGTCTTACCTTGTCTGCCACAGAAGTTTTAATTAGCAGAACTACAGTGCTTATATTTACAAACCAGCTTAGACTAAAAAGCGCTGTTTGAAAAAAACAGAAATTGAAAAAGCTTCAGTTGTTTATTTCATTTTCAACTCCTGATCCTGAGGAGAATTACAATCGGTGCTTCTAACTACAATCATAATTGTAATTTAAAGGCAATCATTTTTAAGGGATACATTTGCTCCTTGTTGTTATTTATGAGTTATTTTACATAAACTTATTTAGAAGTAAAAGAGGATTTGGTGACATCAAGTTTCTAACAGTTCATTTTAGAACAGATAGAATTTTAGAGTTAGAATTAAAGAAACAGGCAAACAAACACACACAAGTTTCCACTCTGATCTTTTGTCCCTCCCTCACCCCTGTTGTGATGATTTACCAGTCTTCTGGTCAGTCTCCTTCATTTATTTTAGCCTAAGACGCCTGGTTTTATGTCTTTCTCTACACCCTCACATTCTGTCATCCTTGGTGATATTAACATCAACATGGACCACCCACTCAATGCCCTGGATGCTCAGGTCACTCTGGTTCTTGACCTCCTTGTGCCCAGTGATTCTTTCCCCTCCACCTAAGCCTCCAAGGTCGTGGTCACAGGCTGGCTCTTATCATGTGACAGTGTACTACCTCTAAAATCACAAATTCAAGTATCCCACTCCCTCACCCAATCTTCTGTCTTTCCAACAAGTCACCACTCACTCTATCCACCCCACCCAACATTTCTATCCCAAACTGCAGCCATGACTTGAACTCATTAGGACTTCCAGGTCCTTGACCTCTTTCTTTTTTTCCAAACCTTCATACTTTCCCTTTTACATTATGTAGCTGAGATCTCTTCAGTGATTATCTGAATAAATTTTGCAACTAGCTTAATAACTTAATTCACTGGTCCATCATCTTTTTCATCATAGCCATTGGGTAAAACTCCAACCCTAGGTTATTATTATATATATATAATTTATTTGTGGCTGCATCAATGAGGCCAGGAGCTGGTGGAGAAAGTCACATTTAATGGAAGAGTAGCTCCACAACAAATTCAGGAATGCCGGCTTCAAATGGCGCTCAAAACTACAAAGAAGAACATTTATACTATGACCTCACTCTCTTCTTCTCCACAATGACTTTACATAATTAAAAAATCCAGCTCCCCACATTTATATATTCATTCTCATATTCTCTCTATACTTATCCCCATCTCTCGCTCTTCAGTCTTTCAATTCTATCTCTAATGCTCTAATGGAAAGCACATACTTTTTTATTGCATTTGTTATAGTTATAAATTATAGAAACAAATTATATTAACATAAATGAATATTTATTATAAAGTATATGAATTATGAGAAGAGGTCAAGATAGCAGAGTAGGGGAATGTGGAACACAACTCCCCCCATGAACATACCAAAAATACATCTAAATGTGGGACAATTCTCACTGAAAACTCTAGACTAGCAGAAAGACTCCTGTACAACCAAGGCTGTAAGAGAGATCCACACACAGCACTGGGTAGGAAGAAAAGAGAAGTGATTAGGTCAGGACCTGTACCCTGGGAGGGGACTCAGAGGAAAAGGGAAATTACACTGTTGGAGATCTCCTCTGGGGAGTGAGCAGTTCAAGCCACATTTTGGGTGCCCCAGCCCTGGGGTTCGACAGAGGGAAGACAAGCACCCTTAGCTGGTTAGGGGGCCAGTAAGACTAACAGGAGAGCTGTGAGAAGCCTAGATTCTTCTTGTGAGGAGTGCACGGATGCTTGCTCGCTTCCAAAGCAGGGCAGAGAAGGGAGATTGAAAACTTCACACGTGGCTGCTGGTTTCCCATCACTGTCCCGGCGTGTGGCCCAGCCTGAGCCCAGTGAACGCTCCAGCCCTGCTGGCTTCATGATGCAGCTCCACACTGGGGCTAGGGCTGCCAAGGCCAAGGAGAGACCTCAGCTGTGAGACACAGAGGCAGCTCAAACCCAAAGTGGCATCTGAGCAGGGCTGGGGCAACCGTTATTGGTGCTTATGGAGGTAGAGCATCAGAAGCAGTTCAGGTCTGGACCCTGGCCACACTGCCATAGGCTGCAACCCAACCCATGCCAAGAGACCACACAGGCCCCACCTGCTCTGTGGTGCAGCTCCACACCAGTGCGAGGGTGCCAGTGCTAGGAGGGGAGAGAACACAAACTAAAAGGGAAAAGAGCCAGCTCAGACCCTACTCTCAGGGCTTCTGCTCCAGCAGCTTGGGACCTGACCCCACCCCAGATAGGGCAGTACAGCCACTGAGCAGAGGGGAATCCTTAGCTCACACCTGGCTTTGGCCCTAACCCCTCTGTCTCCAGCCCCACATCCTACCAAGGTGATAGCTGCCAGCACCCTGAGGAAAGATGTGACTTGTGTTTACGTCAAATTCAGCTCTCTCACCAAAGCCACTGGGCACACGCAGGCTGTATATCATGCTCCTACATAAGGACACCCCTTCAAGACTGCAATAGGTAACTCTTTCACCTCTCATTCAACTCTCATTCAAAAATGAGAAGACTGAAGAATTTGTCTCATTTGAAAGAACAAGAAAAACCCCTGAAAAAAAAAAAAACACTAATGAAACAGAAATAATTTGCCAAAAAACAATTCAAAGCATTTTTTTCCAACCACAGCAGTATGAAACTAGAAATCGGTTAGTTACAGGAAGAAAAATGGGAAAAGCACAAAATACCTGGAGAATAAACAACATGCTACTAAAAAACCAATGGGCCAAAAATGAAATCAAAGAGGAAATCAGAAAACACCTAAAGATAAATGAAAATGGAAATACAGGACACAGCAAAAGCAGTTCTGAGAGGGAAGTTTATAGCAATATAGGTCTACCACAAGAAACAAGAAAAATTTCAAATAAACAACTGAACTTACCATCTAAAGGAATCATAAAAAGAAGAACAACGCCCAAGTCAGCAGAAGGAAAGAAATAATAAACAACAGAGAGGAAATAAATAAAATAGATAAAAAACAATAGGAGGATCAATGAAACAAAGAGCTGGTTTTCTAAAAAGTTAAAAAAAAATATGATAAACCTTTAGCCAGTTTCACCAAGAAGAAAAGAGAGGACGCAAATAAACAAAATAAGAAACGAAAGAGTAGAAATTATCACAGATACCACAAAGATACAAAAAAATCCTGAGAGAATTCTACGAACAGTTATGTACTAACAGATTGGACAAACTAGAAGAAATACTCAAATATCTAGAAACATACAACCTGCCACAATTGAATCAGGAAGAAATAGACCATTTGAACATACCAATCACCAGAACTGAAATTGAATTTGTAATTAAAAAACTCCCAGCCAAACAAAGTCCAGGATTGGATGGTGTCACAGGGAATTCTACCAAATGTATAAAGAAGAGCTAATACCTATCCTTCTCAAACAGTTCCAGAATATTGAAGAGGATGGAACACTCCCCAAATTCAGGCCATTACCCTGATATCAAAACCAGACAGACACCAGAAAACAAAGGAAAATTACAGGCCAATATCTCTGCTGTATATAGATGCAAAAATCCTCCACAAAACACTAGCAAACCAAGTTCAATAATTTATAAAAAGGATCATACACCATGATCAAGTGGGATTTATTCCAGGGATGAAAAGTTGATTCAATATTCACAAAATCAATGTGATACACCACATTAACAAAAGGAAGGATAAAACATTGCATGATCATCTCAATATACACAGAAAAAGCACATGACAATATTCAACATCCATTCATGATAAAACCTCTCATCAAACTTGGTATAGAGAAATATATCCCAACATAATAGAAGCCATTTATGACAAACCCACAGCTAACATTATACTCAAATGTGAAAAGCTGAAAGCCTTTCCTCTAAAATCAGGAACAAAACAAGGATTCCCACTCTTGCCATTTCTATTTAATGTAGTTTGTAAGTCCTAGCCACAGCAATCAGATAAGAAATATAAATAAAAGTCATCCAAATTAGAATGGAAAAGTAATACTGTCACTATTTGAAAATGACATGATACTATATATAAAAACCATAGTCTCCACCAGAAAACTATTAGAACTAATAAATGAATTCAGTAAAGTTGCAGGATACAAGATTAATATACAGAAATCTGTTACTTTTTATACACTAATAATGAACTATCAGAAAGAGAAAGCAAGAAAACAATCCCTTTTTTAAATGCATCAAAAAGAATAAATACCTAGGAATAAATTAACCAAGGAGATGAAACACCTATACTCTGAAAACTATAAAATCCTGATGAAGGAATTTGAAAATGATACAAGGAAATGTAAAGATATCCCACATTCTTGAATTGAAGAATTTAAATTGTTAAAATGTTTATATTATCCAAAGCAATCTACAGATTTCATGCAATATCTATCAAAATACCCATGACATTTTTCACAGGAAAAAAAATCCTAAAATTTATATGGCGCCACAAAAGACCCTAAATTTCCAAAGCAATCTTGAAAAAAAAGAACAAAGCTGGAGGTATCATGTTCCCTGACTGCAGACTATACCACAAAGCTACAGTAATCAAAACAGCATGGTACTGGCATAAAAACAGACACATAGATCAATGCAACAGAATAGAGAGCCCAGAATCCATGCACTTATGGTCAATCAATCTACAACAAAGGAGACGAGAATATATAATGGACAAATAGAGTTTCTTAATAAGTGATGCTGGGAAAACTAGTCAGCTACATGTAAAAGAATAGGTTCAGAACAGTTCCTCACACCATATACAAAAATAAACTCAAAAAGGATTAAAGATCTAAACGTAAGACCTGAGACCATAAAACTCCTGGAAGAGAATATAGGCAGAACACTCTTTTCATAAATCGTAGCAATATTTTTTTGAATCTGTATCCTAAGGCAAAAGAAAATAAAAGTGAATGAAAACCTAAAACAACTAGGACCTAATTAAACTTTGCAAAGCAAAGAAAGCCCTGACAAAATGAAAAGACAGTCTAAGAAATGGGGGAAAATATCTCGAAATGATATGACCAATAAGGTGTAAATACCCCAAATACATAAACAGCTCTAAAACTCAATATCAAAAACAAACCAAAAAATGGGCAGAGGCTCTCAATAGACACTTTTCCAAAGAAGACATAGAGATGGTCAAAAGGCACCTGAAAAGATGCTCAAATTGTTAATCATCAGAGAAATGCAAATCAAAACCACAATGAGAAATCACCTCACACCTGTCAGAATGGCTATCATCAAAAAGACCACCAGTAACAGATGTGGATGATGTGGAGAAAAAGGAACCCTCCTGCACTGTTGGTGGGAATGTAAATGTGTGCAGCCACTATGGAGAACAGTATGGAGGTTCCTCCAAAAACTAAAAATAGGACCAACATATGATCCAACAATTCCACTCCTGTGTATATATCCAAAGAAAATGAAAACACTAATTCTAAAAGAAATATGTGCCCCTATGTTCATAGCAACATTATTTATAATAGCCAAGATAAGGAAGCAAGATGAGTGTGCATCAACAGATGAATGTATAAAGAGTTGTGATATATATATAAGAGAATACTACTCAGCTATAAAAAAGAATGAAATTCTGCCATTTGCAACAACATGGATTGACCTAGAGAGTACGCTTAGTGAAATAAGTCAGAGAAAGACAAATACACTGTTATCACTTACATACGAATCTAAAAAATAAAGCAAATGAATGTATATAACAAAACAGAAACAGATTCACCAGTATAGAGAACAAACGAGTAGTTACCAGTGGGAAGAGGGAAGGAGGGGAGAGGCAAGATATATACAAACAACCATTTATCTAGTAAATAAGCAAGAAGGGTATATTGTTCAGCACAGGGAAATATAGCAATTATTTTGTAATAACTTTAAAGTCAGTATAATCTAAAAATATTGAATCACTATACTGTACACCTGAAACTAAAATAACATTGTAAATCAACTATACTTCAATAAAAATAATTATATGCATTATTATAAATTATATGCTATGAATTATATGAATAATTTATAATAATTCTGTGAGAATTTTTATAATAAAAATCTACTCATTAGATTGCTCGTGAGGGCAAGGCCACACCTGATTGTTTACCATTCTATCTCTACCGACTGTTGAAGCACCTGACAATAGTAGATACTCCAAAAATTTATATTGATAGAATAAACAAACACATACACTTCAGTAAACACATTAACTCACTTTAAAAATAGCTTTAAATACTCGGTATGCCATGACAAGAATTGTGCTCATACTGAACCATCTTCCGTATATGTCTAGTATAATATGTGTGGACTGTGACTCCCCTTCTTTAGCACATTCTTTAAGTGAATTCTGTTCTGAATAGTCACTGCTTTCACATACTTTTTTTTTCTTTTTTTCGGTATGCGGGCCTCTCACCGTTGTGGCCTCTCCCGTTGTGCAGTACAGGCTCTGGACACGCAGTCTCAGTGGCCATGGCTCACGGGCCCAGCCGCTCCACAGCATCTTCCCAGACCGGGGCACGAACCCGTGTCCCCTGCATCGGCAGGCGGACTCTCAACCACTGCGCCACCAGGGAAGCCCCATGTACTTTTTAACTGTCAATTATTTTTCCATTTCTTGCCTTGTATTGAGAAAATATCAAAAAGTACATTTTTTCACCTTGACTAAATTCTACAAACATATGATTTTAAAACTTTTGGCAATTGATATACGTTATGCACTTTGCTAATGGCTGGGAAGTGATGAGGTGGATGCAAAATAACACAGAAAACCTACCACCCAGGTATCACAATCTCATGGGAGAGTTCTACTTTTACAAAGGTCTAATTGTTAGGCTTGGCTTCCCATTCAAAAGACATAAAACCAAAATAACAGAGGCTCAGATAAGACAGAAATGCATTATAGTGCAATATAACTATGGGAGTTACATGATTATTAAGATCAGAGGCTCCTTTCTCCTCATAGCCCAGTGTGGTGGCTACTGTTCCAGCCACTGCATCTACATTCTGAACAGCAACAAGAAAGGGAAGGAAAAGGGCACACTTCCCTCCTTTTATGACATTATATGGATCTTTGACACACCAATTCCACTTGTTTTCCTTTGATAAAACTTAGCCACAAAGCTGCTCCTGGCTGCAGTTGTGGTTGGGAAATGGGCCACTAAAAAATTGCAAGTTCAAAGACTGAGGAAGAAGGTGGGAATGGATACTGGGAAGCATTCTTTACACAGTCAGAAACTCTAAAGAAAAGTATGATCAATAATAAACTAGACGTATAAACAAATGTAATGAGTGAACATAGAGAGACAGCAATTCTTACTGACTTGGAGTGGATTTCACCATCATGAGAAATAGTTTCTGATATATGATAAAGATTTAAACAAACAAATAAAAAAGAGAAGGGTAAGGAGGGGGAAAATCAAGGTGTGAAATCCAAAAAATTATTGAGTAGTGAGGGGAGGGATGAGTAGTCCAGAGTGGCCAGAATCCTGGAGGTGGAGTCTGTAGCAGGGGGAATAGAAAGTGACAGAAATATAAGGATGCAAAGGTAGATTGAGTTTAGGATACTGAGAGCTGTGAATGACAGACTGAAGACATGTATGGCATTAACATTGAAAACTTTAACCATTGCTGTTATTTTTATTCCTGTTTAGCTATTAAAATTGTTCCTTTTTTAAAAATAATTCTTCCATTAAATCTGGAAACCTGTAACCAGTACTTTAGATGTTAAATCTTGCAGACAGTGGAGATTTTGGCTTTGCTAATGTCCCAGGTCTGGCACTACGAATCACCATTGTTACTTTATAACAGAAAGGAAGTCACAGAATAGGAACAGTTATCATCACCCTGGCTCACCCTCTCCGGTTGAAATTACATTCCTCAGATGCACAGGCACCAATGAGAACCTGTGTAACAAATTTGAAATGTGCTCTTATGACGAACCAACTTTTTAGAGTCACTGATTTTCCCACGTCCATTCAGACCCCAGAGCCTTCACCTTCTCCAACCAGAGGAGGAACATGCCCCCTTTTTTCTGGGTATTGCTAGCAGGAGAGAGTGGAATGGGGTGGGGGCAGAGGGTAAAAAATATCAACAGCTTCGTGTCAACCTAGAAGATCAGCTTGTGAAGCAGCCATCTGAGCAAGGGCTCGGGTTAAACTGCAATCACTGACTACTGACATGTGTTATTAGGAAAGCAGCAGAGAAGGGGCTTGTCTTTCTGATGCACGCAAGTTTGGATCCAGGGTTTTTGTTGTAACTCTCTCACTGGGATGAGCTCAAATTGGAAAAGTGAAAACAAAACATTCATGCCTCTGATATTTATGTTGCCATTTTTTCCACTCCTTGTAATTACACAAAACACGACTAATGCCAGCTTTACTTTCTGACTCATTCTGCAATGAAGACATTTGACCATATTTTTCCCTGATCTATGGGAGTGGTGTGAGGTCACCTGACCTCCAGAATAACCTTACTATGTTATCCTAGAGAGAAAGATGATGCTGTTAAAAGAACAGTAAAAAGCTTTGTTTATAAGGAACAGAGGTACAGAGACATATCCATCATGGAAAATGGAAGGCCATTGAGATGTGCATCATGTAAAAGAGGTCCATCAATGAGGAAGTTGGATTTTTTTCATTTTATTATTTATATAAG
>NW_021703765.1:39595186-39777888 GCF_005190385.1 Monodon monoceros
TTTTTTTTTTTTTTTTTTGCAGTACACGGGCCTCTCACTGTTGTGGCCTCTCCCGTTGCGGAGCACAGGCTCCAGACGCGCAGGCTCAGCGGCCATGGCTCACGGGCCCAGCCGCTCCGCGGCATGTGGGATCCTCCCAGACCGGGGCACAAACCCGTGTCCCCTGCATCGGCAGGAGGACTCTCAACCACTGCGCCACCAGGGAAGCCCCTGAACCTGGCTTTTTAAATTCATTTAAACACACACACATTTCTAATCAAGCTCCCTGATGAGAAGGTAATTCTCTACCAGTAGAGTGACCCAGGTGTAACCCATCTTTCACTAGGCTGCATCAGCCTGTGGGTGTAAGAGGTCATATAAGGATGACGCTGAACCAATAGCTGCCTCACCACAGGACCTCGCTGACAATCCCCAGGCTCCTCATTTGTTTCTGGGAGCCCCAGGACGTCTCCCATGTGCTCGTGGAGTGGACAGTTCCCACTGTACATCTCAAGTCACATGCTGGCTGGTGCTCATTTTCTGGAGCAATAGCACTTTCATGCTCCATGGCAAGTCCTGCCGGCCCAAACAAGCAGAACTTGGGGTGTGCATTGCTTTGCTTTCACTCTTCATTGGCCTAGATCCACGCTATGTTCCACATACAGTTAGGAGTCTGGGCTTCTCCCAACTCCTGTTGCACTAATGTTTAATAGAATCTGAAGCAACACTATTTACACCAAAATGTCCTTGTTAAAAATAGTCTAAGGGACTTCCCTGGTGGTGCAGTGGTTAAGAATCTGCAGGGGGCACGGGTTCGATCCCTGGTCCAGGAATATCCCACATGCCACGGAGCAACTAAGCCCGTGTGCTACAACTACTGAGCCTGCGCTCTAGAGCCCGCGAGCCACAACTACTGAAGCCCGCATGCCACAACTACTGAAGCCCATGCGCCTAGAGCCCATGCTCCACAGCAAGGGAAGCCACCACGAGAAGTCTGCGTGCCACAACAAAGAGTAGCCCCCCACTCGCTGCAACTAAAGAAAGCCTGTGCGCAGCAACGAAGACCCAATACAGCCAAAATAAATAAATAAATACATTAATTAATTAAAAAAATAGTCTAAGGTTTTTGGTATTGGTGGTGGTGGTTGATTGGTTTCTTGATTTTTATAGCCTTTCCCTCTCTAGGGCTCAGGCCTAGTCCCTGTGGGCTCAGTTAGGAGTCAGACATCATAGAGGTCTCTGGTCCCCCAGCTTTCCCACTTCTGACTCCAGGCACTGAGTATAACTGTCATTAGATCCAGTGTGCCCATACTTACTGGCAGGGGCTGAGGAGCTGCAATTTAGGGTCAGTGCAGATCACACTTCGCAAACTAATTAATCCAGTATTTCCAAAAGCACTCATAGTCTTAGAAAAGAAGTATTTTAAAAATGTAATGCCTTTCTCAGTAGTTAAAAATAAACTTACCATTTGCAAATCTTCTCCCATTCAGTAAGTGGCCTTTTCACTTTGTTGATCATTTCCTTCACTGTGCAAAATCTTTGTAGTTTGATGTAGTTTCATTGTATATTGTTGTTTCTTTTGTTGTAGCTTAATTGCCTGTATAAGTGTGGGTCCATTTCTAGGCTCTCTATTCTGTTCCATTGATCTACATGTCTGTTTTTGTGCCAGTACTATACTGTTTTGATTACTGTTGCTTTGTAGTATAATTTGAAATGAGGGAAACGATATATCCAATATGGGGTTAATATCCACAGTAGCTTATAAAACTCAACATCAAAAAAAAAAAAAAACAACCAAATTTTAAAAATGGGCAGAGGATCTGAATAGACATTTTTTTAAAAAGACATACAGATGGTCAACAGGCACAGATGCACAACATCACTAAAATCATCAGGGAAATGCAAATCAAAACCACAATGAGATATCACCTCACACGTGACAGCATGGCTATTATTGAAAAGACACCCAATAACAGATGTTGGCAAGGATGTGAAGAAAAGGGAACCCTTGTTCATTGTTGGTGGGAATATAAATTGGTGCAGTCACTATGAAAAACAATATGGAGGTTCCTCAAAAACTTAAAAATAAAACTACCATATGATCCAGCAATTCTGCTCCTGAGTATTTATCCAAAGAAAATGAAAACAAAAATTTGAAAAGATTTATGCATCCCTATGCTCATTGCCACATTATTTACAATTTCTGTCTCCTAACTGAGCCCACAGGGACTAGGCCTGAGCCCTAGAGAAGGAAAGGCTATTAAAATCAACAAACCAATCAACCACCACCACCAATACCTGTATATATATATATATATATATATATGTGTGTATATATATATATACATATATATAATGAAATATTGCTCAGCCATAAAAAAGAATGAAATCTTGCCATTTGTGATAATATGAATGGACCTAGAGGGTATTATGCTAAGTGAAATAAGAGAAAGACAAATACTTGTGTGATTTCATTTATACGTGAGATGATGGATGTTCACTAAACTTATAGTGATAAGCATTTCATGATGGAAGTCAAATCATTATATTGTACACCATAAACTTACACAGTCCTGTATGTCAATTATATATCAATAAAACTGGAAAAAAATAAATTTAACTTTCCCAATTTCACTATCAGAAAAAAATAAAGAGTGACAGTCACCCAGGGTTATTCTCCCAGGGCTCCAGCAACCAGTGGAGGACTTGTACCGTAACCTCTTATAATGGACCCCTCACAATAGAGTTATTTCTTGTCTTGGGTGCAGCTTTCCAATGATCTCAGTATTTCCACCTACTGCATGACATCAGAATTGTGTCAGGTTCTATGTGGGGATTGGGAAAAAAATCTACCCAGTAATCTGGGCAGCAAACTATCATAGGTTACAACTAGTATTTCACCTCTTCCCACCACACACAAGCAAAAAATCCCTCAGCTTCTCCCCTCCATGCCCCAGCTCTTGCCGAGAACTGTCAATCTTTCCCTGCACCTACCAACCAGCTAAAAATGATTTAAGAAAAATTCACACAGCTCAGTATCATTAGTCATTAGGGCAATGCAAATTAAAACCACAGTGGGATACACGCCAATTCTAACTTCAAAATGGCTAAAAATATAGGGGAAAAAAGCTAAAATACCAAGTTCCGGTGAGAGTGCAAAGCATTCAGAACTCTCACACACTGCTGGTGGGAAAACAAAATGGTACAGCTACTCTGGAAACAGTTTGGCGGTTTTGGACAATGTTAAACAGACATTTACCATATGACTCAGCAACTGCATTCCCGGGTATTTGACCAAAGGGAATAAAAACTTACGTTCACTCACAAATCCACATGTGAATATTTATTACAGCTTTACTCATAATTGCCAAAATCTGGAAATAATCCAGACGCCCTTAAATCCAAGAATGGATAAACTACCAGCGATACGTCATATCAACAGAATACTACTCAGCAATAAAAAGGAGCAAATTATTAGTTCCCACAACAAAAAGGGTGACTTCTAAATGCATTTTGCTAAGAAAAAGAAGCCAGGTCCAAAAGGCTGCATGATTCCCTTTATATGACTTGGAGAACTTTAAGGATGAAGACAAATCACTGGCTCTAAGTGATGGGGGTTCATGGTGACTCTACAAAGAGGCAGCACATAGAATTTGGGGGTGGGTGATGGAACTGTTCTATATTATACATTTGTCAAACCCATAGAACTGTGCTCCACAAAGAGTGTCTTTAACTGTATATACACTTTTTTCTTTTTTAGAAATCAGACTTTAATTCCTCATGTAAGAAGCTTAGAAAATTGCCACTCTGTTCTAACAACAAGTGAAAATCTGAACAGACTGAAAAATCAACAACTCTTCTTGGATTCCTAAGAGAGGGGAGCATACAGAGCAAACTTCTGGACTCAAGATTGGAGAGACTGACAGTGGGATACAGAGAATAACAACTTACCAGGGCAGAGACCAATAAGCAGGATCCGCTGCAGGAACAAGTGCTGGAACTGAAACTGATGAATCGTTGGAGGCTCGGTGTGGACAAGTCTGAGAGCTACAAAATCCAGGGGGACCCAGTCAGAGGGTCCCCCTGCAATCTGTGAGGTTTACCTCCTGGAGCTGAACCAGATTCCTACAGTAAATATCAGAGAAAAATCTCCTTGGGCATCGGAGAAGGGAGAGGTAAGGGAGCCATTTTGAAATAAGCCAGAGCATGCAGTTCTTCTTAAATAGCCTCCTATCAGGAGAAACTAATTAACCAGAGCCTAACCTGCTGGGGTTTTATCACAGCCTAACTGACCTGGGAAACGAAAATACCCAATTCCAGCCCACTCAAGACAACCTGTCCCCCATCCCACCTAAGGGGGAGGAAAGAACTGAGAAACACGTGTGAAGCTTCCCGTCCAGAGGCACAGGCTCACAAAAGACTGAGAACGAATCATAGGACTACGGAAGGCTTCCCCTCCCCCACTACACACCTCAAAACCACATCATTAAAGGCCTATTTACAACAGTTCCTTATACATAGTAAGTACATTGAGTCCGGCCGCTAAGAAATATTACAAGGCATACCAAAATATCAAAAACACAATTTGGAGAGACAGAAACATCAGAATCAGACATGGCAGGGATGTTGGAATTATCAGACTGGGAATCTTTTTTTAAACTATGATTAATATCCTAAGGACCCTAATGGATAAAATAGCAGGCAAAAACAGACGGGCAACGGAAGCAGAGTGATAGAAATCCTAAGGAAAAAAACAAAAACAAAAAGAAAGCCTAGAGATTAAAAAAAAGCTGTAATAGAAATAAAGAATGCCTTTGATAAGCTTATTAGTAGACCAGACACAGCTGAGGAAAGAATTGCTGAGCTAGAGAATTTTCAAAATAACAGAATTTTCAAAAACAGAAAAAAACAGAAAAGCAAAGGGAACAATGACTAAAAAAAAAAGAATTAATGTAAAATTAATGAAATTGAAAATAGGAAATCAATAGAGAAAATAAGCAATATCAAAAGCTGGTTCTTTGTAAAGATCAGTAAAATTAATGAGCCTCTAGAAAGTTTAAGAAAAAAGAGAGGACACAAACTACTAATATCAGAAATACTAATACCAGAAAGAGGGGATATCACTTCTGATCCCATAAAAATTCAAAGAATAATGAAGGAATACTATGATCAACTCTACAACCATAAATTTGAAAACCCAGATGAAACAAATCAACTTCTTGGAATACACAAGCTGCCAATAGTTACACAAGAAGAAATAACCAATCTGAATAGTTCTATATCTATTAAAGAAATTAAACTAATACTTATTAATAACATGACTGCACGAAGGGGATGGTGAAGAAAAGAACTAACCTACTAATGTAGGAAAACAATAGTTTGACCAGATGCAGAAAGGCTAAAGACAAAAAGATTTGTATACAGCTATTGCAGTTAGCAAGTGTGTTTCTCACAGCAATATGGGTTAGAAATTCTGAAGGTACTTTATGTATGTACTAGAGTTGGACAAACAAGTCAATACATTGTTAGATAATGAGAGCCAGGCTTCTCACTCTTATAGAAGGAAGTTACAAATAAGAAAAAGGAAAGAAAAGAAAAAGGGAAAGCCTGGAATGAACTTTGTGGTATTAAGACCGGAATCAAAGGTATCAATATATATGCGTTTGCAAGCATAGGTTAGTATACATACATATATATATGAAAATATACATGTGTTTGCATGCATAGGTTTGTATACATACATATATTCCAACCTCTGTTTGATGACAGGTTTAGAAACAGTGACACTCTATCTACTAGCAATGAGCACACCTAGGAGCCCAGGCCTTGGTTTATAAATACTGTTCTCCAAAAAAAAAATTAGAACCAGGGCTCTCTGGAGAAGAAGTGGATTCCAGGAATGGGCCAGGGAAAATGAGATGAGGCTGGGGCATTGTGTAGTGCCTGAAAGTAAATAACTTCTCAAACAGGATGTAGACATGATGAACAAGCACAGGAGCCACCCCGAAGGAGCTCCCAGTGGCCAAAGCTGGAGTGATTTAAGCAAATAATAAATAACTATAATATTGGATTATAACACATAGAATAAAATAAATACTCAAAAATCCATACTGACAAATGTAAATTAGTGAATAAATTATGAATGTATGGAGGATTCTTCCTTCCAAATTTTCAATTAATAAGTGTTGAAGAAATAAGAGAAAATCACCATTAGAATGCCCCAGTAATAATTATTACAGGCAAGATCCACCAGTGGGGCAAAAGTTTGAAAAGAAAGAATATTTGGATAGTGTCAGACTGGGAAGTGTGAAACTTGACACAGCCTTGGTCTAGTGATCAAGGTTAACATCACTACTGATAAGATGTACCAGGGCTTCCCTGGTGGCGCAGTGGTTGAGAGTCCGCCTGCCGATGCAGGGGACACGGGTTCGTGCCCCGGTCCGGGAAGATCCCACATGCCGCGGAGCGGCTGGGCCCGTGAGCCATGGCCGCTGAGCCTGCGCGTCCGGAGCCTGTGCTCCGCAACGGGAGAGGCCACAACAGTGAGAGGCCCGAGTACCGCAAAAAAAAAAGTATCAAACTCATATGCCCTGTGATGTGATGAAGCACTAAGAAAGTCACATCACTTGTGTGATATTCTTGCCAAAAATTCATAACCTCAACCTAATCATTAGAAATGATCAGACAAATCCAAATTGAGACACAGTCTATTAAAAACTGACCAATAGAGACTTTCCTGGCGGTCCAGTTGTTACGACTCCGCACTTCCACTGCAGGGGGCACAGGTTCAATCCCTGGTCAGGAAACTAAGAGCCTGCATGCCGCGTGGTGAGGCCAAAATAAAATAAAATAAAATAAAAACTGACCAATATTCTTCAAAGATATCCGGGAAAGGCTGATAAACAGTCACTGATTGGAGACAACTAAGTAGTCATAACAACAATATGCAATGTGGGATTGGATACTGGGAAAGAAAAGCAATGTTACTGAAGAAACTGGTAAATCCAAAATTAAGACTTTAGTTAACAGTATTATGCCAATGTTCATTTCTTAGTTTTGATAACTGTACTATGGTTATACAAGATATTAACATTAGGGAAAACTGATTGAAGAGTAAACAGGAACTCTGTATTATTTTGTAACTTTTCTCTAAGTCTAGAATCATTTCAAAATATAAAATTTTAAAATCTTTTTAGAAACATGAGTATTCAGGGAAAATAAGGGCTCAGTTAATAAACTCCAAAAACATTTTACCCCCCAGCTCAAGCTCAAAGACGTACTAATATAACATTACCAAAATAAACATGTTACAAATGTATTAAAGTTGTGCAGGAAATGACATTCTGCCTCACAGCATGTAGATATGTGTTTTATATTTGTGTAACTGAAGGCTAATTCCTGGAGTTTCCTTAACATGAAAGGAAAATCTGCCCCAAGTGTGTGTTGAAATCACTATTTCTAGAAAAGAGAGGAACAGCTGGCAACTTGAAAATGACAGTTTTTCCCCATGTCTTCTCATCAAGGTTCCAAATCCTCATGTCTGGATTCCTCCAGGGCAACCTGTTAACAATAATATAATCTGAGACTTCACTGTATGCTATGTATGTTGTGTCCAAAAAAAGACTGTTTTCTGTGGGTTAATTATAGAGCCTCATGATATCTCTGCAATGGAAATGAGATTTTATAAGTGCCAAAGCCTCCACTTCAAACATTGAATAGCATGATACCAAAATTCAGCTCGCTAAATTTAGGGCAATAAAATGAGTCCAATCAAGAATATTCTCTGGCTTTGGGCCCACCTCATTTCATTTGATTGTGAATAGAATACATTTCCTTTCTCAATAATCACTTGCCTTCTAGTACTTGGCTATTCTTAGAGAGGCAACAACTGTCAATAACCATATTTGGTCCATGATAGCTGTTTTTTCACATGAAGGATCTATTTATGTTTATTATTGCTAGTTCACGTTGGCCACGTGCTTTCCTACAGTTTACTAGAACAGTCAATCAAGATGTGTTTCTCTTCCTTGGTTTGCCTGGTGTGCAATTTGTACCTAGGCAGTCCCACCCCTTCTCCTGTTTGAACTAATGTGTCTTCTGGTCCCAACGCAGTACTAGAGACTGAATCAGAGATCCCGAGCACATCATACATTTGGTGCAAGTAGAAGAATATAAGAATGTCAATGTGTTTTATTATTCTCAGTTTTCCACCCTTCTTGAACCAGTTTCCCCTTTTCTGCCTTATTTTGTGCAGACTGGAGGTCCCTACTTTCTGGCTCTCATGTGGGTGTGACTAATGAGGGTCACAGAAAGCAATCAAGAGGTGGGAAGAGATAGGTCACAGTATTTCGCCTTGTCTTTCTAGCTGCTTTGCAACACTTCTGACAGCGATTGCATTCCCAGTATTCTAGACATGGATTTGCCTTCCCTTCCTAATATGCTACTGCGAAACCATAATACTTGGAATGGCTGAATGTATTATTTACTGCCATAGTATCCCACACGACATCATCCTTGACCTTGGGACATTTTATGGCAAAAGAGGTTTAAAAGTATAATCGCCCTGAATTTTACTTGTCTTACAATGGACCCCATCATCCAGAAGCAGCTAGGGTTTGGGGGATTTTGGGAGATGTTCTTTATTAAGCTGAGGAAGTTCCTGTCTAGTCCTAGTTTGCTCAGAATTCTCAACATAATGGGTGTTGAATTTTGTCTTTTTTTCCCCTATATCTGTTGATATGATCATATGATTTTTCTTCTTTAGCCTATTGATGTGGTAGATTACACTAATTGATTTTCAGATGTTAAACCAACCTTGTATACCTGGACTAAATCCAACTTGGTAGTGGTGTATAAACCTTTTTATACACTGCCAGTTGATTTGCTAATATTCTGCTGAGGAATTTTGTAACCAAGTGCATGAGAGATACTGGCCTGTAATTTTCCTTTCTAGCAACTTCTTTATCTGTTTAGGGTATTACAGTAATTCTGTCCTCATAGAATGAGTAGGATGTTCCATTTGTTTCTATCTTCTGGAAGAGAGTTCAGACAATTGTTATAATTTCTTCCTTAGATGTGGTAAAATTCATGAGGGTAACCATATGGGCCTGGTGCTTTCTGTTTTTGTAGGCTATTAATTACAGGTTAAAATTTTAAACTGGCATAGATCTACTCATATTATCTATTTCTCCTTGTATGAGTTTTGGTAGATTATCTCTTTCAAGGAATTGGTTCATTTCATCTAGGTTATCAAATTTGTGGGCATAGAGTGGTTCATGGTATTTTAATGTCTATGGAATCAGTAATGATGGCCCCTCTTTCATTATCAATATTGAGAATTTATGTCTTCTCTCTTTTCTTTCTTAGTAAACCTGAGTAAAAGTTTATCACTTTTATCAATCTTTTCAAATAACCAGTTCTTGACTTCATTGATTTTCTCTATTGATAGTCTATTTTCAAATCATTGATTTCTGCTTTTATTGTTATTACTTATTTCTTATGCTTACTTTGGATTTAATTTGCTCTTTTTCTGGTTTCCTATGATGGAAGTTTAGATATTTGATTTTAGATTTTTGTTCTGTTCTAATATATGTATTTAAAGTTATAAATTTCCCTCGATGTACTGTGCTTTTGCTACATACCATGAATTTTGATAATCTGTGTTTTCATCTTCATTTAGTTTAAAATATTTTAAAATTTCTCTTAAGACTTCTTTTTGACTCATGCATTATTTAGAAGTATATTGTTTAATCTCCAAATATTTGAGGGTTTCTCAGCTATCTTTCTTTTACCAATCTAGTTTGATTGTAAGGTGGTATGAGAGCACACTTTGAATGATTTACCTATTGTAAATTTGCTAAGATGTGTTTTATGGCCCTGAATGTGGTCTGTCTTGGTGAATGCTCTGTGTGAGCTTCAGAAGAATCTGTATTCTGCTGTTGGACGAAGTAGTTTATAGATGTCAAGGACTGCTATGTCTTTTTGGAGAACTGGCTGCTTTATCATCATGTGATGCTCTTCTTTATTCCTGATAATTTCACTTGCTCTGAAATCTGCTTTGCCTGAAATTGAGTTACTCCAGCTTTCTTTTGATTAATGTTAGCAAGGTATATATTTTTCTACCTCTTTACTTTTAATCTGTGTCTTTATATTTAAAGTGGGTTTCTTGTAGATAAAGTAGAGTTAGTTCTTGTTTATTTATCCCCTCTGTCTCTGTCTTTTAATTGGTTTATTTAAACCATTGACATTTAAAGTGATTATTGATATAGTTGGATTAATAGCTACCATACTTATTACTGTTTTATATTTATTGCCCTTGTTCTTTGTTTCTTTTTTTCTTTTGTTGTCTTTCATACTAAATATTTTTCTTCTCTGGTGTTAAATTTGTCCTTCTAAATAATTCCATTTTTTCTCCTCTCTTAGCATATCAATTATACTATTTTTTTCCTTTCATCAGTGGTTACCATTGAATTTGCAAATACATTTGCAACTAATCCAAATCCTCTTTCAGATAACACTAGACCACTTCACATGTAGTGTGAGTACCTTCCTGATAACCCTCTCCCATTCCTTATGGCATTGCTGTCATTTTTTCAATCATTATACAAGCTATTCACTGTTGCCATTATTATTTTGAACAAACTTTTGTCTGTTAGATAAATTAAGATTAAGAAAAATAAGAGATTTCATTTTCACTTATCTTCTAATTCTTTCTTTATGTAGATCTGAATTTTTGACGTAGGTCATTTTCTTTCTTTCTTAAGAATTTCTTTTAACATTTCTTGCAAGATTGGTCTACCAGCAACAAATTCCCTCAATTTTTGTCTGAGAAAGTCTTTATGTCTTCTTCGCTTTCGAAAGATAAATTCTAGGTTGGTGTTTTTTTTTTTTCTTTCAACACTTTTAAATATCTTACTCCACACTCTTCTTGCTAGCATGGTTTCTGAAGAGAAGTATGATGTAATTCTTTTCCCTGCTCCTCTGTATGTAAGGTGTCTCCCCTTCACAGTTTCTTTCAAGATTTTTCTTTGTCTTTGATTTTCTGCAGTTTGAATATGACATTCATGCCTACATGTAGTTTTTGGTATTTATCCTGCTTGTTGTTCTTTGAGCTTCCTGGATCTGTGATTTAGTGTATATCATTAAGTTTTGAACATGTTCAGACATTACTGCTTTAAATATTTATCTTCCTTTTACTCTTTCTTCTCCCGATAGTTCCACTGTGTGTAACTTCCAACTTTTGTAATTGTTCCATATTCTTGAATATTCTGTTCTGTTTTTTTATTTTTTCCTCTGCCTTTCAGTTTTGGAAGTTTCTATTGACATTTCTTCAAACACAGAGAACTTTTTCTTGGCCATATTAAGTCTATTAATGAGTCCATCGAAGGCATTCTTCATTTCTGTTACAGTGTGGTTGCTTTAATTTCTAGCATTTCCTTCTGATTCTTTCTTAGAGTCTTCATTTCTCTGCTTCCATCACCCATATATTCTTGCATTTTGTCCACTCCTCTACTAGAGTCCTCATAACGTTAATGACAGTTTTAAATTTCTGGTCTGATAATTCCAACATCTCTACACTATCTGAGTCTGGTTCTGATCCTTGCTCTACCTCTTCAGACTGTGCTTTTTGCCTCTTTTTGCTGAAAGCCAGATATGATGTGCTTAGTTAAAGGATGAGTGAAATAGTTTTTAGTGTAAGGTCTTACATTCATTTGGCCAGGAGTTAGTCTGTGTTTATGGTTTGCTGTAACTGTGAGTGTCAGAGGCTAAAATTTCCTCAGGTGTCCTTGTTTTCGTCTCTGCTGCTGTCTTTGGTTTTTCCTAGAGACTTTTAAAATAAGTCTAATTCATGTGGTTCTTTCTGCTGTATTTTCCTGTTATTACACAGGAGTCCTGTTGACGTAATGTAAGATGTGGGGAGAGGATAGCACCGTCTTAGAATTAGGTCTCAGTCTCTTAATGAGCTGTACCCCTGGTCTGTGACCTTTACCAGCATTTCAGTTGTTTCCCCCTTAGGTGAGACAGAAAGGCCAGAGGGGTCTCGAGTTAGATGTTTCCCTTGTCTCAGGTCCATTAGTCTCTGGTAAGACACCAGTTGGTTAGGCTCTGGTAAAATAATTTCCCTTGATGATAGGCTTTGTTAAGAACAAAGAACAGAAGGCCCTGGACATATTTCAGTATGGATACTTTCCCCCTCTCCCTGCCATAAACAAAGGGAATTTTTTTTCTGATTTTACTGTGAGAACGTGGTAGGGCTTCTGGAGGTAAGACTCACAAAAGTATCAGGCCCCCCTGAGGCTGGGCCCCCTCGATTTGCCTCTCCTGACCTCTAGCAATTTGTTAATTGCAAGTTAGGTTTTTCTACCCTGGTACTTATTTCTGAGGATGTTTCTGTTCCTGGGCTTTTGCTCTAGTACCTGTGATACTCCGTATCCACCTGTCTGTCTCTTCAGTTTTAGTGTCAGCAGTTTGTCTCGTGACTTCAATTCTCTGATAAATCTAAGAAGAGTTACTGACTTTCTATATGTTCAGCCTCTGTGAGGATGGGAGTGACGACTTCCAAGCTTCTTACATGCTGGACCAGAAACCAGAAGTTCTCAACATGTTATTTTTAGTTCTGAAAAATTGAAAACACATAAATGTCCATTACCTGGAGAGTGAATAAATATACTGTGTTATAGTTATATAATAAATTATCTTACATCAATAAAAATTAACAACTAATGAACTAGAAATTTCTATCTCAACGCCGATGAATATCATAAACATTTTGCTGAGGGAAAATATCAAATTTATTTTGATACTATTTATATAAAGTTTAGAAACATGCAGAAAAATATGATATAGTGTTTAAGCATACATAAATAATGTAATAAAAAGTAGCGAGTACAAAGAAATGTGAAGGAATAGTAAATTCCAAATTCAAGTTTGGAGTTACTGGAGGAGGGGAGGGACAGGGAGGGTTTGGGATAGGGTCATGGAGGGTTACATAGAGAGCTTCCATGATATTGGTAACATGTCATTTCTTAAACTGGACAAAGATTTTATCAGAAGTAATCCTTATACCTTTTATCTTAGATACTACAAAATAAATGAACATCCATACTTTGTAATACTATATAGCTATTAAAATGAATGAAGTAGAATTATGTATACAGAATTGGAAAGATCCCCAAAACATCTTTTTAAGAAAGCAAATCATACAACCATATGAATGAAATGAGCATGTTTGAATGTGAGTATATGTGGATATAACACACATGAAAGTTTACATATCAAACTTTTAGCGATGGTTACCTCAGAGGGGACAACTTCAATTTGGAGGAAAAGAAACAAAGAAAAAAATTCATGTTAGACTTTGCCTATTTGTGTATTGTTTGGGTACTTTACCATAAAATGTATATACTACGTACATAATAGAACAAAATGGTATTCTTTCTCTCTCCTAAAATGTTTAAACTCTGTATATGTTAATAATATAAGCAAGAGGAAGAAACTAATGAGGAGGAATGATAAAAAGAGAATGTGAGAGTCAACAGGGTAACAAAAAGACTTTAAGTTCCAAACTGAAACACTGAGGTTTTGAAATGAGGAATCCCCTCTCCTTTCAAATTCATTACAGTAGAGAGGTAATGAATTATCAAGGTAGAGAGGACTCAAGAATCTGTGGGCAGTAAATAGAGTAATGGATGAAACGATGGTTCAGCAACCCAGGGACCTGAATTCCTTGGAAAAGAAATTCCTAGAATAGCATTATAACACTTTTATGAAAAGCCTAGTGGTTTTGTTTTCTGTTTGTTCATAGGGTATAGTCATGAATATGACCCAATGAACAACTCATTCAAGGAGACTCCCAAAGGAGGAGATCTGCCATCTGAAAAATGTTTGCTTCCTTTGTAGTTGGATAATAAATCTCAAAGAGGCATTTACTCCATATTTTGGATTTGTCTAGGTAAAGGGCAGAGATTGTCTAGGATAGCTGGTTATGTTCTTGAATGGTTGCTTAACATTTAAGGTTTTACAACAGTTTAACATTCACATTTTGGAGATAGAAAACATAGCTGTAAAATTTTGATCCAGTGTTGTTAAAATTGAAATAAACTATAGGTCACAAAAATATTTCATAAACTGTGGAAGAATATTATTGGTCAATAACATTTCAAAGTTATAATGATAAGGTTGGAATATTTATATTCGGTGATCATAGACTCAAAGCAAACTAAGTGCAGGGCAAGAGACATGTCAGAAGGGGGAAAAGTTTCTATTTACATTTGTGAAGGCTCTGTCTCTTGCTAAGTCTTAGTTATAATACTACAAAAGCAGCAATATCTTCAGGAGATACTCAGTGGGAATTGCAAGTTAGTTTGGTGTTTGTTCTGCTTGGGCACTAAATAGCTCTTGTTTCACCTCCCAAAACAGAACATTCAACATTCAGGAGGCATGCGAAACACTGTATTTTTAATTTAGTCTATAGAATACATTTGTTACAGAAAGTGGAGTATTTTCATCAAAATTGAAAATGAACTGACCAGCCTCGTATACCAAGAAATAAATTATATGAGATACTTTGTTAGAAAAACACTAAGATCTCTGGGTCTAATTTTCTCCTATAGATTACAAATAAAATACAAGAGTGCCTCTAGCAGATCACAATTATATTTCAGTGAAAACTTCTCTGATCATCATACACAAAATCACTCTCTGCGTGTATTGGCATAATTTTAATTATTTCTTTCTTCTGTAAATCAAAACTATTTAACTAACCAGGGTGGTAATTTCTTTATGATGAGGAAATGTCTATTCTAATTGGCTATTCTTTTCTACCATGCCCACAGGTCCTTAATCATTAATATCATTCTTTTAACTATAATAATCACTTTTCTTAGCATCCGTTTCCTTTTTTTATTGACTATCTGACATGGAAAGTCCATAAATATTAAGACATTAACCTCCTAATATAAATTCAGATTTCATATTCATTGATTATTACATTAGGAAAACCCAATTATGAGATTTTATATTTGCAATATGAAGTTTTCACTTTTTTACCTGGGAAGGAGATAAAATTTACTTTCTGGAGGTCAGAAGTTAAACAAGAAAGAAAAGGACTATGTGTTGTGGGTTTTGTAGAAATCATTTGTTCAAAAAAAATTACCTATGAAAAGAAAATGAGTTAAAATCTAATTTTAATAGTTAATAACAAGAGTTAGCAATTATTTACTGAGAGCCAGGCTCTATTTTAAACATTTGCATTGTCTATTGAAGCCTTTCAGTAACCTTATGAGATATAAAATTTCATTTCATTTTACTAAAGATGAAACTGATCAACAGGGAACCCAACTCGCCCAAAACACACAGCTGGAATTGCAAGAAATCAGAGCCAGTCAGTTTGGCTCAAGGTTGACCTTGCAATCTTATCATCATTGCTTCCAACATCCTACTCACATCAAGCGTGCTATTGTATAGTATCCAGTCCACACCCAGTATCCTTATTTATCTGTAGTTGCGGCCAGTAAAACAACAATGAAACAAACTAAAATTGTAAATATGTACATCAAAAACAAACACATGCAGGGACTTCCCTGGTGGTCCAGTGGTTAGGACTCTGCACTTCCATTGCAGGGGCCACAGGTTCCATCCCTGATCGGGGAACTAGGATCCCGCATGCTGCGTGGCATGGCCAAAAAATTTAAAAAAGTGAAAACAAAAACACAACGAAACAAAACAAAAAAACACATGTCAAACCTACAGTACTGAGTCTTTTCTAAAGCCTAAAGTGAACAAAGAACCATTTCCCCTTTATTTCTAGTATGTGTAAATATAACCTTAAGGCATTTTATAAATATATTTTTATATATTTTTGACATATATGTTCTATATTTTCTTTACAATCTTTTTGTTCCCCACATCGTTCATTACTATTGTTCTTCCTGTCTCCCTACCAAGAAAATGACTTTTACTCTTTTACATTGTTTCCTATAAAAACATGGTCCTGCTTTCCCATAAGACCCACTGCTCCATATCTCTATTTGATAAAGTTAACTTCTTATAGTATCCATGATAGGGCATATCTTTGGATTGACGCAAGAGACAATTTTCCTTCCAGTAGGTGAATTCTATCTGCTTCTCCTTCACATCTTTTTAGTCTTCTCTTCCTATGTTTCACAATGGCAAAATGTCACATCTATATTATAGAAAATGTATATTTGCCACCTGGTGCTTTTCCTGATTTAAAAAATTAGTTTCTGCACATGGTTTAAAAGAATTTGTAATGGGGGCAACATAGATTCTTAGCAGAAACTTGGAAACGGAGGCATATTTTTTCTCAGGTATAATAACCTCTCTATTATTCTGTGACAGTTTTAAAATGTTACCTTAATCACAGTGGTGAACATTAATGAAGCTTCATGCCAGATGAAATGGGAAGTTGAAGGTCATATGAAACTCAATATATTTAATAAAACTAACTTTGCATTTCACAATTAAATCAGGTGGTTATGAAATACTTCCTTCAAAGATGGGGAGGAGAGTATCAAAGATTCACACTTCATCCAAAAGCCTTTCTCACAGAAAAGTAATAAATCATTACTGAGTGGTTCTCTACAATGATAAATGCCAAGATGTGGTCAGTTTCCACCTCGCCGAATATGAACCAGCAAGGGTGCTCTTAGAATGAACTTTATCTCCTGAAGAAATTTAAACAGATTTGAATTAAAGAAAAGGAAGAAAAATCACAAAATGAGAAAAATCACATTTCTCCAGTGCTTCACTTGCATTTAGTATTATCCTAGGTATTTTTATATATTGCCATTTAATTGAAATTCCCTCAATAGTTTTTAGCTGAAGGTGTTGATATTCTCTCCATTTTCACAGATGAAGGAACAGAGCTTAAAATGCTAGACCAAGTTGGCAGATGGCCAAACTGGGATTCAAATCACTGCTCCAGCCAACCTTCTGCCTCTCTTAAGGAAACACATGTGAGCTTCATTAAGGATTGACATGAAAGAGCCTGTCATGAAGCATGTGCATGCAAACCAGAAATGTCTTTGCTTCCCAAATACACCCCTCTCTCTTTGCTGATCCTTCACATTTCAGAATTAGGGTTTTGTTTGTTTGTTTCCCTTGACCTAATATTTATTACTTGCTCCTAAATTGCAAATGTTCTAGGAACAAGTAACAGAACATTCTATTACCAGTCATTGATGAATGAATAGTATGAGTAAGTTCTTAAGCTTCTTTTTGGAAAGGCAAATTTTTTTGGCTTATTTTATTGATTGATTGATTGGCTGTGTTGGGTCTTCGTTGCTGCGTGCGGGCTTTCTCTAGTTGTGGCGAGTGGGGGCTACTCTTCATTGTGGTGCGCGGGCTTCTCATTGCGGTGGCTTCTCTTGTTGCAGAGCACAAGCTCTAGGCGCGTGGGCTTCAGTAGTTGCAGCACACAGGCTCAGTAATTGCGGCTTGCGGGCTCTAGAGCGCAGGCTCAGTAGTTGTGGCGTACGCGTTTAGTTGCTCCGCGGCATGTGGGATCTTCCCGGACCAGGGCTCGAACCCGTGTCCCCTGCATTGGCAGGCGGATTCTTAACCACTGAGCCACCAGGGAAGCCCTATTTTATTTTATTTTAATTTTTTTAAAGCAAACAACTTTTTATTGAAGTAAATTTGATTTACAATGTTTCAGGTGTACAGCAAAGCGATTCAGTTACACCTAGAGATTGTGGTACTAAGTCAGACAGAGAAAGACAACTATCATATGATATTATTTACATGTGGAATCTAAAAAAATGATACAAGTGAACTTATTTACAAAACAGAAATAGACTCATAGACATAGGAAACAAACTTACAGTTTGTTTCCAAGGTGGAAGGGATAAATTAGTTGGGACTAACAGATACACACTACTATATATAATTAGATAAACAACAAGGATTTACTGTATAGCACAGGGAACTATATTCAATATAGTTGTAATAACCTAATAGAAAGGCAACTTTTAATAGAAGAAAGGAAGTGGAAAAAAGGGGTGCATGAGGAGTAGGTTGAAGATACACTTCAAATACCACAAACTGTTAGCTCTGTTTAGCTTCCTTGTCTGGGGGCAGAATATCAGGCACTTTTAATGGAAAATTAAAAACACAAAAAATATAGTTCTAAGATAACACCATTAGACTTCTTTATTGAGTTTATTGAGTTTCCACAGCTCTAAGACTGATGGAAGAATTTTTTATTGGTAGATGGCTAAGACTTGTCAAGCATGTTTTAAAAAGAAGTCTAAATATGTCTCCTGAGTTCATCTGAGGGGGTTTTTAATACCAAAGAGAAAATAGTTGTGATCTAACCTTTGGAATATCTCTAGATTTCTATTTCTTCCACAATAAGTTTTCCATTGTTTGTGTAATGAAAACTAAAGACCTAAGTCACATTTGTGTTCCAAAAAGCAAATCCAAAAGCTGTAGTAATTCTTTTCATTTATTTATTTCCAGGATGAATGTTAGGTACCTTTCTTATGTAAACTATTCTAAGAAGAAACAAACTGTGACTAAAAGCAAAGACAATGAGAAGCTTTTCGGCACTGGGAGAAAATAGTCTTATAGTATTTATGGTTTCATAAATCAGTTTGGTCATGATAATTAATTATTAACATATGATGTCTCTAGATAACACTTTTTTTCCTACTTGGGGTGTTTTCTATGCTCTCCAAATACAACTGATAAATGTAAAGTCATAAAATCTTCATAATATCCAAAATATGCTTGTCTGCAGTGGTGAACAAGAAAGTGCTTACATATATCTCTTCAGCCCTTGGTGGAGGGCATCGTAGCCGTTTCCTGCTTTGTCAGCTAAACCCATAAAAGATTAAATGTTGTGTACATAATAGCCAGTTAGCACAGGTCTGTCTTGGAGGCTGGCAGGTGTTTTCATAAAATTTTGCCCCACCTGTCACAGCACATAGGGAGGCCAGCACCTGGCAACCTTATAAACAGCACCCTCTTTAATTGCTTTGAAACAGCACAAGCAGCAGCCGCCAGTGCCAACACTGTTAAGTAAACAACAGGTTTTACACCTGCTGGAGCAAAATTCTGCCCTTACTATTGGCCAATCATGGGACGCCCAGGTAACTCAGGCAGCCTATCCTAATACGAGTGGCCTAGGAGATTAGTAGCTGTACATCAGGATTGAGTCTTTCCCTCAGATGTGTAATATTTGCTCCCTGGTTGCCTCTGGAGGGCATTTGATTCAAGCCCCTCCATATGAAAATCTGGATAATTAAATTTGTCCTATAGACAGTTCCTTTTTGCTCTTCCTCCTTCCCTCCTCTGACTCCTTTTGAGGATGATAACAAGAAAAGATGACTTAGCTCTAATTTTCCATTTTCTACATGATCAACAATACCTATCAGAGATCCACAATGGAAGATGGGGGTGGGCAAATGAACATGCTACCAATGGTCACTCAAAGATCCAAGCTTTCAGTCTCCATGACCAGAAAAACGAGCACCAACCCCCCATACACACATACATGATTCTGCGATTTGTGGCAAGATCTATCCCAAGCCTCAATAAGAAACCCAGTTCAGGCTTCAGGGAGCAAAGGCCAGAGAAATGGAACACAAAGGGACAAGGTTGAAATACAACCCCAAAGTGTTCGTGAGAATGTCCCCCCTCCTTGTTCACATCTACTACAAGCTGTAGAAATCTCTCAGCACTGGATCTGACTGAAACACACATGCACATCACCACTTCTAGGTGGGAAAAGTCAAACTACACAAGGCTAATTCATAGAGAAAATTAGTCGATACTCTCAAAGTTAGCAAATGATCATGAATTGGGCTTCAGTATGTATTTATTTGTACACCGTTTAATCCTCGGAACAAGGCTCCTTGAGATTTGACTGTTTCTAAAAATGGTAAAGGAAAGGGCTTTGGTTTATCAGAGCTGGCACATTTTCAACAAGAAGAACACACAACAATATAAGCTGAGCCTTGATAAGGAGAGAGAAAAAAAAAAGAGTATTGTGAATCATGGGTGGAAATATACTAGAACATGCAATGTTTTAGGTTCTTTCATTTTCATCACAAACACTGAAAATTCAACCAAAAGAACAAAGATTGGATAGGCCTGAAGGCAAATGATCAAAACTCTGTTTCAGATCCTAAAGCCAACAGAGTATTTTGCCTATGACTTGTTTATACTATTTTGATCAAAAAGAATAATGTAATTGTGGACTAGCCCGAGGTTAAAGAATAGTTCCAATGAGGTAAGTTAATTATTTATTACCATTGGTTTGGGAGAACATTTCTGCAAAATCAAGGTATATTCCTTTTTCTACTTTAATATTTCTAAGAATTATATAATAACTCCCCAAAGTTGTTATTAAAGCAAATAACAATTTCTGTAACATGAAGCAGTTGGTTAATGTGCTATATCAAACACATGTATTCATATATATTTTAAATAAAATAATGTATAAGTTACGTGCCTCATACCTAATAAATGAAGCATATAAGAATGTAAATTTTCACTTTTGGACTTTCTCTTGGGTCATACTAACCACTAAAAGAGTAGCAGTGTACAAATGGAGAGAAATACAATCAGAAATTTATGAAGAAATCTCTAGGGTTTGTTGAATCCAGCTTGCTGAAGTTCCAAAGAACTTCAAGTAGAGAATTTTAGCCAAGATCTATATGTTATATATAAGTGGAGTATAAAGAAATAGTGAAAAAAAATCACTCCAGCTTTTTCTCTTATTCTATCCTTTCTTTTAACATCTGTAGCAACATCAAAAGGAAAACAGATATTTAGATGCAAAGGGGCAAGTTTTGTGATCTGGATTATAGTAGGACAGAAGGAGCACTATTTATTCCCCCAAATTATAGAGGAGTATTTTGAGATATATAAATGGAATTATACAGTGAAAACAAATTTTTCATAGATATGAAAGTGGGGCATGATGATATCTGAATCCCAGAGTTTTGAGGTCTTGACATATGAATCTGAGAACACTATTTGGCCTGACCACCAGAGTCTTCATCTGTACAAAGGCAATAACAAACTGATATTCAATGATTTCTTGTATGAAATAACTGATAGGGATGACAATGAAAGTTGGATGCTTATCTGTTCATCTCTCTATTGTGTCGATTTTTAAAAACATAGATGTGACTACGTCTTCTCAAAACTAACAAAACAAGCAAATAAAACATCTTAAGATCATTATTCTTACTTTAATCAAATCAGTCTCAAGAATAAAAAAATGAGATACCTGATGCTGCATGTGGGTGAGAACGGTGGAGAGCAGGAAGGAGGGATCAATAAACATAGTTTTAAGGGAGACTAACATCTACATAGAAGAGAAAGACCATCTTTTGTAAGTAATGTGAAATTGTATGCTAAGATTTCATACCCAGAATTTTGCCTTACACACAGTAGGAACTAAATAATTATTCCATTAACTATTTTATCAGTTTTAATGAATTATAATTTATCTACAAAATGCACAAGTTTTAAATATACAGTTATGTGAGTTTTAACAAATGTATATACTTCTCTAAGCAGCTCCTTATAAACAAGATATAGAATATTTCTATCAATCACCCAAAAAAGTGCTCTCATGTCAATAATTCCTGTTTCCCCCTCACTGTACACCTAAATTCTGCAACTACACTTAATTTCACCTGTTATAGAAGTTCATGTAAATGGAAGCAGACAGTGTATATTCTTTTATCAGGCTGCTTTGCCCAACATGGTTGTGATATTCATCCATGTGATTGTGTGTATCACAAGTTCATTCACTGTCATTGCTGCCTAGCATCCCATTGTATTACTATGCCATAAATTGTTTATTTATTCACCTGTTAACAGATATTTGGATTGCTCCCAATTTTTGGCTACAATGAATAGCATGCTATAAGTATTTAAATACAGATATCTGTGGACCGCATTTTCATTTAAGGCACTAAGTTTATTAGTATAAAGTTATTTATAATATTCATAATAGTCCCTATTTTCTGTTTTTCTTCTTTGTTTTAATGAAGCACTATTATGATTTCATTTTCTCTCTCTCTCTCTCCCTCTCTCTCTCTCTCTCTCTCTCTCAGCTCATTAGCTATACTTTCGTTGGTTTGTGTGCCTGTTTGTTTTTTTGTGGATGAACTAGGGTTTACATTTCCAAGGTATGTACTCCAGTGAAATAAGTCAAAAGAGTTCTTCTTACTTCTCCCTGGTCCATCCCTCATTACTCCAATCCCCTGTTAAAGGTGATAAATCTGTATATTAAACTTTCCCTGTTCAAATTTCTCTGTGGTTTCTGTCTTCTGCTTGAACCTTGATTGACAGATAATTGTCTTCAGAAAGACACTTTAGGTAAGGTAGGCAGAAATCTGACTTGATTTACTATTCTGCTGAGTTCAGTTTCTAGACCTGACTTCAGTTTGATTCGATCAAAGGTTGAGCTGGTTTGGAGCGAGGTCGGGTCGTGGCTTTAATTCCTCTAACAGATCACTGGAATTAGAACACCAGGAGTTTACTAAATCCCTCTTTGCTCTTCAACCCCACTTCTTATATGGATGCAGCACTGATATACATGATCTCATCACAAGTTGAATTGACTAGGAGTTTAGTTATGACTTTGATTAGACTCAATTCATCTTTGGCTTCAACTGCTTTGACTTTGAGTTAACTGTCTCCCTACAGTAGGGCCCTGGAACCAAATCACAAAACAGGAGAACTTCAAGAATGCACATCTGTGAAACCATGAGATTGTGTGACCATAAGACTTCAGGACTTAGGATTGCAGAACAGAAACCTGCAGAGATCTCTTTCTGTTCTCCAGTCCCACCCCCAGTTTCTCCTTACTTATTAAAATTCCTATGTAAGACAATTTATTGGTTGAAAACATTTGTTTTCTGCTTTTGAGGCTCCTACAGTTTCAAATCCAGCATCCAGCATGCCAGTGCATGGGCTTGTTCAAAGGTAGCTGGCTTCTCCTTGTCTAAACAAAATTCTGCAGGCTTGAACCACTACAAGCCCTGCCACCACCTCCAGCAATTGGTCTCAGAGGGCTCAGCCCTCTGGAGTTTACTATTTTTTTGTTTGTTTGCTTGTTTTTTAGATATTTTTGTATCTATAGATCTTCATTAACTTTAAAGAAATGTATGATTTTTGTTGTTGTCTGGTGATTTCTTTTAGTTTCAGTGGGAGTAAAGATTCCATCTGAAGATTATATATGGCCTATAGATATATAGCGTGTCCATGCCGAAGCACAGAAAAATACCTTTATAAGGTAAAGGTCAGACACTAACAATAATAAAAATTAATTTTTAAAACCAAAAGCTACAAAAGTCACCCTTAAGATCATCCACTTCTTTTTAAGTATTTCTACAATGAAGTGAAATTTTCACTGATTTCAGACCTCAAAGGCAATCATTATTAACGTTTTGGTAAATATAGTTTAAGATATTTTCCCACTGGGAATTCTTTTTTTTTTTTTTGCCAGCCTTATACAGACATTGCCACATGTACATATAATCACATCTATATTTTTATAAAAATTGATTATACAACATGTATTACCCTATAACTTGCTTCTGTCACCCTTCCAGATCAAAATATATAGGTTTTTGTTTTATTTAACTGCTACAGGGAACAACATTGCACAAACCACAACTTATATTAACAGCCCTCTATTGATAGCCGTTCATGTCCTTTCCATTTTCACTACCTTTACTATTCTTAAAATTATATCTTTTAAACATTCCTATAAAAAGGATTTCTAGAACCTGAAATGTAAGTTTGCGGGGCGGGGAGGGTAGGGGAGAATGTTCAAAAGAGGAAAGAAAAGCTTTTTGTCTCATAGGTAGAAAAAGCTGATGACTGGAAAAATAGTAGGCCATTTTAAAATAAATGATGATGTCCTTATATACAGGGATAATTTTGTTCTCTAAATGCCAAAAAAAAAAAAAGGAAGATCTCAGTTTCATATTCTACTGGTCAATTAAGCCACAGAAAACAAAACCAAGCAAACGAATTGCATTTTCCCCTTTTGATGACATAGTATGAATCCATCTTTAAATCCATTCAAAGAAATTTTCTGCCAAAATCATTACTGCTCACTGATTGCACTGCAACTATTTTCCTGAACAGAGCAGAGTTATAATGACTAGAGACATACAGATTCCTAAAATAAGGCCATGTGGTAACACTCCCCTGGATACCATATGACAAGGACAGACAGACAGGAGGAGGCCTAAATAACCCATTGCAGGTAAAACATCTCCTTAGACTTTCAGCTCTCCACTCCTGCCCCTTGGAGCCTGTGCTCCTCAAATGTCCCTGCCAAGCCTCGAGGGACAGAAATCCACTGAGTCCTGAGCAAAGACTGACAGGCCCCTTCCACTATCCTCTGTGTTGCACACAAAGTGTCAGCTATGATTGCATTTCATGAACAGGCTAATTAATTGTACACTGAGCCAACAAACTGAGCTGTGGAGAGAAAAAAAGATATGGGTGGCAATTCCACTCAGCTGCCCTTAGTGGGAGCAGAAGATGGGTGTCAGAATCAAGAGTTTGAGTTTCAGATTTCCCCTTGCATGTCCAGAGAGAAACAGAGAACAGCGAATGAAAGGATCCACTAACGAGCAAATGTCATAATGCCTCCCACTCGGCCTTATTCTGTGTCTGGAAGACTCAGTAACCACCGCTCAGTGACTAATGATGTCATTACCAAATTTCTCTGTACATAAAGAATAAGTAAATCAGCTGTGACCATGGAAATATGGGCCAATACTTTTTTTAAAATTTGCTTTCTGCAAGATTTAGTTTTAATATTCCCTCTTTATTTTGTACCCTTTTGCCCCAAGTTTTTGATAACCCAGGAACAGGAGCTTTTAACCAAGCTGGACTTTAAGGAGATTTCTTTGGGATCCCTGTCTTACAGCATCTGGGAAACTTTTAAAACAAAGCAGAGAACTGCACATTACCTTTATATATGTTAAGTTTTTATGTCTAACAAGTAGTCTGGGGAGGAAACCCCATAATGAGAACAATTACATAGAAAAAAGAGAGACATGCACAGTCAATAAGTCTTTGTCATTGTGGGATACACTTGCCCACTTGTCTATACCAAAATTAAAAAAAGAATGAAAGGGGAAGAGTTATTTTTCATTAGGTGTCAAAGGCAACCTTAGCAAAAAGTTACCACATTAAAAAAAAAGAAAAAAATTACTATATATCATTGTGCTAGGCACGGGGGGGAGGTCAGGATCCTCCCAAGCCTCTGCTTAAAGACATTCAAACAAATCAGTGTATATTGTTCTCATTAAGTTTTTATTTTTAATTATAAAATGTTAACAGCTGTAGAACTTCCTTAGTTGATTTATTTGTTCATTCAACCAATCAACCAATATTTTCTAAGAGTGTGTATGTGTGTGTGTGTGCACATATGTGTATCCAGTACTGTGCTAAGAACTGGGAATCCAGGACTAAGACACTCCCTGCCCTTTAGGGGTTCACAGCCTAGGAAAGAAACTGAGACTGGTAGCCCTAGTGAGTCCCAAGCACTGGGCAACATTCAAAGTTTGTGTCTTGTGCCAAACCCACACAGTAGGTTTATGAGATGTATGTATTTAATAAATGAGGCTCAGAGACGTGAAGTAATTTACCCCAGGACATTTCAGCTTCTAAACAGAAAGAGTAAGATGCAACCCAGTCTCTGTGGCTCCAAACCTCGGGTTCTTCCCACTCTACCACACTACCTCTAGTGGGAAAGACAGGAAAGCAAACGCGGCCCAACACAACACAGAGGGTGATGGACATAAAGAACTCTCAAGCATCATGTGGTTTTTTTCTTCCTCTCTCTAAAATGGTATGGGCAGGTTAATCAGAAGGAAAGTCAATATTATGACTGCTTGTTTTTATATTTCTGCCTGACAGTCCAGATAAAAGGTTTTAATTCTGAGTATCTTTGAGAACACAAAGCCTCGGAGCTCTGAAGCATTGCGTCAATAAGCACTTCTAATTAAATGGTTTAATAGTCAATCCTTACTTAGTTAGATTCATGAAAAATTTACATATGCATTCCATACCCAGCCCCCATTATGCTCAGCCTATCACATTTCCTCCAAGAGTAAATGGACCGGACTTTTCCCCAGCCCAGAATTCTGTCTATATTTGCAGCCATCCTAACTTCTTTCTCTCTGATCCTGTCCCTTCAAAGTCCAATATCTTCATCTTGCTTCCACACCCCTTTCTCTGGTTCTTTGTATTCCAGCACTTTCTCCCTCCTGTAGGTTCAAAGTCTCTCTCCCCTGACTGAAGGAAATTCAACCCATAAACATGCTAAAGTCTCTTCTATTTAAAAGTAAGAAATAAAGCAAACAGAAACAAAACAAAACCCTCTTAACTTTGCATCACGCTTTTTCTATTGGTCCTGTCTTCCCATTTTCCTCAGTTTTCTGGCAAGTTTTTGTCTGTATTTGCTGTATTCAGTTTCTCACTTTTATTTATTTATTTATTTATTTAAACATCTCTATTCGAGTATAATTGCTTTACAATGATGTGTTAGTTTCTGCTGTATAACAAAGTGAATCAGCTATACGTATACATATATCCCCATATCTCCTCCCTCTTGCGTCTCCCTCCCACCTTCCCTATCCCACCACTCTAGGTGGTCAAAAAGCACTGAGCTGATCTCCCCGTGCAATGCAGCTGCTTCCCACTAGCTATCTATTTTACATTTGGTAGTATACATATATCCATGCCACTCTCTCACTTCGTCCCAGCTTACCCTTCCCCCTCCCTGTGTCCTCAGGTCCATTCTCTATGTCTGTGTCTTTATTTCTGTCCTGCCCCTAGGTTCTTCAGAAACTTTTTTTTTTTTTTTTAGATTCCATATATATGTGTTAGTTTCTCACTTTTTATTCATTCCTCAACTGCTATGTTGTGACCTCTGGCTCTTCCAAAAATACTTTGAATAATTGGAGGATTTTATTTTGTACTCATTCAGTCATTTAATATATATATATCCCAAAATGATTTGGAAAATCTTAAATCCGTGATTCCAAATACACAGGACATCTTTACATCCTGACTTTTGCTGGCATTTTCAGCGGCATGTGATATTGCTGACACTTGCCTTCTGTGACGTTTCTTCTTGTTCTTTTTTACTCAAACCATTACTTCTTGGTCACGTTTGGGAGTGCTTGTGCATCCTGCCCCATTTATACAGGGGTTTCCCAGAGTTACATCCTCAGGCCAATGGTTTCCTCTCTCTACACACTATCCTGGAATATTCTCTTTAATTCTAATGATATGAATAATTATTTATAAGCTGAGGACATGCTAATATTTAGCTTTGGCTCACATCTTTTTCCAAAGCTTCAGAATCATTTAGTCAATTGCCTACTACAATTTTGATGCCTCACAAACGCATCCAAGTCAATATGTATCAAATTGAATTTTACACCATTCCCCTAAATGGACTCTCCTCCTTTGTGGGATAACACAGATATCAGTGTGTTTTGTACTTAACCCTGAAAACTAAAGGTTATCTCAGTCTCATCCCATCCCTCATCCACTTATTCATTCCCTCTCCACTACACACAGGTTAAGGGGGTTCCAGAATCCTGTTTTTTCTAGACGTTACACATCTTCCAAATCTATACAGTATTATTGCCAAAAGCAATGTCGAGAAAAAAAATGGAGCTGGAGGAATCAGACTCCCTGACTTCAGACTATACAACAAAGCTACAATAATCAAGATAGTATGTTACTGGCTCATAAACAGAAATACAGATCAATGGAACAGGATAGACAGCCCAGAATAAACCCATGCACATATGGTCACCTTATTTTTGATAAAGGAGGCAAGAGTATACAATGGAGAAAAGACAGCCTCTTCAATAAGTAGTGCTGGGAAAACTGGACAGCTACATTTAAAAGAATGAAATTAGAACACTCCCTAACACTATACACAAAAATAAACTCAAAATGGATTAAAGACCTAAATCTAAGACCAGACACTATAAAACTCTAAGAGGAAAACATAGGCAGAACACTCTATGACATAAATCACAGCAAGATCCTTTTGGACCCACTTCCTAGAGAAATGGAAATAAAAAGAAAAATAAAGAAATGGGACCTAATGAAACTTAAAAGCTTTTGCACAGCAAAGGAAACCATAAAGAAGACAAAAAGACAACCTTCAGAATAGGAGAAAATATTTGCAAATGAAGCAACTGACAAAGGATTAATCTCCAAAATATACAGTCAGCTCATGCAGCTCAATATCAGAAAAACAAACAACCCAATCCAAAAATGGGCAGACGACCTAAACAGACATTTCTCCAAAGAAGATATACAGATTGCCAACAAACAGATGAAAGGATGCTCAACATCACTAATCACTAGAGTAATGCAAATGAAAACTGTAATGAGATAACACCTCACACTGGTCAGCATGGCCGTCATCAAAATATCTATAAACAAATGCTGGAGAGGGTGTGGAGAAGAGGTAAGCCTCTCGCACTGTTAGTGGGAATGTAAATTGATACAGCCACTATGGAGATGAGTAATGGAGTCCCTTAAAAAAAGAAAAATAGAACTACCATATGACCCAGCAACCCCCCTACTGGGAATACACCCTGGAAAAACCATAATTCAAAAAGAGTCATGTACTACAATGTTCACTGCAGCACTATTTACAATAGCCATGACATGGAAGCAACCTAAGTGTCCAACAGCAGATGAATGGATAAAGAAGATGTGGCACACATATACAATGGAATATTACTCAGCCATAAAACGAGATGAAATTGAGTTATTTGTAGTGAGGTGGATGGACCTAGAGTCTGTCATACAGAATGAAGTAAGTCAGAAAGAGAAACACAAATACCGTATGCTAACACATATATATGGAATATAAAAAAAATGGTTTTGATGAACCTAGGGTCAGGACAGGAATAAAGATGCAAACATAAAGAGTGGACTTGAAGACCTAGGGAGGGGGAAGGGTAACCTGGGATGAAGTGAGAGAGTAGCATTGACATATACACACTACCAAATGTAAACTAGATAGCTACTGGGAGGCAGCTGCATAGCACAGGGAGAATGGGTCGATGCTTTGTTCCCACCTAGATTGGTGGGATAGGGAGGGCGGGAGGGAGTTTCAAGAAGAAGGGGATATGGGGAAATATGTATGCTTATAGCTGATTCACTTTGTTATACAGCAGCAACTAGCACAACATTGTAAAGCAATTATACTCCAATAAAGATGTTAAAGAAAAAAAAAGAGTAAATGGAAAAAAAGCAACATTTGAATAAATGGAGAGATGTTCCATGTTCATGTACTGGAAGGTTTAATATTATTGCCAATTCTTCTCAACCTGATTTATAGATTCAAAGCAAGCTCAATCATGATCCCCAAACGGTATTTTGTCTATATTTATAAACTAATTCTAAGGTTTATACCGAAAGGCAAAAGATCCAGAAGCACCAACACATCGCTGAGGAAGAAGAGCATAGTCATAGACCAATACTAAAACTACAGTAATCAAGTCAACATGGGGTTCATGAAGGAATAGGCACATTGAATATGCAACAGAATAAAGAGCCCAGAAACAGACCCACACAAATATAGTCAACTGATCTTTGGCAAAGGAGCAAGGGAAAGTAGAGAAAGGATACTCTTTTCAACAAATTATGCTGGAACTGTATGTTCATGTTCAGAAAGGAAAATTAGACGTAGACCTTATACCTTTCAGAAAAAAGAAAACACCTCAAAATCAATCAAATACTTAAATGCAAAAAGCAAAACTACGAAAGATCTAGGAGAAACATAGGAGAATATCTATATGACCTTTAGTTTGCAGATGACTTTTCATGTATAACACTAAAGCAATGATTAATGAAAGGAAAAAGGTTAGATTTATCAAAATTAAAAATTTCTACTCCACAGAAAACATTGTAAGAAAATTAAGACAGCCATCGTTTCGGAGAAAATATCTTCAAAACAAATTTGATAATGTACCTGTATTAAAAATATACAAACAACACTTAAACCTCAACAATAAACAAACAACTCAATTAAAAAATGGACAAATGATCTGAACAGATACATAAGAGAAATTCCTACAGGGGGGATTCTATAAAATACCTTACCAGTACTCCTCAAACTGCAAAAAGCCAGGAAACTGTCACAGCCAATAGGAGCCTACGAAGACCTATTGACTAAATGTAATGTGATATACTAGATGGGATCCTGGAACAGAAAAAGACATTAGTTAAAACTAAAGAAATATGAATAAACTAGGGACTTTAGTTAGTAATCATGTATCAATATTGTTTTATTAATTACAAGAAATATACCATAGCAATGTAGGATGTTAATAATAGGCAAAACTGAACACAGGGTATATGCGAACTCTTTCTACTGTCTCCTCTATTTTGATGTAAATCTGTTCTAAAAAATAAAATCAAGTACTTTTCTAAAAGAGGGCATTACTTAAATAAATAATTTATAATAATTGGATCAGACAGAGGTTACCAGATTTGACTAAATTTAATTTCTAAATTTCCCTCATGCTGTCTTCAGCTGGAATGTAAAGATGATAAATTTTCTTTGCACTCCTGAATGTAACGTGTGTAAATTAGGCAAAGAAATTAAAAGTCAGAGAATTAAAAATCACGTAGCTCCTAATGGCAGAGCTGTGACTCAAACCCCTGATTTCAGGCTCTAGACTCCAAGTTCTTTCCACTTTACATGTAAAAAAGCGCTCTGGGAAGTTAACCAAAAATAAAAACACTCTTTTATTTCAAACAAGCTACATCATGCTTATGAAAAACACACTTGAAGGTGAGAAATAGTAAAATTCAGACAGTCTGAGAAAGCCAGGAAATATATTTCAGGGGGATAGTACAAAGAGAGCCACAGTGTGGACACAGATCATGTAAGATACATATTGAAGATAATAAGTCAAATTCATATCTGTATGGTTCAAAGAACCATACTTAGGAATGGAATGAGAACAAAATGAATTCAATCATTCACATCAAAAGAATCTTTCTTTCTGTGTTTTTTATGAGCTTTTTCTGGGGTCTTCTGGTTTCTATGGATCAAAAGCTTAAAGGCTTCACCTGTAATCTAATTTGTTATGGTTTGTTACTATTTTATTATCTAAAGAATGAGAAAAATGCAATTAGTTCACTTTATAACATTCAATTTTTTAACATCGCAGCAGTTAATTTTCCAATATCTGAAATATCCTCTTCTTTTCAAATTCTGATCACCATTACTTTTTGTTTTTTTAATATCTTTATTGGAGTATAATTGCTTTACATTGTTGTGTTAGTTGCTGCTGTATAACAAAGTGAATCAGCTGTACATATACATATATCCCCATATCCCCTTCCACTTGCATCTCCCTCCCACCCTCCCTATCCCACCCTCCTAGGTGGTCAAAAGCAGAGCTGATCTCCCTGTGCTATGCGGCTGCTTCCCACTAGCTATCTATTTTACATTTGGTAGTGTATATATGTCCATGCCACTCTCTCACTTCGTCCCAGCTTACCCTTCCCCCTCCCTGTGTCCTCAAGTCCATTCTCTATGTCTGCATCTTTATTCCTGTCCTGCCCCTAGATTCTTCAGAACTTTTTTTTTTTTTAGATTCCATATATATGTTATCATATGGTATTTGTTTTTCTCTTTCTGACTTACTTCACTCTGTATGACGGACTCTAGGTCCATCCACCTCACTGCAAATAACTCAATTTCATTTCTTTTTATAGCTGAGTAATATTCCCTTGTATATATGTGCCACATCTTCTTTATCCATTCATCTGTCGATGGACACTTAGGTTGCTTCCATGTCCTGGCTATTGTAAATAGTGCTGCAATGAACATTGTGATACATGACTCTTTTTGAATTATGGTTTTCTCAGGGTATATGCCCAATAGTGGGATTGTTGGGTCATATGGTAGTTCCATTTTTAGTTTTTTAAGGAACCTCCATACTGTTCTCCATAGTGGCTGTATCAATTTACATTCCCACCAACAGTGCAAGAGGGTTCCCCTTTCTCCACACCCTCTCCAACATTTACTGTTTGTAGATTTTTTCTTGATGGCCATTCTGACTGGTGTGAGGTGATACCTCATTGTAGTTTTGATTTGCATTTCTCTAATGATTAGTGATGTTGAGCATCCTTTCATGTGTTTGTTGGCAATCTGTATATCTTCTTTGGAGAAATGTCTATCTGTACTTATTTCCACAGCATGATTTAGAAAAGTTCAGAAGACAAAACTTTAAATTGTTAAATTGTGTATTAGTATTTATAAAGGCAAGTGTTTGCCAAAATCTTGTTTAGTGATTTTGTGAGCAAATTCAAAAGTTAGCTGGAGGATATTATAAATATAATAATATCAATTCTATGAATTAAGTGCAGTAAAGTTAACTCCATATTAATTTTGTAATATATGAGTCCATGTATATGTAAACAAAGATGATACAAGATACTTAGAATAACACACTTATTCAATTATATAAATTTCCTTTCAAAAAAATATGTACTTCTGGTTTCTACACAAGGAGATAAATGACATAACTCTAGTTGATTCAACATAAGTGCTGATTACAAGTTGGAAAATAAATTAAAGCTAAGAGACTTCACTTTTAACCAGCAGGACACATTTGCTTTTCAAGTGAAATGTTCTTGAATGAAAAGGTTAATAGAAAATAATATTAAGTACATGAAAACTTGTCAAAAACTTACTTTTATCCCTGTACTCAAATAGCCTATGGGGTGAACAGTCAAATAAATTAAAAAGGTAAAATGGAAGAGACAGAACCCTGGAGCTGGAATAAATTGAAAAAGCAAAGGAAAGGAAAAACAAATCATTTGCCAATGTGTAAAACTGTGAAATGACCTCATTTCATATGTTTGGAAAGTCTCATATGTTTTTTCCCAAAAATCCAACAAACCATCCTCCTCAATGGTAAGCTTACCTGTCAGAGGTATTGATATTACGGCTTGCATTGTCCACTTTCCTCCAGGAATTACTGACTTCTAAAGGGATTATTAGAGTTACACTACATGTCTGGATATAATAAAAGCAGATGACAATCACATACTCTAAATCTCTAGACTATGTGTGTAATTACCTGAGTTGCCTACTGCATATACAGATTCCTGGGTTCTATTGCTGATATACCAATTCTGATGGCTGAGACCCAGAATCTACCTTTTCAACAAGCATCTAAGTTGATGGTTGCCACACTAATACTTAAGAACTTCGCTTCAAGCTAATATAATTGATTACAGTGTAAGATATATAACTACCAAATAGGAACTAAAAGTGGAAACAAATAAGATATAAAGGTTTAACAAACTGGATTTGTTTGTTTACAAAGTTAAATGAGAATATGTCTAAGAATATCACAATATAAATTAAGTAGTAGTAATATCGATCAAATCCCAGATGGATTTCAGTACTGGTTGAAGACAGTTTGTGGTTGAAAAAGAGTCCTTTTTTCCTTCTTTCTTTCTTTTCTTGCTTAAGTGAACCAATCTCACATTGAGCTAACTCTGAGATCAGAAAAAGATAAAAGCATCATATCTATGTTATATAACTGATTGCTGAGCTTTTATTCTTGTCCCCCATTCTTCAAGCTTTTTCTTTGGTAATGATAATTGTACAGAGGAGAATAGAGCAGGTAAGGGGAAGAGAGAGAGGTGGCTGGGGAAGGCTACTGTATACAGGTGGTCAGCAAGTATTCAATTTTATAAAGACATAGAAACTAACACTTTAATTGGTCTTAATGTATTTCCTGTATTGTTTACTCAACATTGGTGGTTTCATCAGTAATATAAATGTATACCAACTGTTACTGTCCTGAAACTAAGAAGATAAATTTTGTATAATTGATTTTCGAACAGTTCAGAAACATAATTTAAACAAAAATGCGGTCATTTTACATATTCTTAATTTAATAATAAAAATCACTTATGTGTTTAAATTGGCCAAAAGAAGGCAATCAAAATCCTACCTTTTTTAGGTTTGTAAGAAGCTAATTCTCCAAGAAGACAGAAATAAACAACAGATCTCCATATGTCTTTGATGTCACAGCCATCCAAAGTCAAAAATCTGTCAGGAACAAGCCAAACCAAAAGGGTGCTTTAAAGACAAGAGTCCTGGGACACACACACACTACACACACACACACACACACACACACACACACACACACACACAATCAAGTAAAAACATGCCTATCCCTCTGAGTTTAAAATGGCAGCCTGGGCCAAAAAAGATCTATTCATGAATGAAAGACTTTGAGATGCAAATATTTACAACTGACCAATCCCTGTTCTACCCTTCAAAACCTCCAAAGCCACATCCCTGATTTAGAATTAATGACACATAGGCATCAGTCATGAGTATGATTTTCACAATTACTGAAGGGTTTTCCAGTCTGCCCCTGTTCAGAGCAACGATTGTTGGACATTGTGGTTCAATTAGAATTTGAAACGTGCCATTATTCCATACAAACACTTTTTTACTCATTTTCCTTTAGCTCCTAAATTACTTTTGACATTGCCCTTTCATAAGCTCGATTTAGTATTAGCTTCAGTTTCGTGAGATACCTTTCAGTCAGATGATATCTGTCTTACGTTTGTTAACCTGGTTCTATTTGGGCGCCAAGTTGCCCGGCTTCGTGTGGGAGCATCTCTACCTTTCCCCTTTCTTACATTCACGTCTTTTCTGGGCAAAATGACCCTTTTACAGCCCTGAAGACAATTTCAGTTTGCTTTTTTCTCTTCCTACTCAAAGAAATACAAGAAGGAGTCACTAGACCAATACTTATCATATTCTCTTTCATTTCACAATAAATATTTCATAGAGTTTTTCAAAAAATTACATTTACTGTTATGTACGTTCACTGTAACAATCAAAACAAGGAGAGAGAGGAGAAAGGTAGTTTTCTCCTTTTATTCCACCGACATCATGTAACCAATGATAATATTTTGGTGTTTATCTCTCCATTCTTCTCCCAAGGCTTTTGCAAACCTATGTAAACACTGATTTACATATCTGACCTTTACATTTTTCATTTGGTTCTCTAGATGTGGCTTTTTTTCTAAAACTTCTTTGCACTGGAACTGGAACTGGTTCAGGTATTATTTTCTTATTCTTCCTTCATGATTTTTTACATATTTTCATTTATATCATACTCTGGGGACCTTGCTTCAGCTCTTAGCAGAACTGCCAGTCCCGTTTTGTCTAGCTATGCCCTTACTGAACTGCAGGTGGCTGCCCTCTGGAGATGTCCAAGTGTAATTTGGCCTCATCCTCAGCTTTTCTCTTCTCTGAGAGTTAAAAGTGACTGGATCCAATTCAGCGAGCAGGTGTTAATTGTGACTGTGTGGCAATTGTCCCTTGCATGGGACTCACGGAATATTAGCTTAAGAAGGACTCTGTTATAGCAAGAGAGAGATTCTAGAATTTGTGGAACAAGCAGGGTTGTTGGAATGTTACTTATGTGGATCCAAAACATCTTAGCGCTGACCTATTGAAAATGTTTTTTATTACTTGATAAGGTTTAATTGGTAATTCTCAGAGCTGGCTTCTTGCAGGAAGGCTGATTTTACCTACAGATGTAGAGTAACTTTACTGGTCAATTAGCTAGGTGAACAAAATATGTGAAACAGATTGGGCAGCCACTGGGTGGCAGCAGAAATTTGATAAATATACTGCGTGAATATACTTTCTTACTGTTTTATCTCATCTCTTACAGTTTAGCATACTAAAAGACAACATTTTTTCAACAAAATATCTTTTAATAGATTATATTCATCTAACTTTTCTCTCTAACATAAACTAGGATATTCGACTATGAGAAAACTTCAAAACATTAAACCTTATGACCCATTAGTCTATGAACATAATATGAAATTTTAACATTACTCAGGATAACTTTGTAGGTGGACATACATTGTTTTCCTAATAATTAAAGGTTGTCATTACTTTTAGTAGCTTTAAAAATCTACTAACAGAAGTTTTATATATTCAGAGAAAAAATGTTGAAGAATTCAGAAAGGAGAAAGACCAAAATTACTCAAAATCTCCAAACCTAAATTAACCATTGATAGTCGCTTGTTATTATTTATCTTGTCTTTTTCAACAATAATAATGTCTATTTTTACATAACACTTTAAACTGCTCTTTTTTTCTATTAACATAATGTGAATTATTTCTCCATGTCATTCAATATCCTTTTGCAATATTATATTGTTATTCAATAATATTCCCTCATATGGCTAGAACAATTTATAACCAGTTCCTTCCTGTTAAGCATTTGTCAATTATTTACCAATGTTTCTAGTATTTACTCTTATAGACAACTGTTGCTAATTTTGAAGGCTAGATAGCTGATGGTTTTCAGCCTTCCAACGTGAGGTGGTAAATTAGTATTTCATATAGTGAGAGATCCTGGTGCAATGTGTTTTTTAGCTTTCTGACCAGAACTTTCGATCAGAATTACTTGGATTGGTTCTAAATCAGAACTCCAGGTTTGAGGCCCAGACTTCTGCAGTTTTTAACAAGCTACCTGAGCTATTTAAATGCATACTGAAGTTTCAGAACCACTCACACTCTAAATTAAACGATACGGTCAGAGGCCTCAGTAATACTGTTAACAGGAAATACACAAACTTGGAAAAACATTTACATTTCACTTGTTTCCATTTCTTCCTATACAAAATGGAAATGATGATAAATCCTAAGGTTAGGGTAAGGTCACTGGAATACTGATATTTATAAAGAGTTCATTTCCAACTAAAATGCAGGCATTGGAGACACTGTGGGGAAGAATATGTCTCTTTGAATACAAGAGGTCATGTATCTTGAGTGCAACAAACATTATGCTAAGCTGTTTACATGTATCGTTATTTCTCATAACAAACTTTCCAGGTTACATGGATAAGCTCAGAGGTTCAGACTGATTAAGTAAATTAACCTAGATTACATTGTTTGTCAACATCAAAATCTGAATTCAATGAAGTCTTTCTGGTGCTATGACCTATATTCATTCATGTCTAGGACTCTGTAAGGCTATACGCAGAAAGGTGCACATATAGGTAGGCAGATGAAGTTTCTTCCTGGTTCAATAAAGGGTTATTGCATGGTTATTGCTTTGTCTCCTCCCCCATGCTGTTTACAAACGGCAAGGGAATACTTCAGAGCTGATGACTGAGAGGGAAAATTGTACTTTTGATTTTTTGAAAGCTTCTGCATTTCAGATGGTGCAATTATCAATAACAGGTCAAAACGTGGTATATATATTGTTCAGAGGTTTTGAATAAAAGATGTAATAAAATGCTCTATGAGACAAAAACATATCCCGGCTGACAGTTTCTTTAAAATTTACAGCTATTCGTAACCAGAAGGGGGCTATGACAGAGAAGCTAATTCTGGAGTAGTTCACGCATGTTGACATGTACACAGGACTGCATGCTTTACAAAGGGCATGGCCTTTGGAGACACAGGGTCCTTTTCAGTTGACTTCATGTGTTTGACTCTTACATTCCTTATCTGAAAATGTGGATCATACACTTTCTTAGCTCTTAGAGGTGGCTTTAGAACTAGCAAGGCAGTAGATGATATGATATATGATACCCTTTTAATATCTTGCTTGGTGAATAAATAAATAATCCAACTTTTTATTAGAAGCTAATAACATGGGCAAAGGAAAAATAATTGATTTTAATTATTTCCTGGGAAAGTTACACTTTATTCTCAAGTTGGGCCTTTGGAAATAGCTGATCCCATCAGTCACGCAAGAGTCTTGGTAAACGGAAGGCCTAGAAGTTCATTATTTTGCCTTGTGTGAGAACTTCCTCTTCTTTAAGGGCTATTCTGAGAATTAGGATAATTATATGTAAATTATCTATCACAGCATAGAGACCTAGGATGTTACATTTGCTTTTGCCTACACCCTGAAGGCTCTCCATCAGATAGATGCCCACTTGGCATACCTCTGCACCCTCATACCTTCTTCAGTTCCCTACTCAAATATGGCCTTTATATTAGCTCAGGAAATCACAACAATAGACCATGGACTGGGTGGCTTAAACAACAAAAATTAATTTCTTACAGTTCAGGAGGCTGGGAAGTCCAAAATCAAGGTGTTGGCTGACTTGGTTTCTGGAGAGACTTCCTTCTTGCTTGTCCTTACATGGCAGAGAGAGAGAGAGAGAGAGAGAGAGAGAGAGAGAGAGAGAGAGAGAGAGAGAGAGAGAGAGAGAGAAACTCTGTAATCTTTTCTTACAAGAACACTAATCCTATAGTATTGGGTCCTACCTTTAGGGCCTCATTAAATCCTAATTATCTCTTTATAGGACCTCCTCCAAATATAATCACAATCAGGATTAGGGCTTCAACATATGAACTTGGGGGGACACAATTCAGTCCATAGCACTTTCTCAGTGAGGCCTTCCCTGGAAACCTATCTACATTTACGACCTGTACACCATAATCCTCCTTATGCCCTTACTAGACTTTATTTTCCTTCATAGCACTTTCCATTTTCAAACATACTGTGTATATTATATGTTCAATTCTTTGCTACCTGTTTCCCCCCACGAAAATAAAACTCAGGGATTTGGGGGTGTTTGTTCGTTTTGGTACTAGTAGCAGCCATGACGGAGCGTGGCACAGAGGAAGCCAACAATGTAAACAATGCTTGCTGTGCCCACGGATGGACTATTCTCTCAGATGCACAATGGAACCTTTTAGAGATACCAAAACAGAGGAGATGCTACAACCTGCTCTTCAGTAAGCTTCAGTCCAGTGACATATACGGGGTTTGCTGTAAATGAATGAAGCTTCCTAACTATAAACTGTAATGCAGGAAATGACCAGAAGGAAAGTAGAAATCTGTGCTGTGCACAGTCCTGGGAGACATCTGCTTCTCACACAGGAGCTAACCTCTTCAGAGTTGCATAAATCTATTTGCTGAACTAGGGGTTAGGAAATCAGATTTCCCATTATTAAATGTTATCATTCATTCTTGGTAATATTTATATCAAATCTATATGCTGAAGTATGTTTTAAATATCCATTCTCACAGGCAAATTATACACAGAAATAGCCCCTGTGACAATATTTTAAGAAATGACCATGTGTAAGAATAGCCAATTTCCAGCCCAGGTTTTCCTTTCTGATAAATTAGCATGATATTCACTAAAAAAAGAGGAATGATTTGCTCGACCTCAGCCAGAGGGCTTTGTAAGTCAAGTCATCCTGAATTTTATTAAGCTTGCAAAGGTATTTTTAAAGCATTGCCTCATTCACTTGAATGTTAACTATAGGAAAAATAATCTCATTTCATTTTCCTGCTAAAGTCTAAAGAATGTTATTGACATCGCTATCTATTAGTACAGCAGTGAACCCAAAGTGAAATGAGATGCTGATTTACCTCCTCTGGTGAGTCATGCAGGGCATGAAACCACAATTCTGAAGCAAACCAGACCATCTGTGCTGTTTTCTCTAGATGAGTCGAATTTGGTGACAAATCATTCTCCACACAAAGGAGTTCTTTCTTTTCATTTTTCTATTTTAAGTGAGAAAGTGTAATTCCTCCAGTAGAAGTTGCAGAAAAGTATTTTGCCTCTCATACTATATTGCCTAAATATTTTGACTCTGAACCTAAAGTAGGCGATAAATTAAATTATGACTTCAAAGGAGATTTCTCTCTCTGAAACTTCAATTATTCTCTCACTATTCCTCCCATCCACACCCACCCTGTTCTGGGAAATAGGATGCTTCCTGGAAAGGTACATCTGAATGACATTTTCTAAGAAAATTCCTTCTATCTTATGATAATGCTTCGTGGCACAATGCTGAATCACAAAACACTAAAAACATGTTTGGTAACTTTCATATTTCTTGAAGAATCAAGTCATCAATAAGAACTTTTGTCTTACATAATTCAGCACCCAGCATAGCAATATGGATCAGTAAAATGTTTGCTCATTGAGTGTTGGATGAATCTTGGCGCCAGAAGTGCCCCAATTGTTAGAATCCCTTTACAAGCATTATGGGTCAAGGAGTAAGCTCTGCTTACCGTCACTGAGACGACACACTCTCAGGTAGAAAGGGAAGTTAAAGCATCTATTTTTGGAAATAGCTAAATGAAATTTTTCACACGATCTAACCTTACAAATAAATTTTTACTTTGACATGTCTTCAAATATTTGCTTATTAAATCCTTAAAATATTAGCCTGGGGGTAAGATGGTGAGTCAGACACTGAATAGGAGTGTGAATAATTCCAAGTCATGTTCTTACAGCAGTGGCATAACAGACAGGGGGGCAGACGCTACTGGGGCTCCCAAATATTTTTCTCTGTATGGTGGCAGCTTATCACTCATGTTCCCAGTTCCCCGGGTGGGAATAAATGGATCAGTAGGACTCACTTAACCAGTCAAGATTTGCTTGGAAAAATATTGATACTGGTGATGTTTATCTCTGGTACTCTATGTCCCGGGGTTACCTGTCGACTGCCTCTTCTGTGCTTTTTCATTTCCCCCAGTGGTCAAAATGTTTCCCTCTTGTGATTCCCAGCAAATCGGGGAGCTTTTATTTCTCAGAAGTACTGAACAACACACTGTGAGTTCCCTGACTTCAATCAAAACCCGCAACTTGCAGGTGCAGGACTTGCTCTTTGTTTTCTTATCAGAACCCTATTGAATAACATGAATACTCAGAAGAAATGTCAACTCCTTAAAAAAAAAAAGTAGCCCACTTTGCAATGTATATCAGGGCACTGCTATTTTTTGCTATAGTCTCTGTAATATGATTTGACTTTTTAATATTGGAATATGTATTACATTGATTTTTAAAAAGTATTAAAGAGTATCATCAACTCTGGGTACCACAAACATTGTTTTAATATGCTGTTAACTTTTACAAAATCAATTGTCAATATTACCAACATCCAAACAAATTCCTAGAGTCACGTAAGAAGGGCTTGGTGACAGGGCTTCTGAAATGTGTAAAGGATTGTACAGCCTGCAGAGATCATTAGCAGGAGGACTGATACTGATGAGCACTGTTTAAGGGAAACGATTGGGATGCTGACAGGGAAGAGTGTGTCCTCCCTCCCGGTGGGACTGCCCTGAATCTATGTCAGATGTGGCAACGGATGCCCCCCTGGAGGTTTCATTCTCGTCCAGCTGCAATCTTAAATGGCTTCATCCACTCAGTTACTTTTCCCACTGCACTTTGTACCTGTCTTGGTTACACTCTTGTCATAATAAAATTATTGATCATCTTTCCCATTGGCCTATAATTTTTTAAGATTTTGGGACCCTCTGATTTTTCTCAGCATCCCCAGTACTTAGCAGTATGTGTAGCAGCCATGTGTCTTATAGCAAATAAGAGGATGGGCTTTGGTCTCTGAAAAACCTTCTTTCATACTCCAGATCTGTGTATTCTTTTCTTTAAACTTTCTAAGCCTCAGGTTCTTTGTGTGTTCCACGGATATAATAGCAGTGCCTCCCTTATGGGATTTTTCTCAGGATAAATGTGATCATTAACACCTGTGAAATGCTTTGCAGCACTTGGTACACAGCAGTTTACAAGTATTATCTATTATTATTTTTTCATAAAGAAAGTCTGCATTTTGGGGACTCTGGGAAATTGCCATATTCGGGGTAGTACATAGCTAAATCTTAAAAGTTTATTTATATGAAGAGAATTTATAAAATCTCCTTCATATTCAGATCAGGAAGGCTAAAGACTTGGAAGGGATTTATTTATTACTAAGAGAATCACGGTTAGAAAACTGAGATTGCAGAGTGTGGTGTCTTTGATTACTCCCAGGTTTTGCCAAGGAAAGCATTTTGGACAAAAAAGATTCCACAGAAGAACATTTCCAAGCTCACAGATACAGAGAACAGATCGTCAGGTGGTTGTCAGAAGTCGGGGGAGTGAGGTGGGTGAAATGGGTGAAGGGAGGGAGACAAAAGGCACAAACTTCCAGTTATAAAATGAGTAAGTCTTGGGGATATAATGTATAACATGTGACCATAGTTAATAACACTGAATTGCATAGTTGCAAGTTGCTAAGAGAGTAGATCTTCAAAATCCTCACAAGAAAAAAAAATTTTTAACTGTGTATTACGATGAATGTTAACGACACTTGCTGTGACGATCATTTTAAAATATATTCAAATATCAAATCATTGTGTTGTATACCTGAAACTAATATAATTTTTATGCCAGTTATATACCTCAAAAGCAAAAACAGAGAACCATTTCAAGGTCAAAATATGAAAAAAAAAATAAGAAAAAAAGAAACTGTCTGCTACCAATCTCATGTTGTCCTTCTCTTGGTAAAAAGATGTCTGGTATGCTCTGGACTGGCCTGCTAACAGTAAGGAAATTACATATTTAAAGATTAGAGATAAGGAATTATCCAGAGATTCCTACTCTAAATGTAGTTTTTAAAATGTTTTTTTTGAATTATTGAATTTTTTAAGATGCCAACTCATTTCCCACAGCTTATTCCCCTGAAAATATAAATTATTTTACCAAAAAAATAAAAATAAAACCAAACAAACCAATATGGTACAAAAAAAGTCTACATTGAGCTCACATGTTAAAGGAAGAAGAGGTATAAAATGTGTCAGTGGCTTCCACTTAGAAGCCATCATGGAGAACTGTTCCCACTCAAGCCTTTCAATTCCACATTATGAAATTTAAAGTTATTGGCAAATGAATTTTATATTACAGTAAGAAATCATGTTTTTAAAATTTCTATACAAGTGGACATGCATAAATGTTGCCACTTATATATAGGAAAAGAACATCCCGGAGAAACTCTTGTGGCTCGTACAGTCATTGAGGCAAACCACACTCTCTCATCTCTGTGTCTGGAAGATGTTCCAGCATCCCAGAATTGGACACTGAAAGCCAAATGAATCAAGGAAAATAGAACCATAGTTCTGCACTCCTCTGAAATCCCTCCACGTTCCCTCGTCATTAAAAGAATGAGGATTTGGAACACAGCGTTTTCCTGAAATAAAACCATAATTTGAAACTATAGATACAAGTTTGGATCAAAAGTGAAACCTATTTTCCACTTACCAGATTATGATAAACAAAGACGTGATGAGTACCCAGAAAAAAAGATGAATCTTACTTGATCTCAAGCGTCCAGGACCTTCTGTTGAAGCAGCTGGATGTTCCCACCCTTTAGCCAAGTTGCTATTTATGGGGCGTGTCCACCGAACAAGGTGTTTGGAAACAGCAAAAGGGGGAAATGCCTGGACATTTCGTTGTGTTTGGGTTAAAGCTCACCTTTGAACCACCTCTAAATGATTTCCTTAAAAAAAGAGAGAGAGATTGTAGATGGAAATTTTAGCTTAAGAAAGCTCAGAAACAAACTTCCCCTAAGTGCAGTGGATATACTAAGTATAAATCCTAACTAGCTTCCCCTAAGTGCAGTGGATACACTGAGTATAAATCCTAACTATTGATAAAAGCAGATATTCAGCCACTCTTCACTGATTTGTTGTAATAGGGCCGTCTCTTTTGATCTGTCTGCATCCGTTTGGATTGGTCTATGCTTTGCAGGATTGCTAACTATATTCAATGTCACCTTTACTGGTAGTCGGGTATCACCATGGGATATTACTTAATAGAGCTGAAAAACGATAAAACTATTTTAAATAAAATGGCAAAAAAAAACCCAGCCTTTGCTTTGTAAATCAGGGGACCTTCCTCCAGTTAGTGAGAAGGTATGTAATTTATTGCACTGGCAACTGGAGGAAAGTTTCTGCAGGTAAAAATACTGGGTTCATTGCCCAATTTAGACTTCCAGATTAGCTGTGACATTGGAGGACTCCAACTTCTGATTTCTGCGTATCACTGTGGATAACTGTGTATGTTCTGAACTTGAAATATTAAGTCTAGGCAAGCTACAACCAAAGTCTTCAAGTAATTTTAAGGAGACACACTTTCTAGGATTTATGTTCAACTGTCTTCTGCAGAAAGAAGTCCAACTACTCTCCCGGCTAGGCTCTTTCTAAATAACGTACGTAAGTTTGTTGAATCACCGGGTAAATCACCTGTTCTCAGATAAAGTCTATGATAGATACAAATACACACTTTAGATCCTAAGAGCAATTGTTATTCAAATTATGTCACATTCATGTATTAAGAATAATGAAATATTTATATAAAAATTGTTTAATGTTGTACCTATTATGAGACTAAATGAATTTAAACATATAAAGTACTCAGATAAATTTCAAGAAGTGTCAGCTTAAAGAATGCTTGACTGTACAATTTTCTGTAATGAATTTTGGAATAGATGATGCCTGGGGAGTAATGCAATGAAAACAATAAAAAATTTCCACAATGCTAAATAAAATTAAGAATGCATTCTGTAAATATTTTAATAGAAAAAATAGGACAAAAAAAGGAATGCCAGTATTATAGTGAAAATAACTTAATGAAACTTAGAAGTATCTATCTTCCATTGTCTTACCTGAATAAGCTGTACTTTCATCATTATAATAATTTATGAGGAGGAAGAAGCATGTTTTTAGTTCTTTTTTTTCCTGCAAAGTAAGCACCCTCTTTTGCCATCTGGTGGCTAAAGATAGCATTTTCTATGTAGATAAAAATAGCTGAACTCAGATTTAACAGCCAGTTATGTTTAATGCTTTCAGATTCATCTCACTGTAAAGATACGAATATTTTCTTAACCAATGTAAATATAACTGAGGCAACTTTGTTCTAATGGTTCACAGCATTTTATTCAAATCACTCTAGCTGTAATATTTAATGCAAGATAAGAAAAACTAACCAGAGCAATTCTTTTAAAAAAGAAATTTGCGAGGTAATTCATTTTAAAGTTAAAATTAAATATGGTAGTAACAATTTGCTTGACTTACCTGTCTTTTGGTATAAAGAATTAACAACATCTTTACAAAACAAAAAGGTTCAAATATAATTTTAAATAAGCACAGTACAATAGACATGGTTAATTTCAAAGAGGTCTCAACAAACAGTTATAATTGTATGTTGACAATTCACCATACCAAGAAGGGTAGAAAGTTTAAGAGCATATGGTTTGTTCTCCTTATAAACTTTTTGTTAAGTAAAAGTTTGAATGTATTTAGTAGTATCTTTTATGTGTATATAACTACCTCATTTCATAAAAAATTAAAGATGACAATAATTGAAGGTTTAATTTCTTTATTTTCTCCCAGAATATTTTAATATTGAAACCCAAATTGTTACTTTAGAGAAAGGGAAAAACAGAGAAACATGAAGAGACAAACATTTCATTTCATTTAACTTATGGTATTGTGAGCAGTCACTTTTGTAGGCAACACTTTTTTTTTTTCTTTGTAGAAAAGAAATAAAAAACAAACAGCACCATTAAAGAATGCATGATCCCTGAATTCTAAACAAAACACTGTCTAAAAATCGTTTCAATGCTTGTTGCACTCCGTCACATTTAGTCAGGTATCAAAGCAAGCATAACAGTATTAAATTGTAGCAGTCTTACTGATTCAACTGCTCCCCTTCTGAGGATTTTACACACCTTTTCTGAGTTTTTCCTGTGGGAATAATATATTCTTTGGTAGAGGACTGAAGAAGGGTTTGACTTTTCTGTATGCTGATATAAAATGTCTTTGTACGTTCAGGGCCTTTGCCCCCCCATCTGTGTTTGTCATGCATGTTATGTTTGGGTTGATTCACATTTTGCTGTTACACTGTAAGAGTAATACCGCCTTTTAAAAAAGGCATTAAATGGCTAATGTTAAACAGATGTAAACATTCAGAATACTGACCAAAGGAAAAAAATACTCACAAACACACATTAAAAAACAACAACAACAAACAAAAAACTGTACTGAAAAGAGGAATCAGATTAGGTTTCCATGAAGCCAGGGGGAAAAATACAGCAGTACAAGAAAAATTATGGCAAGCAAGTAAAGCACTTTTTTTTTTTTGAAACATTCATGAACAGTACAAATACAACAAAGTTTTTCTACAGTCTAAATTATTCTGCAACTATCAAATAGGGTACAAAGCGAAATAGTATGTGCTATAAAAAAGCAGCTCCTTTAAATTATAGTAAAAACGCTTTTTGTTTGCTTTACAGTGACAAAGCATGAGGACTGAAGACAAGATTTTTATATTCAGTGATATTTTGGCTACATAGGCCCCTGACAGTCTGATGAGTTCCTTTCCTAGGACTCTTCACATTGTTCTCTAGAAACATGGACAGTGACTCTGGGCTTTGCGTGTTCAGCGGGCTCACTCTCTCCAGGCGGCTAGCGCGGTGCTGACTTCCACACCACTGAGAGGATGCAACCCTTAACGGCGCTTCAGCCTCTGTCACCTGGACCAGACCCAGGAGGAACTGGGAAACCAAGGCCACAGTAACTTCCCCTTTTGAAATTGTGCGAGTGTTTGTAAAGGGCATGGGGCTGTAGCATCATGTATTCTTACTCTTGGCTTCTTTATGAAGCACTGTACACACCAGCTTGTTTGTATCTGTTTATTTTGGATGAATAAGAATATCCAAGCTCTAGAAGTCAGCTAAACCTTCCATAGCTCATCCCAGAAACACATACCACCACAAAGTCTTTATAGCAACCAGGCTCAACCTCAAAGGTTTGTTTTCAAGTTTTTTCTTCAAACTAGACCTTAGCAGGGAAATAGTCCATATAACTACGGTGCTCAGGTCACCGACATTTCTGCTATTCTCACTTTGGGGAAGGAAAAATATTTTCACTCTGAAAATGAATTTGCATCAGAACGTTTGTATTAACATGCCCAATAACTACCTAAATGTCTTTATACAACCTCAGGCATATGCATACTGTATAGGAGGGGGGTCAAGGAATAGCAGTTTTCTTCCTTCCCCTGTTCCAAAAGTGCTACTTAGGGAAATACATCCTTTGTGAAAATAATAATTAAAAATTACATGTTAGATGTGCAAGCTCTACTCCTGATAGGGGTATCACAGTGTCCAATCATCAGGATAATGCACACACTAAAATTTCCACGTTACACCACAATAACCATGTAGTAAATAACATACTCCATTTGCACATAGGCAGGTATCTGTGGATATCAGGAAACTAGGAACCTGCTCACCTAATCCAAATATACTGGGGTCTGTATATATATTAAATGGCCACTTGTAACATATCTGACCCACTTTTTACTTCTGAACTTTTCTTTCTATTCTTCTAGCCCAAAGATATTAATTTTTCAGTAATATAAACCATATGCAAACACTAGGAATTTAAACCGGGGCAAAAAAAGAGCAAGGGCAGAGAAATATTACGCTCTTTGGACCAGGGTGGTACAGTCCACGTGTGATCAGCAATTGATTTTCCAAACTTATTATGAGAAAAATCAGAACATAGAGAAGGATACTTTTCTGTATTCCCAGTAAGTAACTTGCACGCAGTATCCCACAATGATGGAAATGATAATGAGCTCGGTATCACATCAACCTCAATTTTGCCTCATATGCAGAGTGCAAAGGTTGTGAAGACCACAGTTTCGGTGTCAGTTACTGATGTGGTAGTGTTGAACCTGCTGGTGTAGACAGTATCTGACACTGGTAGAGCGGCAACTGAATTTGGCAGAAGGAGCTGGCATGCAAGTGTCTATATTATAGGGGTGCCCCTCTGTGAAACGAGAGCATGCCCTTCTGAACCAAGATGACATCAGAGCCAAGCAGACCACAGAGATACCGCTGACGAGGACACCACCCAAACCACCTGGTGCACAGTGAACTAGGGATCCGCTGGAACTAACGCTGCCTTCCTTGGGAAGGGCTGGTTAAGTGCATTGCTAATATTCTCAGTCGTTAATTCTGTTAATTTTAACGTGAAAAACAGAAGTGACAGCAACTGAAGCACCGAATCTCAGCCGCAGAGGTAGGCCTTCTTTGCTTTGCTTTCTTTCTAAGATAAAGTATCTTTCGCTATCAGCAATTTGTTAGCAAAAATGACATCTCTCTCACCTAATGATATTTGGCAACATCACAATAATAAATATGGAGGAAAAAAAATATACCACGGTTGATTACTATAAAAAAAATTACAAGTTTTTTTTTTTTCCCCAGGAATGAAGTTTCTGCTCATTCCAGTTAATTTTTAAGACATATTTTAAGGGAATGTCAAAAGTTAACATTGATTAGGATGATCCCTTGTGAAAATATCTGTCAAATTCTTACCCTGGATACAGAAGATTTTCCCCCCATATTTTTTAAAATTCTACAGCCACAATCAACCAGTGGGTTAATGGTACTCCACATTTTGTGCTCTGTAATCTGAAGTTAAATGGACATGGCCTTTGTTCTTTCATCTCCCCACAGTGTGCATGTGCTTTTGAACTTGCTTTAGGGAACAGAGCCTGCTGAACTACAGCTGTTCTCTGGCATGAGGGTGGCCACAGTACATGGAATGGAGCTCAAATACTCAACACCCAGACTACTGGATAAACACTGACAATAGTTGTAAGATGCAGTATCCCTTTTTCAAAAGCAGTTCCACTCCCCCAAATATGAAGAATGCACTGAATTCACCTGAAGGGGGGGCGGGGGTGGGAAACAAAACATGCAACACCCAGAACAATTTTTTAAAATAAGGGCTAGTTTAGAGTCAAATATAATTACATAGATCATGACTCATAAGGAAAAAACTGTTCAGAAAAATGTTGACACTTCAGCCTTCTATAGTCCCTCTCATCATCAATGACACTTTAAAAAAAGAGGTGGCCAACCTCTGCAAAGTCGGAAGCCAGAATACACTGGTGTCATCAATAAAGGGTTACGATTATTTCCCCCCAATTTTAATATCTAGTAATTGTATTAGAGTGAATAGAATGGACCAATATTTACATCGCCAACGCATTTAGGTGTGTTTGCATACACAGCATTTTACTTGTTTGCTTTGAATTTTAGGACATTTTTTTTCATACTTGCTCTTAGAAGCCACACATGAAGCTCTGAAATCCTCTGGGCCTATGGCTCTCTGTTGTCCAACTGATCTTACAGTCTCGGGTGTCAAAGGGCTTGAACCAGATTGCTGGGCATGAGGCCCACACTGCAATTTCAGGTGGAAAAGACATTTCACTACAATATGTGTACCATGTCCAAGGCAGATCCAGAGAATCTGCCAGTCTCTGAAAAGAGTCAAAAGGGAGGAAAGAGAATAAGGACAGTGGAGTTCATTAATGGCATACCTCCTTTAATACCTTTTGTGATATGAGTAAATACAAGGAATCATACACTTAAATCAGATTCCCTTTTCCAAATATGATATAATCACTATGGTAAAGGTAGGTCCAAAGGAGTCAACGGTTGGAACCCTCGCTGTAATGGTTAATCTACAGAAGAATGCATCACCACCTTAAATTGCTGTTACCGATCTCTCTCCACATCTCCATTTCTGGTTACCATTAAGTAGTTTAAAATGTCCTTTTCCTATCTACACCTGGATTAAAAAAAGAAAGAAACAAATTGGGAGTGACCTGTATACACACGAATAGAAACTTTCCAAAGCTGCAAATGGCAACTAAATATGTAAAAGACATGCTGTTGAGCCCCTCGGCTGGAATGCGATCTCTCCTTTCCCAGAAACGCAAGAAAATAATCATCTAGAGAAAAGATCATCTGTTCCAAAGTAAAATAAATTAGCACGCTATAAACCACTGAGCAGTTCAATTTGTTGTTGCTGACGCCATTTGGCTTTTCCGTGGTGAAAAGGGATACTGCATCTTTCACTCAGCTCTTATCGCACAACCAGGCAAGCTACACAGAGTTTAGAAGGCCCTATGCAGTCGTCGTGGCAGAAGGCCCCACAGCCTTTGCACACAATCATGGCTTTCAGCCGGCAAGAGCATTTCAGTTCCAACTCATCCGCGTTGCTGCTGTCGGCAAAGTTCTGAACGGGCATCTGAGCGTTCTGACCAGGCAGACCCGTGGTGGGATTGGAGCCACTTCCCAAAATCCCAATGGACTTTTCAATTGCAGATGCTGCCCTTTTGAAGCTCGTGCTACCGAAGTGTATTGTTGGATAATTTCCACAGAGCTGCTGTTGTTGCTGCACCTGCATTTTCTGAGCAGCTAATTGGGTAAAAGGCTTCTGTGGCTCAGAAAGCAAATAGGAAGAGAAATCTGCATTTTTCAGCGCAAACGCCTTCAACTGTTCTTTCATTTCATTCTGGTCATAGGAAACTTGTTTCATGCCCAGTTCACAGCTGCTGCTTAAACCTTCCTCAAAAGAAAGAGGTTCCGATTTTATATTGCTACATATGCCCGTGGACTGTGGCCAACTAAGTCGCTTAGTGGTTTCCATGGTAACTGGCAGTTGTTTTTGATCGGAGGGGACTTCTGGATTAGGAAGAGGTGGAGGTAGTGGCGGCGGCGGCGGGGGAGGTGGGGGCAAAGCCAAGGGGGGAGGGGGCGGGGGATGCACTAGTGCTTTGTGCGGCACCCCGTGCGGGGTCCCCCCCATGTCATCACCTTCTTTAATGGGCATGTTGGGGGGCACCATATTGGTTAACCTTAGCTGGTGAGGTGCTGAGGAAAGGCTAACCTCTCCCAGTCCCTTTTGCTCAAGATGCCTATTGAAGGAAAACGTGTTACAGCCCACGGGGGCTTTGGCAGAGGCTGGTAACAGAGCCGCGGTAGGAATGGGGCCCCTGGCAGCCAGAGGCATTTGGTAAAACTGCTGTCTGTGGGAGGTCCCAGCGTCGGGGTGGAAGCCGTCGTTCTTGTCGACGTGAAACAGGTTCTGCTGGAAGCTACACGAGGGGAGCAGCCGCTTCTGCTGTTTGACCTCAGGGCTGTGAGCCATCTTGCTCTGCACAGGGTGCTTGTTCAGCCACTCCTGCTTCAGCGGCTGGCTGAGTCCCAGCTGATTCATGCCGGAGCTGATGACACACGGCACCCCTTTCACATCTGGGTCCGCCAACAACTTCCCTGGCTCACATTTCACTTGAGTGTGTTCCCCCCCCGGTCCTGGCGACTCTCTTCTTGGGGTGGTTCTCCCGCTTCCTCATTTGTAGTGGTGCGAGAGCTCCTGCCAGGTAGCCTTTGCCGTCTGCATTGGGAGAGCTAGGGGGCATTTCAACCACGTTCCTCTCGGGGGCTGTTTTACCCACTGAGGTAGTTTGAAGAGGCAGAGGAAGCCTGTTGATTTCGAGCTTGGCTCCCAGTCTGGGCTGGGGCAACACTTTTTCCAAAGGCAAGTTGCCCTGGAGTAACTGTGTGACGAGGGGATTGTTCGCCTCCACCGATGACAGACGGCAGCTGGAGCTCCCTGCACTGGGAACTCTTTTCAGGGTGTCTGTAGCCAGAGAGATGGCCTCTTCCATGGGACCAGAGGCGGGGGCCTGCACGGTCTGCGTCTGTTGCACACTCGGGGCTGCCCCTGCAGCTGGAGGATGCAGCTCAGGACCAGGGAAGTCGTCGGCATCCATCCTAAAGCCCCTGTCCACGTCGTGAGGTTCGGACTTCACTGGGAGAGGGACGCTTGTGATGAGATTCCTGGGGTGAAGTTCCGCCACATGCGAGGAGCTGGCGTGCTCGGTCTTGATGGCCTTCGGACAGCCCTGCTCCAGATATTCCTTCTGTTTACTGGAACCAGGGTGGCTGAGCAGAGGCTGTCCTGCACTCCTCACCCCGTCCTCGCCCCAGCAGATCCGGCTGCCCGGGTTATACTGATGGCTACAGGCTGTGTCGGCTTCACTTTTGAACGTGGTTATGCCATGCGCCTGCTCAGCAAAGCTGAGACTCAGAGGAGTCCCCGCGTTTAAGCTATCTGGAACCACGAGGGGTCCTTCACGGAGACCCGGGCAGGTGGCCTGCATCGTTTGACTGTCTTGTTTTGCAGCGGAAGCAGCAATGAAACTGGGACCATGATCTCCGCCTTCACTTGCAACCGGCTCGGGCCTGCTGATGACAGACACCTGTGGACACGCCACGGGCTGAACGGCTGCCTCCGTCCTCCCGGACCTGCTCTGGAGGTCCACACCGGCTTCTGTGCTCTCAAGAGAGACAGTCAGAGACGACGTAGAGGTCAGCGTGGTGCTGTGGTCGACGATGACTTTACATGGAATCGAGCGGTTTATGGCTGCTGGTGCGAAGCCCCCCGGGGGTGGCTGAGGTCTCCCAGAAGTGTCTGCCCTGTTCCGAGTCCCTGAAGTTTTGTCCAAGCTTTCAGCACTTAACGTGGGAGGACTGTCATAAGAGTTTACAGTCAGCACGCTTGCAGTAAACGCTGCGACAGGTGGGCGTGCCACCAGGGCGTCAGTGACTGCGACGGGGTCCCTGCAGCCGAGGGCGGCTCTCACAGTGGTGCCCATGGACATGGTGGCCTGTTCTTCGCTCCCAGGCATGGCTATCTTCTCAGAAGGAAATCTGTTGTTCATTCCCGTTGGGGGAATCAAGACAGAGCTAGTGGAGAGATGGTTTGGCAAGTTGCTTCCAATGGAGGGAGTTGGCACAGAGGTGTACTGACTGGAGACTAGGCTGCCAGCACTGCTGCTGGGTGCCAGTAACTGCGTGTCATCCCGGGGGCTCGCTGTGCTGGAGCCCTCCGTGGTGGCCGGAAGAGGGGTGCTCTCAATACATTTTGGTATAATGGCTATGCATGGAGGGTCCGTTCCCTGGATGGTTTTTAACATGCTTATGTTACAAGCAGAAATTGTCGTGTTTGCACTGTCAACAGACATTAGGACAGAGGATTTATCAACAGAGCTCACAAAGGGATGTTCTTTAATTGCTCCCGACATAGCAGTGCTGCAGACAGACACGGGGACGGGATTTTTATTAAAAAGCATGGGCACACTGCTATTTTCAGAAGAGGTAGATGAAACAATTTTCTCAGACAAGTGTGACACAGGTGTGTTTTCGTCAGAACTATGCACAGGTAAGTCCGTGGCAATTTCTGGAAGTTTGGTCGGGTTGAGAGACTGCTGTAGTACAGTGGTGGGCTCCCGGAGGTGCGCAGCCTTGTTGCTGGGAGATCGGCAGTTTGGATTGACAATGATGACACCAGGCGAGCCTTCGATTTTTGTTTCAGGGGCAGAAGAGACTTCTAAGCTTGGAGGTCCTTCCTTTGAGCCGAGCGGAGGCAACCGGGGCTCTTTAGTGTTCTGGAAGAGGTGGGCTCGGGCTTGATGCTTTGCGAAGAGCTTCACCTTCGTCTGCTCTTTGATATGCGCCAGAGTTCTGGCTTTTCCGCCCTCTCCTGGGCTCCCCATAGCTCCCGAAACGATGCTCGCGGCTGCCGCCACGGCTGCCGCTGCTGCCGCCTCTCGCTGGGCCCTTGCTTGCTGGGCTCGGGCCTTGATGTCCGCCAGGGTCCTGGCTCCCGTGTTCCTCCCGCCACTGACCGATGTGCCAGATGACGCGCGAGCCTCTGGTTTGGAGACTGGTTGGCTCTTGATAATAAAGGGTGGCCCGATTTTGGAAAGCTGTATCTACAGGAAGGGGGAAAATCGAAAGATAAAGTGCGTGTACACGATCACAGACAAGGCGCATGTGTACGTGATCACAGAGGGACGTGGGGACACAGGCACGCGAGGGCGGGGAGTAGCCGCATCCTCTCCTAAGGGGGCAAGAACGGCACCTAATACCCTGAATGGGCCTTTGGGGTATAAATCAGCAATAAACGCAGCACGAAAGTGAAAATTAAAAATTTTAACCTCTGTTTTCAATCCATAAAATATTAACCGGTGACTTCATTTGGCATGGAAATGAAACGTCTTTTAAAGCCTCATATAAATGGAAACAAAACCCAGGCTTCTTAAAATGAGGTGAGCTAAAAAGAGTTAGAAATAGTCAGCTTTCAACTTATCTTCCTGGCTGGCATGAAGATACTCAGGCCAGCCAGGAAGAATAGAGATATTCAAAACTCTATTTGAATTTATCTGCCTTAATTTATCTGTCTTAATTTGACACAAAGGAAAAAGGAAAAAAGCCCTAACCAAGGGTCAGAAGACTAGAATTCTCAGCCTGGCTTGACACAAAGGAATGCTGTGAACCTAGGCAAATCACTGTGTACTTCAGTTTCTCCAATAATCTCCCCGAGTCAGAGACTCTGTAGGTTTTATGTGGTCCCATACCACCATATATATATATATATATATATATATATATATATATATATAAAATAAGCATACAATATGACTTTGTAAACTGTAAACAGTAAGACTAGTTATTTCTGGTCTATTTCTTTCACAGAGGTGTTATAAAGATGGAATGATACTTGTGAAAGTGCTTTGCTTTCCAAAGGGATTTTATTATTATTATTACGTTTTCTTGAAAGCAAGGGTAACTCTAGTTTTCTGCCTCCAAAAGAGAGTATGGGTTGGGCAGCTTACTTGATATTGGAAATCTACAGTCTGCTGAATTTGGTAAATGTCCCAACCCACACTGTTCACCCACTCATCTACTTAAGAGACTCAGTCATCACCAAATTCATAAGGCACAAGACCTAACAACAAACATCCCAAAGCAATGCCTATGATGCTTTAGTCACTAAGAATATTCCCAGAGTCACAGATTTGTAGAGCTGGCAGGGATCTAGTTAAAGCCCTTCGTTTACAGTTGAAAAAACCGAGCCCCAGGAGATGGGCTGCCTTGGGTTCATATAACTAGGGAGTGACAGAGCCTTTGGGCTCCCCATTCTGTGCTGTTGACATGTACTGTATTTCCTTATATTTTTTCCTCTAGAAAAAATTTTCCTAGAAAACTTACACCTCTCTTAACATGTGTGCATTTACATATATTGACATTATAAATACCTGACACATACTACAAGATCGTGTCAATTTGGAATTATGCTTTAGTACTTTGGTAGATGGATTATCTTCCTGAGCTATCTCGTTTCTCATTTTCAAATTTCTGATGGCTCTCTTCTAATCCAAAGGTTCCAATGACAGATGAATTTAGAAAAGGAATTCAGTTTTACCTTTTAAATATTTCCCTTAGTTTAAAAAATTAAAAACATTAAGCCTAACAAACATTAAATATATTTATTGTATCTCTCTATCCATCTATCTTTACATAAAGTATATATCACTTTGAAAAGAAGCTTTTGACAAAAAAAATTAGACTGAAATGTTTAAAATTATTTCCTATGGAAAGCATGCTTATATTTTTCTTTTCATTGCTTCAGAATTAAAATGCACAGCAGGGTTTTAATGGGAGCTTAATATTCATCTTTTATATCTCTAGAATCTTATTTAATAGGGACTGCTTTATTAAATAGAATAATTACAATCACACCCCTAAAAGTCAACCTTAGGGAGATCATGAGTCACATATTAAAAGTAGATGTCAGAGCAGAGCAAAATAAAGAGAAAAGATTAAGAAAAACAAATCTTGAGTATGTTTGTAATTCTTTGAGTTAACCTTAATTTTTAGTTTAGTTAGGCAGAGTCAATTTATATACAAGAGTTGTTTTCTGAGAGTTAAAATCTACCTGGGATCAAAATAAAATATATAAATAGGAATGTTTGTCTACAGGCTTTATTACTGTGTGAAGTTAAATACTTCTTTATTATTTTGGAAATAAAATAGTAGGATTTGTATACCTATGTATCTATAGCATTTTCCTCAGGGTTTGTGAAGTGATTTCATTGATTTATTCAAGAAATATTTAATGAGGCTCTTTCAGAAGCTAGCTCCTCTCTGTTAGGCAGAGGGGGTGTTCAACATTTGTTGGAAAATGAATGAGGAGGTAACACGTAGCTTCATTTCTTGAGGGCAAGCCTCTGACTTTTGACTACTGCTTTCTCTAGTCCTACTGAACTTTTATAGGATGCTGAATTATCTTTCAAATTTTTCCAAGTTCATATAGGTCTCTGTCCTACACTGTGGAGTCCCCCAGAGACCCTGTATCTCGGTGGCCTGTGGGCTCCTCCAGGGCCTGTTCTCCCTCCGCCCTTCTTTTTCCTTAAATGCCAAGGTCTAAATATGTACATCTATCTAAACTTATTGTATGAGCTCAACGCAGTCTGAAAAAGGATCATTTAATATTAGACTGGTGCTGGGAGTATTAGATTATAAACTGCTACATTTATTTTTGAAAAATTAAGTATCTAAATAGAAAAAGCCTATCTATGGAATTTCCTTTTTTTAAAAAAAAAAATACCATACCTTGAGAGGTGGAACCCTTGGTTCCTCTCTTGGAGGCTGTTCTTTCTCAGATGGACTGCTGGATGAGATGCTCCGGCTTGACTGGTCATCTTCTATCCTAGCCCTCTTCTCCTTACAGATCCCAAAGCTGTGATGCTCTGCGGTTTTCCTCTTCGATATCTCAGATTCTCTACTTTCATTTCTTACCCCATCTGGGGACTTGGAGGGCTCTGACAACTTGGAAGCATGAGAGGTCTCCAACCGATTCTGTGAGCTCCCTGGCTTATGCGTTTTATTTCTAGAGCCTTCTGAAAATGAAGCCTTATCCACCGATGAGATGTATTGCTTGTCCTGTAATTTAGCTGATGGGAGCTCATTTCCCTTACTCTCTGTCTCTTCAGAAAAGACAGGTAATTCCAATGGTGAAGACATCGCTTTCTTTTCTGTTCTTTGCAGGACATTATGATTTTTAACTTTTATCATTTCTGTAGAAGGAAGTTCTGGAATCGAAGCGGGATAGGGCTTCTCAGTTTCAACATGTGATTTACAAGGCTGCTGATTCAGGGTCTTATTGTGCAATTCTTCTGATGAACATACTTCAGGAGCAATGGAAGAAGAACCCATTTTGATAGGTTCAGGAGTATTTGATAGAGTCTTCTGCTGAGAGGTAAGGCTCTCTCCCAGGGGCTTGGCAGGGGCAGAACCTTCATCTTTCTGGGGGGAAAGTGGTTGTTCAGATATGGAAGTTGACTTTCTTTGTTGATGCACCATTCTTTCATTCATGGAAGAACTGGAAATTGGAGATGTTTCTGAAGGAAGTGGCAAGCTGGATATAAAAGTGGTCTCAGATGTGAGAAGCATGGAAGACACTGAAGAAGTTTCTGATGTCAAAGGTAAATCAGACGTGGGCGAGGTTTCTGACGTTAAAGGTAAATTTGACACTGGGGATGCTTCAGATGTTAACGGTAAATTGGACATCAAAGACACTTCTGATATTTCAGGTGAAGTGGACATTGGAGAGATTTCTGACATCAAAGATGCATGAAGATTTTCATCAGTGGCATTTCGCTGATTATATTTGTCCACATTTTCAGTGCTGGACACCTCAGAACAAAACGTTGTCTCAAGGGAGGCTGGGGTACACGATTCTTCTGAAGTGGATTGGGTTTCCCCTCCTGGGGATGTCAGGCTGGTACAGGCTCCCTCTGGGCTCTCAGAAGAGAAGGACGTTTCAGAGATGCAAGCATTTTCAGAAAGCTGTTCATCAGGATCACTCTGCAGCTCCATATCTACAGCGATTCCTTCACTTGGAAATTGGCCTTCTAAAGACGATGACCCTGTTTTAATTTTTGGAGTGTTGGTCTCTAGTGCAGTTTCTGGCTCCTTATGTTCTGTGTCATTGACATGAGTCCCAGATGAAGTGGAAGGAACGAGAGAGTCACAGACTTCTAGCTGATCAATGACAACTGACATCTCTTCCTGGGGAGATTCTGATTTCTCTTCCACTTTAACATCAACATGAGGCAAAGTTTCTAAAACATCATTCATTATAACACAGGATTCCAAGTTATCTTCAGGAGGTGCTATTTGGGGCTCCTCATGAGAGTTGGCTGGACTTTCTGACTCCTCAGAAAATTCAGGTATTGTCTTGTGATTCTCATCCTGGCACTCACAGATGCTAGTCTCTACCTCTTCCTCAATTTCTTCCTGAATCACAGATTCTTCGGGGATCAGGATGTCCTCTGATTCTGACTCTGTCATTACATCTTTACCTACGTCTACCATGGGACAAAGTGTAGCACAGAAATCAGGCTCTGGAGAAGTTGGACTTTTCATGCTTTTTGGCTGTTGTTCTTTCAAGGGAGTCTGTGCAGATAGACCAGGAAGGCCAGAGGTCCCACATGAAGAACTGCTTTCAGCTCCATCATTGTTTGGTCCAGATGTGAGCTTTATAGAGTCCTCTCTTGACATGCCCAACCTGAACAGAAATTAGAAATATTAAATTATTGTTCAACCACAAAACATGAAAGGTACAACTTGGATCTCTCACCAAACATAGTATTCATAGAAGTAAATGCATAAAATTAATTTTATAATCACTAAGTAACATGTTTAGCTTATGTAAACCAGTTTATGATGGATTAGTTTTTCTACTGCTTTTATAATCATAACTAAAATAAACTCTACTATTTAAAAAGTATTGATTTTTATTCTGTAAGCAAGGGAGACTGCATACTAAAAAGACTAAAAAAAATATGGGCTGAAAAGCAAAACAATGTATAAGACCTAAATTTTTTAAAGTCAGAAAGTAGAAATATGTCCTTATAATAGAAAATTACGTAGTCCTTAAAGGATGCAACATAACCAAATAATTAAGATCAATGGAAGATGGGTATGTTGTAAAATCCTGAAATGGAAATGACTTCCAAAGATTAAGTTCTCTTAACCCAATGTAAAAGGTGTCCATCACCATATTTTAGTACAATATCTAAGTGTCTAACCTAAGACAAGATGGAAATTTCACTAAAGAATAATAAACATATTTGGGGTCATCAAAGTTGATTCTACTAGATTACATTCATGTGAAGGCAAGACTTTTTAAAATTCTTTCATGTAGATCTCTTACTGTAAAGATATTCCATAAAAAGTGAGTGTAGAATATCAAGAAATAACCCAGCCTAATGTTCAGGTCATAAGGTAAAGTTTATCAGAATTGCAATCAGCAATATTGTAAATCACTATTTCCTGTCATACTAAGTTACAATGTCAGCATCAGATGGTAGGGAAATATGCTGTTCTAAATGAAGTTAAATTAGAGTACAGGCAATTACAAAGATGAGCAGAAGAGAAAACATTACCAGAGGAAGAAACATATTTGAGTGAGGAAATACCGCTATAACAGGAAAATACCTCAGTAAAATCTTCTTCAACCTTTTAGTTAAATTAAATCCTCAAAATGAAAGGGAAATAAAATTGAATACACTTTTTGGGTATTTGACCTTTGCATTCTTCACTAAAATCCAGAAGGCTGAGAAAGGAAGATAGAGGACCCTTCCTTCATAATTAGTCTATTTTCTTTCAACTTTCCCTAAGATGGGTTCAAATTAAACCACAATTTATATTATAGTGAGAGGAACAGAATAATATAACTACACTACAGATGAATTTAGAGCAGAATAATCAGCTAGGAATAAGGTCTCCTGGGGCCAGATCAAGCAGAGATACCACTGATACTAGGTTAGATGGAGAACACACAGAATCTACCCACTGGCAGCCAAATTTCAGCTAGTTGATAAGAATATTATTAAATATCATCTATGTATATAATATATATATATATATCATATGGAAAACAACACTGTATAAAACATATGTGTAAACATTTTATTATTTTCATGGGAAAATAGATTTAAGGTGGCATAAGGCATAGAAGGAAGACGTTCACAGCACATCACATAACCACACAAAGGAAAACTCTGACCGCCTGAAATCTAGACCGCAAATCAACAGACCAACTCCTATAATTTTGAGTTAGCATATACATGGGATCCCTACAAGTAATTAAAACGAATATAGAACAGTACTGTATTACCGGCAGAATAAGCCAATAAGAACCAAAATAAAGATCTCAAAGAACAGAAAACTAAATCAGACAGATCTTAACTAAAGCTGAATTTCAGTGGTAACATTCTTGGGAAAACTTAGAACAATGAGAAGGCACATGGTGTCAGTCAACTGAAAACTATCTGATGCTAGGAAAATATCCCTCACATATTGAGGGAAGGTAGGTAATCGAGAAGTAACAAAATTAGAAGGGCAGTCAATGAAATGCCCAAAATACATCAGTCATCCAATATGTAAACAAAGATAGGAAAAGACAAGCAAGAAGTCCAGGGATGTAAGGGGATGGAAACTCTATGGATAAACTACAGCACGAAAAGGGTCAATCAAGTAAAAGAACTGTTTGTATTCAGAACTCAATGATGCTGATGGGGAGTCAGGTTTACTCACAGTATTGTGGCTGTCACCTTCCAGGACAGGAGTCTTTAACTTGATATCCATAAGAGTCTACGGAGCCCCCAAATTTCATGTAAAAAATTGTAGGTGTGTGAATTTTTCTGAGAAGGATTTGCAGGTGAGCCAATTACTTAACCACACCATGTAAAACTGGGGAAATTACTTAGTTTCACTGCCTCTCAGTTTCCTAAACCCTTTTTAAAATAAGAATAATAATGGTACCCACCTTATAGGACTGTTGGGAGGGTTAAGTGAAACAATATTTGCAAAGCTCTTAGAAACCTATCAGAGCCAGAGTATGTTCAATGATTATTTGCTTGACTGAGGAAAAACTCTCTGTATGGTCTTTACAATGCAGGCTCTCTGGCATCTAGGATAGTGTGTGGCATGGAGGCGATGCTGCATGAATACTGAATTGATAAAAGCACAGGCCCAACACTCAACAAAAATTAAGGACCAGTTTTTTGGAGGTAACTAACTTGGTTATGCTTCTGCCATTACTGACAAGAGTGCTCCCAACATTCCCTTTGTCAGAAAAGGTAAGGAAGGCAGGGTTCTTAATCCTGCTGGACATGAGCACGATGGGGAAGCATCTAAAAATACAAATTCCTGGGCTCAACTCCTGGAGATCACCCATCAGTACATCTGGGGTGGGAAATCTGTACCTATTTTTAAAAGCTCCAATGAAGATTGTGATGCCGCCAGGCTTGAGTAATACTGCTGGTAACTAGCCTGTAACTAGTGTGCCACAATTTTAATTTTTGAGAAAGGGCATTAATTATCTCCTTTTAGCTTTGCTTAAATATGTATATGCATCCAAAGTCCTAGGGCAGCAACTGAAAAGGAGCCTTCCTACTCAAACTCAGGAGGAGGGCTACTTAGGACAACTCGCCAGAGGCAAGGCTGCTCCGAGTAAGCAGGCTGCTCATCACGTGATGCCTTTTTACAACGAGCGCTCATGTGAGACTCCCCCTGACGGTTTTCCTCATGTACAGGGGGAGTTTCGTGAAATTAGATCAAATGGTACAGGTTGTGTTGCCTGCAACCACCTCAGTGTCTTTTACACAAAACAACGACTTTCGAGGGGACGAGAAGATGGCGGAAGAGTAAGACGCAGAGATCACCTTCCTCCCCACAGATACACCAGAAATACATCTACACGTGGAACAACTCCTACAGAACACCTACTGAACGCTGGCAGAAGACCTCAGACCTCCCAAAAGGCAAGAAACCCCCCCACGTACCTGGGTAGGGCAAAAGAAAAAACAGAGACAAAAGAATAGGGACGGGACCTGCACCAGTGGGAGGGAGCTGTGAAGGAGGAAAGGTTTCCACACACTAGGAAGGCCCTTCGCGGCCGGAGACTGCGGGTGGCGGAGGGGGAAAGCTTCGGAGCCATGGAAGAGAGCACAGCAACAGGGGTGCGGAGGGCAAAGCGGAGAGATTCCCGCACAGAGGATCAGGGCCGACCGGCACTCACCAGCCCGAGAGGCTTGTCTGCTCACCCGCCGCGGAGGGCGGGGCTGCGAGCTGAGGCCCGGGCTTCTGTCGGAGCGCCGGGAGAGGACTGGGGTTGGTGGCGTGAACACAGCCTGTAGGGGGTTAGTGCACCACGGCTAGCCGGGAGGGAGTCCGGGAAAAAGTCTGGACCTGCCGAAGAGGCAAGAGACTTTTTCTTCCCTCTTTGTTTCCTCGTGCGCGAGGAGAGGGGATTAAGAGCGCTGCTTAAAGGAGCTTCAGAGATGGGCGCGAGCCGCGGCTAAAAGCGCGGACCCAAGAAATGGGCAGGAGACGCTAAGGCTGCTGCTGCCGCCACCAAGAAGCCTGTGTGCGAGCACAGGTCACTGTCCACGCCCCGCTTCCGGAGAGCCTGCGCAGCCCGCCACTGCCAGGGTCCCGGGATCCAGGGACAACTTCCCCGGGAGAACGCACGGCGCGCCTCAGGCTGGTGCAACGTCACGCCGGCCTCTGCTGCCACAGGCTCACCCCGCACTCCGTGCCCCTCACTCCCCCCGGCCTGAGGAGCCAGAGCCCCCGAATCAGTGCCTCCTTTAACCCCGTCCTGTCTGAGCGAACAACAGACGCCCTCTGGCGACCTACACACAGAGGCGGGGCCAAGTCCAAAGCTTGAGCCCCGGGAGCTGTGAAAACAAAGAAGAGAAAGGGAAATCTCTCCCAGCAGCCTCAGAAGCAGCGGATTAAAGCTCCACAATCAACTTGATGTACCCTTCATCCGTGGAATACCTGAATAGACAACGAGTCACCCCAAATTGAGGAGGTGGACTTTGAGAGCAAGATTTATGATCTTTTCCCCTTTTCCTCGTTTTGTGAGTGTGTATGTGTATGCTTCTATGTGAGATTTTGTCTGTATAGCTTTGCTTCCACCATTTGTCCTAGGGTTCAATCCGTCCGTTTTTTTCTTTTCTTTTTAAAAAATTTTTTCCTTAATAATAATTTTTCATTTTAATAACTTTTTCTTATGTTATTTTATCTTCTTTCTTTCTTTTTCTTTCTTTCCTTCCTTCCCTCCTTCCTTCCTCCCTCCCTTCTTTCTCTTCTTTCTTTCTTTCTTTTCTTCCTTCCTTCCTTTCTTTCTTTTCTTCCTTCCTGCCTTTCCTCCCTCCCTCCCTCTCTCTCTCTCTCTCTCTCTCTCTTTCTTTCTACTTTTTCTGCCTTTTATTCTGACCCATATGGATAAAAGGCTCTTGGTGCTGCAGCCAGGACTCAGTGCTGTGGCTCTGACGTGGGACAGCCAACTTCAGGACACTGGTCAACAAGAGACCTCCCAGCTCCACATAATATCAAACAGTGAAAATCTCCCAGAGATCTCCATCTCAACACCAACACCCAGCTTCACTCAATGACCAGCAAGCTACAGTGCTGGACACCCTATGCCAAACAACTAGCAAGACAGGAACACAACCCCATCCATTAGCAGAGAGGCTGCCTCAAATCATAATAAGTCCACAGACACCCCAAAACACACCACCAGACGTGGAACTGCCCACCAGAAACACAAGATCCAGCCTCATCCACCAGAACACAGGCATTAGTCCCCTCCACCACGAAGCCTACACAACCCACTGAACCAACTTTAGCCACTGGGGACAGACACCAAAAACAACGGGAACTACGCACCTGCAGCCTGCAAAAAGCAGACCCCAAACACAGTAAGATAAGCAAAATGAGAAGACAGAAAAACAGCAGATGAAGGAACAAGGTAAAAACCCACCAGACCTAAAAAATGAAGAGGAAATAGGCAGTCCACCTGAAAAAGAATTCAGAATAATGATAGTAAAGATGATCCAAAATCTTGGAAATAGAATAGAGAAAACACAAGAAACATTTAACAAGGACCTAGAAGAACTAAAGATGAAACAAGAAACGATGAACAACACAATAAATGAAATTAAAAGTACTCTAGATGGGATCAATAGCAGAATAACTGAGGCAGAAGAATGGAAAAGTGACCTGGAAGATAAAATACTGGAAATAACTACTGCAGAGCAGAATAAAGAAAAAAGAATGAAAAGAACTGAGGACAGTCTCAGAGACTTCTGGGACAACATTAAATGCACCAACATTCGAATTATAGGGGTTCCAGAAGAAGAAGAGAAAAAGAAAGGGACTGAGAAAATATTTGAAGAGATTATAGTTGAAAACTTCCCCAATATGGGAAAGGAAATAATTAATCAAGTCCAGGAAGCACAGAGAGTCCCATACAGGATAAATCCAAGGAGAAATACTCCAAGACACATATTAATCAAACTCTCAAAAATTAAATACAAAGAAAACATATTAAAAGCAGCAAGGGAAAAACAACAAATAACACACAAGGGAATCCCCATAAGGTTAACAGCTGATCTTTCAGCAGAAACTCTGCAAGCCAGAAGGGACTGGCAGGACATATTTAAAGTGATAAAGGAGAAAAACCTGCAACCAAGATTACTCTACCCAGCAAGGATCTCATTCAGACTTGATGGAGAAATTAAAAACTTTACAGACAAGCAAAAGCTGAGAGAGTTCAGCACCACCAAACCAGCTTTACAACAAATGCTAAAGGAACTTCTCTAGGCAAGAAACACAAGAGAAGGAAAAGACCTACAATAACGAACCCAAAACAATTAAGAAAATGGGAATAGGAACATACATATCAATAATTACCTTAAATGTAAATGGACTAAATGCTTCCACCAAAAGACACAGATTGGCTGAATGGATACAAAAACAGACCCATATAGATACTGTCTACAAGAGACCCACTTCAGACCCAGAGACACATACAGACTGAAAGTAAGGGGATGGAAAAAGATATTCCATGCAAATAGAGAACAAAAGAAAGCTGGAGTAGCAATTCTCATATCAGACAAAATAGACATTAAAATAAAGACAATTAGAAGAGACAAAGAAGGACACTACATAATGATCAAGGGATCGATCCAAGAAGAAGATATAACAATTGCAAATATTTATGCACTCAACATAGGAGCACGTCAATACATAAGGCAAATACTAACAGCCATAAAAGGGGAAAACGACAGTAACACAGTCATAGTAGGGGACTTTAACACCCCACTTTCACCAATGGACAGATCATCCAAAATGAAAATAAATAAGGAAACACAAGCTTTAAATGATACATTAAACAAGAGGGACTTAATTGGTATTTATAGGACATTCCATCCAAAAACAACAGAATACACATTCTCCTCAAGTGCTCATGGAACATTCTCCAGGATAGATCACATCTTGGGTCACAAATCAAGCCTTGGTAATTGAAATTGTATCAAGTATCTTTTCCGACCACAACGCCATGAGACTAGGTATCAATTACAGGAAAAGATCTGTAAAAAATACAAACACATGGAGGCTAAACAATACACTACTTAATAATGAAGTGATCACTGAAGAAATCAAAGGGGAAATCAAAAAATACCTAGAAACAAATGTCAATGGAGACAAGACGACCCAAAACCTATGGAAGGCAGCAAAAGCAGTTCTAAAAGGGAAGTTTATAGCAATACAATCCTACCTTAAGAAACAGGAAACATCCCGAATAAACAACCTAACCTTGCACCTAAAGCAATTAGAGTAAGAAGAACAAAAATCCCCAAAGTTAGCAGAAGGAAAGAAATCTTAAAAATCAGATCAGAAATAAATGAAAAAGAAATGAAGGAAACGATAGCAAAGATCAATAAAACTAAAAGCTGGTTCTTTGAGAAGTTAAACAAAATTGATAAACCAGTAGCCAGACTCATCAAGAAAGAAAAGGGAGAAGACTCAAATCAGTAGAATTAGAAATGAAAAAGGAGAAGTAACAACTGACAGTGCAGAAATACAAAAGATCATGAGAGATTACTACAAGCAACTCTATGCCAATAAAATGGACAACCTGGAAGAAATGGACAAATTCTTAGAAATGCACAACCTGCCAAGACTGAATCAGGAAGAAATAGAAAATATGAACAGACCAATCACAAGCACTGAAATTGAAACTGTACTTAAAAATCCTCCAGCAAACAAAAGCCCAGGACCAGATGGCTTCACAGGTAAATTCTATCAAACGTTTAGAGAACAGCTAACACCTATCCTTCTCAAACTCTTCCAAAATGTAGCAGAGGGAGGAACACTCCCAAACTCAGTCTACAAGGCCACCATCACCTTGACACCAAAAGCAGACAAGGATGTCACAAAGAAAGAAAACTACAGGCCAATATCACTGATGAACATAGATGCAAAGATCCTCAACAAAATACTAGCAAACAGAATCCAACAGCACATTAAAAGGATCATACACCATGATCAAGTGGGGTTTATTCCAGGAATGCAAGGATTCTTCAATATACGCCAACCAATCAACATGATACACCATATTAACAAATTGAAGGAGAAAAACCATATGATCATCTCAATAGATGCAGAGAAAGCTTTCGGCAACATTCAACACCATTTATGAGAAAAACCCTGCAGAAAGTAGGCAGAGGGAACTTTCCTCAACATAATAAAGGCCCTATATGACAAACCCACAGCCAACATCGTCCTCAGTGGTTAAAAACTGAAAGCATTTCCACTAAGATCAGGAACAAGACAAGGTTGCCCATTCTCACCACTCTTATTCAACATAGTTTTGGAAGTTTTAGCCACAGCAATCATAGAAGAAAAGGAAATAAAAGGAATCCAAATAAGAAAAGAAAAAGTAAAGCTGTCACTGTTTGCAGATGACATACTAAACATAGAGAATCCTAAAGATGCTACCAGAAAACTACTAGAGCTAATCAGTGAATTTGGTAAAGTAGCAGGATACAAAATTAATGCACAGAAATCTCTGGCATTCCTATACATTAATGATGAAACATCTGAAAGTGAAATCAAGAAAGCACTCCCATTTACCATTGCAACAAAAAGAATAAAATATCTAGGAATAAACCTACTTAAGGAGACAAAAGACCTGTATGCAGAAAATTATAAGACACTGATGAAAGAAATTAAAGATGATACAAATAGGTGGAGAGATATACCATGTTCTTGGATTGGAATAATCAACATTGTGAAAATGACTCTACTACCCAAAGCAATCTACAGATTCAATGCAATCCCTATCAAACTACCACTGGAATTTTTCACAGAACTAGAATAAAAAATTTCATAATTTGTATGGAAACACAAAAAGACCCCGAATAGCCAAAGCAATCTTGAGAATGAAAAGCGGAGCTGGAAGAATCAGGCTCCCTGACTTCTGACTATACTACAAAGCTACAGTAATCAAGACAGTATGGTACTGGCACAAAAACAGAATGATAGATCAATGGAACAGGATAGAAAGCCCAGAGATAAACCCACGCACATATGGTCACCTTATGTTTGATAAAGGAGGCAGGAATGTACAGTGGAGAAAGGACAACCTCTTCCATAAGTGGTGCTGGGAAAACTGGACAGGTACATGTAAAAGTATGAGATTAGATCACCCACTAGCACCATACACAAAAATAAGCTCAAAGTGGATTAAAGACCTAAATGTAAGACCAGAAATTATCAAACTCTTAGAGGAAAACATAGGCAGAACACTCTATGACATAAATCACAGCAAGATCCTTTTTGACCCACCTCCTAGAGTAATGGAAATAAAAACAAAAATAAACACATGGGACCTAATGAAACTTCAAAGCTTGTGCACAGCAAAGGAAACCATAAACAAGACCAAAAGACAACCCTCAGAATGGGAGAAAATATTTGCAAATGAAGTAACTGACAAAGGATTACTCTTCAAAATTTACAAGCAGCTCATGCCCCTCAATATAAAAAACAACCCAATCCAAAACTGGGCAGAAGACCTAAACAGACATTTCTCCAAAGAAGATATAAGATTGCCAACAAACACATGAAAGAATGCTCAACATCATTAATCATTAGAGAAATGCAAATCAAAACTACAATGAGATATCATCTCACACCAGTCAGAATGGCCATCATCAAAAAATCTACAAACAATAAATGCTGGAGAGGGTGTGGAGAAAAGGGAACCCTCTTGCACTGTTGGTGGGAATGTGAACTGGTACAGCCACTATGGAGAACAGTATGGAGGTTCCTTAAAAAACTAAAAATGGAACTACCATATGACCCAGCAATCCCACTATTGGGCATATACCCTGAGAAAACCAAAATTCAAAGAGTCATGTACCAAAATGTTCATTGCAGCTCTATTTACGATAGCCCAGAGATGGAAACAACCTAAGTGTCCATCATCGGATGAATGGATAAAGAAGATGTGGCACATATATACAATGGAATATTACTCAGCCATAAAAAGCAACGAAACTGAGCTATTTGTAATGAGGTGGATGGACCTAGAGTCTGTCATACAGAGTGAAGTAAGTCAGAAAGAGAAAGACAAATACCGTATGCTAACACATATATATGGAATTTAAGAAAGATAAATGTCATGAAAAACCTAGGGGTAAGACAGGAAAAAAGACACAGACCTACTAGAGAATGGACTTGAGGATATGGGGACAGGGAAGGGTAAGCTGTGAGAAAGCGAGAGAGTGGCATGGACATATATACACTACCAAACGTAAAATAGATAGCTAGTGGGAAGCAGCTGCATAGCACAGGGAGATCAGCTCAGTGCTTTGAGGGGTGGGATAGGGAGGGTGGGAGGGAGGGAGACGCAAGAGGTAAGAGATATGGGAACATATGTATATGTATAACTGATTCAGTTTGTTATAAAGCAGAAACTAACACACCATTGTAAAGCAATTATACTCCAATAAAGATGTAAAAAATAATTTTTTTTTCAAGTTACAGATAAAAATTCTACAGCAGTTGGACTAGAGCAAAAAAAAATGACTTTCAAGCATTAATTGTGTATGTGGAAATTAAAGCACAAATTACTCTATCCATGATGATCTAACGTTGCTGTCAATTGTCAGCTCTTAAATCCCTCTTTCTTTCTTAGGGATCTGACTGTCTGTGAGATTCAAATTCTGCCCAAGGAGAATATGTTCCTGTTAACCATGAGGCAAAGGAGAAACTACTTTCAAATTAGCTCAGTCAGTACCATACTTAGGTGTGACTGGTATTATTTTTACAACACACACATACACAAATAATAATAATAAATTAAAAAGCAGTTATAGCCTCCTACACTATTGGTGGGCATGTACATTGGTGCAGTCACTAATGGAGAACAGTATGGAGGTTCCTCAAAAAGCTAAAAACAGAGTTGCCGTATGATCCAGCAATCCCACTCATGGGCATATATCCAGACCAAACTATAATTCAAAATGATATATGCACCCGTATGTTCATAGCAGCACTATTCATAATAGCCAAGACATGGAAAGAACCTAAACGTCCATCAAAAGATGAATGGATAAAGATGTGGTGTGTATATATACACAATGGAATATTACCTAGCCATAAAAAAAATAATGAAATAATGTCATTTACAGCAACACGGATGGATGTAACTAGAGATTATCATACTAAGTGAAGTTAAGTCACACAGAGAAAGACAAATACTGTATGATATCACTTATATGTGGAATCTAAAATATGACACGAATGAACTTATCTATGAAACAGATTCATAGACACAGAGAACAGACTTCTGGTTGCCGAGTGGGGCTGGGGGCAGGATGGACTGGGAGTTTGGGATTAGCAGACGCAAACTATTATATATATATGTAGAATGGATAAAAAAGGTCCTACTGTATAGCACAGGGAACTATATTCAATATCCTATGATAAACCATAATGGAAAAGAATATAAAAAATAATGTATATACATGTATAACTGAATCACCTTGCTGTACAGCAGAAATTAACACACTGCAAATCAACTACTTGAATAAAATATGTTTTATAAAAAGTGGTTTTACATAAAGAGGAAAATGGATAGAGTAAAGGGTAATACCTCAGGCTCTCCCCCCAAATAAGGACTAAACAAATGTATATGGAGAGTCAAAATTTTTGGAAAAAAATGTGAGAATTAAATATGTGCCCAAGACTACTTATCTCTAACGCATTTATTAATGAAAATGCTTAGATTTAAAAAAAAAACAGGAGATTTTTACTAAAATCCAGTTAGGAAAGCCAAAATTGACTTCTGTAGAATTTCATGTGCTATTTTCAGTCCAAAATGAATTTTCATGGACAAGTTATAAACCCTTGAAAATGCATTTTTTAAAATTTAAGTGCTGATATGCCACTATAATTTTACCTGCAATTTCTTACACTGAGAGACTACTGCCTTTTATCACACGTTTATGAAGTTTTATAGCATGTGCTAAGTGAAACAGAGAATTACATTTTCATTTCCTTCTAAAAGAAATGAGAAGACGATGCTCTAGTACTTACTTTTCTCCATAAAACCTTTCGAAGAATTTTTCTTTCCAGGGTTCTGTTTTCTTTTCCTTTTCAATTTCTTGCCTTATCCGCAATTGCATTTCTGGAGTAAACTCTCCTAGAAAGAAAATGCTTAGATATTGAGTAAAAGTTGTCATATATTTTGCCAGTTAATAAAGAAAACATGTAACTAATTTGAATAAACTTTTATGGATGCCAAAAGGTAAAAAAGCTGAGTACTGATAATATTTCTACAGCTTCTTTTTTTATGAACATCACTCAGTCATTTAGTCTTAGACAGACTCTAAAGCATTTAGCAAATGTACAGAGTGCTAGGCGTTGTAAATGAAAGTGTATATTCACTGTCCTTGATGAAACCAGTCTGGTGAAAGAAAAAGCACACAGTTGAGTATAATAACACAATGTGGAAAGCCCTGTATAGGTCATAAGAATAAATGAAGGGAAAGTACTTAATCCTCCCTAAATTGATTAGGGAAGACCATACATAGAACCTGATCCTTGAGTTAGCTTTTGAAAGATGACCAAGCTTTCATACAGTAATTAGTTCACAAGGCACAGAGATATGAATACGTATATTTACGTGCTTTTGAGTGGCCAGTTATGAGTAGACCACAGGATGAAATGAAATAGGAAAGGTAGGCAGTGGCCAATTACCCAACACATGTTTTAAAGAGAGCCCTGAATTTTTCCTGTAAGAGACAGAGGGAGGTCCTGGCGGTGTTCACTGAGGGAGGAATATGGCCAAATAAGCAACTTAGAAACTGGCTGGGAGGCTACTGAGTAGCATAGATGAGAGATGGAGATTACAGTCAGGCCAGCATCTTGAGAATGTTGAAGAAGATTCAAAGACACAAGTAACAGTTCATAACCAGATAGACCTGGGGAGAAGGAAGAGGAACAAAGACATCATCAAGGTTTCAAAGTGAGGAGCTGTGAGAAAAGGGGGTGACCTTAGTAGACAGAAGGCAGAAGAAATAGTAGACATTAAAAGGGAAGAGAGTGCTTCCCTGGTGGCGCAGTGGTTGAGAGTCCGCCTGCCGATGCAGGGGACATGGGTTCGTGTCCCGGTCCGGGAAGATCCCACATGCCGCGGAGCGGCTGGGCCCGTGAGCCATGGCCGCTGAGCCTGCGCGTCCGGAGACTGTGCTCCGCAACGGGAGAGGCCACAACAGTGAGAGGCCCGCGTACCGCAAAAAAAAAAAAAAAAAAAAAAGGGAAGAGAGTTTAATACTGGCATTTTGGTTTTAAGGTGCCTGATACTGGAAAGATCCAGCAGGTTTGTGGAATGGAGCAGCAAAGGATTGGGAAAGAGGACTTCCAGCCAGATTTGGACGTTCTCAGCATATGGGCTATATAGCTGAAACCAGCTGAATGAGGCTCTTAGAGCATGGGAATAGTTGCAAAAGCAAATAGCAGGGAGGAGAATGGTGGAGACATCACCATTTACCATCAGGTGAAAGAACAGGAGCTCCTGAAGGAAGGTGAGAAAAGGCTGTCAGAAAGGTAGCCTGGGGACACAATTTAAAATATATTATGAATGTCGAAGGCAGATGGTTTCAAATTAGATGGGGTAGATAACAAGTGAGACATAGGAGAAGGAAGATGAAATGCCAAGGACTGAGAAGAGGAAAGTGAACTTTGCAATGAGAAAGCCATTCGTCGTATTCTCTAGAAGGGACTGTTCCCATTGTGTATGGTGGGGTCACACCCAACCACAAACATGTGAGTGGCTAAGGGAGTAAAAATGTGGTAACACTGGGTATTTTTTAGTCTTTCATGAAGCTTGGTGACTAAAGGAATGATAAGATGAAGTGGTGGCTTCAGGGGAAGACTGTATTAAAAGAAGATTCTTCCAGGCTCTCGGACATTAGAGAATACACAATGCATCAAACACATAATTAAAATGATTATTACAAAGAAAATCTTGCCATATCAAAAAATTTTATTATGTTCCAGATAACGTCATGCTTTCTTCAAAAATACTGGACTTTCTCTAGTTAAGCCCTCGCACAGAAACGAAGACCCAACACAGCAAAAATAAATAAGTTAATTAATTAATAAAAATACTGGACATCAAAAATGCAAAGTATAACAAAAGAATTAATGAAGTCATTTGAAATAGGATGTGAGTTTTTACTCAAGTATACTTCAGGGGGGAAAATGACTTGGGAAGCAGAGAAAGGTGCAAATCTCAGTACAGTCTGTTGACTTAAATATGTCAAATAATAATGGGAAATAGAAACTTACCTTCTGCCAGTCGCTGTTTCCAGCCTTGTGCTGCATATGCAAAGAATTCATTATTTAGAGCTGAAGTGCTGAGGCGTAAAATTCCATCACTTCCCATCTAGGAAATAAGCCGACAAAACCAAGATTCCATCAAGAATAATTCAAAGCAAAAGTATGCAGGGAAGAAGCAAAAACTGAGGGTGTGAGTGTGTGTGTGTGAGAGAGAGAAAGAGCATGAGAGAGAAACAGCAGGGTAAAAGGCAGGGAGGAAAGGAATCTAACAAAAGATGAATTTCCTAGTAGGAAAACTGCACTGCTTACGGTGACTATTATAATGACTAAATACATCAACTTAAAGGAAATCTGTATTAGGCATTTCCATTATCAGTGGTGAGTATAACAAATGTATGTGACTTAATCAAAAAATTTATATCTTTGTCATCTTTATATGCCTTAAATGATACCAAATTAAAAATCTACATATGTGTACACCTTTAGATTATTTTTTAAATTAAATTCTCTAAAGTTTGTGGAAGCTAAAGAAATCTAGTCTGATCACTTGGGTTCTTCCACTGTCTGAGGTTCAGTTCAGACGACAAAGTTCTGAAACATTAAAACAAATACACCCACACTGTCATACATACCCTTCGCTCTATTCTTCTCACCTCTTTGGGTGCACACAGAAAACAGGTATACAAAGTTTAAAATCTGTGCAACTGTATGCTACTAACCTTTTTCCTCAAATTTATTATTTTTCAAATTCATGTACGTATAGAAGAGATTTGGATAAGCATCATCGAACTGGATGCTTTTAACTTTCCAACTATTTACTACATCTGCCCTGTGAATGTACTCTGCTTGCTGACACAGGGGATAAAAATAATTAGTGTTGTCCTTGGCTGGCTTCTCATGTAGTTGAGGAGTGAAGACAGAACACATAAAAAGTTAAACAATGCCAAGAATGAGGTGAGTGGGAATTAAGAAGGGGAAAAAAAAGAAAAAGCTAGGGGAGGGTATCTAGGTGGACGTGAGTGGTTAGGAAGAACTTGATGCCAGAGGCGAAATGGGTCAGGGTCTTGGGCAAGTAACAGGATTGGGGCAGAATGGTTTTATATAAAGTATGCAGTACATAGTGGGAGCTTTGTTGTAGAGGAGGAACATCACAAACAATCAGTAACTGGACCGTTCATGAAGGCGTGAAGATGTTTTAGCCTGCTATTGAGTCAGTGTGGCAAACTGTAGCTCCAGTTACATTTTCAAAGATTTCCTCTTACTCTCATAGACACCTCCGTGTGTCCTAAGCGCTAATAAGTCACTGCTATCTGAGAACACACTCAGACACGTCTTAGCCCCGTGTTTTTTGTTCGTTTGCAGTCTTCTCTACACCCCATTTTCACCCACTGAAATACTGTCCCTCTTTTAAATTTAACTCAAATCATGCCTTCATGAATATGTCAGCTAAACCATCATTCGGGAGCAAAGGAGAATACTGAGTCTAAAAGTAAACATTATACTAGCAACTCAGAGCCGGATAATGGTCAACAAGTCCAGAAAAGAGAGACGCTGAACAGGTGTGAGACATCCTGGATGCTGCCATCATGACAGCCACAGATTTGAGATCCTGAGTTTCCTCATTTAAGAAGATACTGATAACCATACTAAAATATTCAATACACTTGGAAAATTTCAGGCAAGACTTTGTTCATTCATGGATTCACTGTTTACTCACAATTATTTCATCTTCATTCAATAGATACTTATTAAGCCACTCACACGAACCTGTGTACCGGGCGCTTTTTGGGTGCAGGCAATACGGTGGCAGTAAAGAAAAAGGCTCTGCCCTTATATTCTGAACATATTCCCCATACAGCAGATGGTTCTGGTCCCTGTGCATCTCTCCCACCCACCTGAGCTCAGCATGGCTGTGACGTACAGTGACATCGCCACGCACGTATCCCACCTCAGGGTCTTACCACAGCCCCAAGATGTGAGTGGCTAAATGGCCTCGCCTTCCCACCTTTTAATTGGACACTTCTAGGACACTATCTCCCGGCACGCAGTATATGAACTGAGTCAAGGGATGCCATTTGGTGCTGTGTCCCCAGCAGTTAGGACTAGTAGGTGGAAGGCAAGTGCCCTGAAGAGAAAAAGGAATTGGTTTACTATGAGATACAGTTATGGAAGGCACAATGGAAAAGGTTAGATTTTCTACATTTGAGAACACGCATGGTGCTTCACAATTTGGAGTCCATGCACAATGCCTATTATATTGCAGGCACTCAATAAATGTTTATTGCTCTTTGCTTCGTGTAAGAGAAAGATTTAAAATTTAACTCCGGTAGCTGACATATAGGATTTTAGTTTGGTGTGTTCTGCCAGGCCAGGGGAATGATTAGTTATTAATTGAAATTTCAGCATAATTTTAAAACACAAAGAAATACCGGATCCAGGTTAGCTCTGACAGAGTCTCAAGATTTCAGCACATGAAAATGCAAGGCAGTGTGAAATGAACACAGTCAAGAATATGGAAGCTAGCCCGGGAGGAAAATGCTTTTCTTTTAAAAGCGAAAAATAATATTCACTGCCAGGCTTCCAGCCTGTCTGAGACAGCACAATTAAACACTAGGGCTAAATTAAATATGTGCCAATAAAACTTTTTAAATACACTATTAATTTTATGGCGTTTAAGAAATACTGTCCAAAAGACATGGCATTTTAATGAGCTGGAACAATACACGTTTCTGAAAGTTTTATTTATTTATTTATCGCGGAGCTATAAATTCCGGTTTTTCTGATTACCCACAATAGAAACATTCATTCTAAAAATTCCCTTATAGTGAAGTATCCAAATAAGCTATTGATAAGCTATGTTTCTTTTTTAATTAGAAGGAGAAAAACTCTGTGCTGTTGTGGAAGAAAATAAGTATGGTTAAAGGAAAACTTATTTGTGGAGAGATCCTTTCACAGAGATTTAAGTCTCTATTGGTGAGTATATCATTTGCCTTTGGGGTCAGTTATATTAACGTACATTTTATGGGATGGATATCAGTGGAATTCAAAGGATTAAAATGTTATTGCTACTTGAAAACCATCCAATGTTTGAAGTTTGAGGAATGTTAATTCTGTATGAGAATATATTTACATTTAATAATAACCCTTTGCACCTCTAAAAGATTCTTTATCCCTTTTTTTCTAATTTGGGGTTTCTTGCAAGTGATTCGGAATGCGTGGCACGTGGGCTGCTTAGAGGAAGCGTGAGAAATGTGCTGGAGAGTCAGAAAGTGGCTAAATCATAAGGGGACACCTAGATATACTCAGCAATTTGGATTTCATCCTACAGGTAATGGGGAGTGATTCAAAGCGAAGCCAAAACAAGATGAAAAGGTTCGTGCTGAGTGTGTGCGGGGAAGTGGACCGCTGATGTAGATGGTGTGTCCAGGACGAGCCTCTCTAATGCTCACTGTTGATCAGGACACCGGAGCTGAAACCTGAATGAGAGAAGAAGGAGCCACGCAGCCATGGTTGGGAGAGCGTGCTTGGTGGAGGGACGTAAATGCAGAGGCCCTCAGGTGGGGCTTGCGAGGAGGCCCTAAGAGATGGAAAGATTTTAGAAGCAGGAGAAACAGGGGCTGAGGGGCCAGGATCATACTGGGCCTCGGAGCCCACTGTAAAGACTGGCTTTTCCCCCAAGCGAGCTGGAAAGCCTCTGGGATTTTGGCCTGACAAATGAAAAGATCTGACATTTCAAAAGGATAGCTCTGACTGCTGCATTTAAAAAAAGACTTTAGAGCTGTCCAAAAGCAATATAAACATTGGGCCACATCTGTGATTTTAATTATTCTAATAATCACATTAAAATAGGCAAAAGAAACATGAAATTAATTCTAGTAACATTTTATTTAATCCAACCTATCCGAAATGTTATTGTTTCTATATATAATCAACACGAAATATTATTAATGAGATATTTCTCATTCCCTTTGTATACTAATCTTTTCATATCCAGTATATATTTTTATAACACATCTCAATTCAGATCACCTATAGTTCTAAAGCTCAATAGTCACTGCTGGCTAGAAGCTACTGTATTGGAAAGCATAGTTTTAGAAGATAAAGACTCACCAGGGACTTGAGTATGTAGTTATTGAGATAATCCAAATAGTAGGTTGACAGCTGTAGAGGTGGTGAGAAATGGTTGGGTTCTGATTATATTCTGAAGGTTGAGCCAACAGGACTTGATGATGGATTGGATGTGTGGTATGAGAGAAAGCAAGCAGGCAAGGATGACACCAAAGCCTCCTGGCCTTGGCAATTGAAATTACGAAATTGCTATTTATTACAACGGAAAGCACTATGGGAGTACGAGGTTTAGTTCTGAAACAATTAAGGTTGAGATGCTGATTATAATTCCAAATTGATGTCTTAGATATATCATTCTGCATGTAGTGTAAAGAATGCCCTGGATAAAGACAGGACAAGAAACAGGGACTTCTGGCGAGAAGTACCAAGAGAAGGCCATGGAACAAATGACGAGAAGTCTTAAGACTGTTCAGGCAGTGGGAGTAAAGATGCATGTCCTCCAGGGGGAATAAGGGAACCAGAAATGATGCGGCTGAGTGAGCGTGTGTGTGGGTGGTGAATGAGATAAAGGCATGAAAGATGATGGCCAAGAACAAGTCTTGGATAATTTGGTAGATGCTGGAAACAGCCATCAGGACAGGAAAAGGCACAGGAGGGGAAGTGTCTTGGACAAAGAGATGATGGGTCTTTCTTTGGATATGCTAATATAAGGACATCATGAAGGCATCCAAGTAAAGATGATCTAATCAAGAGCCGGAACTCAGGGAAGAAGCTCAATGGTGAGGAAGGAATCAAACGCAGAAAATTAGTCATTAGTAGCAAAGAAAGTGTAACTGCAAACATGGATATGGATGAGAACACCCAGGAAGGATTTACCAAAAGAGAAGACAGCTTAAAGCAGGGCCCTGAGGAACACCAACGTAGGAGGAATGGGCAGAAGAAGTAAATCCTGTTAGGAAGACTGAGAAAAGGCAGCCAGAGGTAGGAAGAAAATCAAAGCAGATGGCATCGTAGCTGAAAGGAAAGAAAGAGTTTCAAGAAGATCTGTACTGTGTATGTGCTAATATCTATCAAGCCACGTGCAATTACTTAGGTCAACACCGTGTACAGTACACTATACTAGCTGTTGTGTCCAGTAAAACAATCAATAGGGTCTTTAGAGCAAAGACAACCTAGTCAGTGAGAGGCCAGCCAGGAGTCTAATGCAAAAGCAAAAGAGTGATGAGCAGAGAGACTATAAGCTGTTATTACTGACCCTCTTATACCCTGATCAAGCATCCAGAGCCCTTGTATCCTATACCCCAGTAGGAATTAAAGTCAGGATATTCATTCTTTCTAAAGGGTAATTTTTCATTTTTTGCCTTACCATTAAGTATGATTCAGATGGCTCAGAAGACTCTATGTAAGTACGGCTCAAGTTTTATCCATAAGAGAAAATGTAATTCTTTCAGCATAAAGTTAGGCATAAAGAATGAAAGAGAGCTTCTGAGAAAGACAGTATCAGTAAGGGAGAGAGGATCAGCGGTATACTAAGGACAGTTTGGCCAATAATTTTTTATTGCTATTTCTAAAACTGCCTTAAGACAATATTTCCCAAACTGTGCTTTGAAAAATAGGAATTTTAAGGGGTAATTATAATTTTAATGGGTAATCTATCTAGAAGGAAATTGATTCTACCATCCAATAAATATAGCCTATATCTACTAAATATGGTTAAATGGTTTTCTTTACTATAAGTATTCTCAAGTATGCTAGAATTTACTTTAAACCCTTAAGGATATATGTATCATGCAGGATTCTGCAAACTTTTAAACTCTGTAATCCTCTTCCAGAACGATTATCAATATCTCATGGAACAAGTACAAGTGTTCTCCAGAATACAGTCTGGGAAATGATGCATTAAAAGTTGTGAAAGTATTATTGTCAGAAGCAGTCAAATGAGATAAACCTAGCACAATGAATTTGCACACACTAGGTACTAAATCCTTGTTAAGCAACATGACTGCAGATTTCTAAGATCTGGACGTGGGATAATTTTCAGTATACCCCAAAAATCAAATATTAAAAATAAATAAAATAGTGAAAACTAGTAAAGGATGATGCTATAAGCCTAAACAACCTCAATTTCAAAGCCCACTGCAGAAAACAATTATTCGACATTACTTTTAAAAATCATATCAAACTATAAATACATATAACAACTTTTCTTTAAATACAGAGAGACTATCATTATAAAGTAGTAATCAAGACTATCTGGAATTATATGGAGGTTAAAGAAAAAAAAACCCGACACCATTTTCATCTTCCCTCCACCTCGTTCTTTTTTAGGTGTCCATGGAATTAAGCTGATGTGAACAAAAGAGAAATCTCAGAAAATATTACCCCCCCAAAATCAACATTTAGATGGAAAAGTAGAAGGCTTTTGTCATCACTGTTATGATAGGCCATTAAAGTTGATTTTATAATAAAAGCGTCTCTTCTGATTCGAGCTGGTTCCTTTTCTTCATACTACTTGCTGCTCTGGGAACCACTGCTGAGCACTGGGACAGAATCCACAAGGTATGAAGTTCAGCAGGGAAGAATTTGGGAGATGGAAGATCCACTGTACTTAGGATGATGGCAGGTGTAACTGTTAACTAGAATAAAGTCCTTGAGGCAGAGGAGTGGGCAACATTTAATTATTAAATGGGATGTTCAAGTATGTAAATTGCAAAGAGCTTTGAAAACGAAGATTATAAAATGACAAAATAACAGCTGGTCTCGTGGGAATAGACTATCACTTCATTAGAAAATACATATAGGGCTTCCCTGGTGGCGCAGTGGTTGAGAGTCCGCCTGCCGATGCAGGGGACACGGGTTCGTGCCCCGGTCCGGGAAGGTCCCACGTGCCGCGGAGCGGCTGGGCCCGTGAGCCATGGCCGCTGAGCCTGCGCGTCCGGAGCCTGTGCTCCGCAAGGGGAGAGGCCACAACAGTGAGAGGCCCGCGTACCGCAGAAACAAAACAAAAAAAACCAAAAAAAACCATATAAACACATATATGTCCATGTATCTATATATCTATATCTATACATTCATGTACATCTATACGTGTATAATAAAGTTTTCTTCCTCTAGAAACACAATCTGTAAACAACCCAGCCACTTAGCTAAGATAACCATTGCCTTTGGAATGGAATCTCTCGCACCTCCCAAGAGAACTGTTCTGCCTTCCACCAGACACCTGCCCAAGCCTCCAGGTTGGCAGAGGAGGTCTTCAATTAGAGGTTGGGAAGGCCATCCCCTAGAGTAAGACCTGCTGGTAAGCAATTTCTCAGGTCCCAATTAACAGGGAAAAGGAATTCCCTAGAAATAAGAGAAAAAGATATTCTCATAATTGGTGCTACGAATTTCAGCATGTACAATCAGAAGAGCCTCACTTGAGGGATGTATATGGTATTAAAAACATATGAAAAAACAATCCTGATATTGATTCTTAAAAGACTTTAAATATTGAGTTTCGATTACTTTACTTACATGGGATTTCCCTTAATCTTCTGGATTAAAAACAAAAATCATTTTCTAATGACATTGTTTTACACATTTACATTCTGCCACTTTTGCTAAGAATCACCCTGCTTTAAACTGCAAAGGGGGGAATCTCTATTCAATAATGTCTCTAATGTGTCAGCATCCTGCTCAGAAAAGATGTAGCCTGTGGTGAAATAGGTAAAAATAACGAAATAAAGACATCTAAAGACAGAAGTCAAGTCATGGACAGATCAAGCTTTAATCAACCTCTCAAAATTAGAGAAGTATGTTTTGATGTTTATGGTTCATCTCTTTCATTAAACTTTGTGGACAACCCCTGGCCACACACTGGGACAATCTGATAGGGCTTGATGAGAAATGACTTACTGTTTTGGATCCAAATGAATATAAATAAAATTTAAACACGTTTTAGCAAATATGAGAATGTGTGTATCTTAAAAGACATTCTCTCATAATTGTATTTTCATCAGTGTTCCCTCTGTGGGAGGAAAATGGAAAAGCAAACTTCCAATGCAACCACAGAATACTAGGGCTTTATTTATTGAAAGAAAGCTCATGTCCTTGTAGAGATAAAATAAGGTTCTGTTATAAGGTTGTGGGAATCAATGAATCACTGTTTCCACTTTAATACACTGAACAGCTGTGTTTAAGTGACTATCTATTAGTCACTCACTTCTTTAACAAACATTTCATAAGCAGCCAAGAACTACTTGCCAAGAACTGTGAAACGGACACACGGCTTCTGCTGCCGTAAGAGCTTAGTATCTAGGATGGGACCGAAAAAAGGTCACGTTCGCTATAATAGTACAGGTAAGTACCTAGAGAAGGAGAAGATGTCATAAGAACTCCCAGGCCTGGGTACCAGTATGCCTTTAATTCCCCGTTAATAGTCTGTTAACATCTATACCTGAAGTTTACTCCTCTCCCCAGTTAAACAATGGCCCAATCTACTATTGTTCAGTTACAGTTGTATTTATAACTATAATAACGACTCTAATGAATTTAGTAGCTACGACCAGGGAGGTAGGTAAGTGGTGAAACAGGATTTGACCCCTCAAAATAATACCTTTTCTATTATACCATGGGGCTTCCTTTAATTAACATGCAGGCATTCATTCTTCTACTCAAAACCTTTATGGGGGCTTCCCTGGTGGCGCAGTGGTTGAGAGTCTGCCTGCCGATGCAGGGGACACGGGTTCATGCCCCGGTCCGGGAAGATCCCACATGCCGCGGAGCGGCTGGGTCCGTCAGCCATGGCCGCTGGGCCTGCACGTCCGGAGCCTGTGCTCCGCAACAGGAGAGGCCACAGCAGTGAGAGGTCCGCGTACAGCAAAAAAAAAAAAAAAAAAAGAAATTCGATATAGATGTAAAATGCTTTGACTAGTGGTTGTTCAGGGAAAGATATCAAGAAGTTTAGCTATAATAATTATTATTATTGGGTAGTAGGTGTGACAGACACACCCCAGAGTACCCCCAATGTGTCTGTGTTTGTGTAGGTGTGTTTATGTGTATGTATCTGTGTACAGGGGATTAAAAGAGAGAATACAAGACTCCAAGCAGCATTATCAAAGAAGATGGATTATAAAGAAAGAACAGACTGTAATCTCCGTGAGGACAGTGCTTTGCACTCCATGATAGAGTAGGTACTTAATAAATATTGTTGAATAAAATAATTTTGTTGTGGTTTAGCTGTCTCACTGTTCGATGCATCTATGTAACCTTATCCAGTCTTTTGATGACGGTACCCAAAAGATACTTTTGTTAGGGTGAATAAACAATTGATTTTATAAGGAATGTAGGAGCTTATAAGAGCAGGAGCTACTTTTAGTTATTGTTTTTGATGTAAAGTAGCAAAGAGGAAAAAAGCAGACAACGGATTTTAGCCTTCACCTAGGGGGTTATCAACACCAGGGTTATGTTACTGTAATACAACGTCCCAAAGTGTGCACAATGTGTATTTTCAAATTAAGCAGTTGTGCAGCAAAACAGAAAACGGAAGGAATACTCTGGTAGGATTTAAACTTTACGTATATACAAAAACTTTAAATCCTACCAGAGTAGGATGTAGAGGTTGCGCAAATAAATTAAAACAAAAAACAATAAAACAAACTCTGATATGTGCAAAGATGTCTGTGGCATTCTCCTTAAGTAAGTAACCCAGCATGTCACAGTGGAAAGAGGGCTGGATTTAAAGTTAGAAAACTGGGCTGCTGATCCCAGTTTTGCATTTTCATATCTTGTCTGAAGATGCTCCAGGTGCTTAATAACAGCTTCCTAGTCTCTGTTTGTCTCATTATTCAAATGGAAAAAGCAAACCTACTTGCAACGCTGTTACATGAATTAGAAATAACAAATGTAAAGAACCCAACCACTACCTAGTGAGTGAAATTTTCAAAGATACTACTTACAAAGAGTGAAGTTTCAAAAGATCAATATATAATAATACTAGCCATCATTTACTGAGTGCTTAGTCTCTGATCTTTTATATCTGGGAATTCTTAAGTATGAACTTTATTAAGTTTACATCACTTGAACACAGACACCATGATATCCAAGAAGCAACATTTGGAAGGAATTATCTGCTTTTGAAACTAGGTATCACAGCTGGAGAGCCTGTGTACCAGGTAGGCATGCCTGCCCTAGTGCTGGCTGGTCACCTGAATGCTACTAGTTCCTTCTGAGAAATCAGCCCCTTAGCCTTGAGCAATACCAGTCCTGCTACCCAGGCCAAAGCTCGTTGGCCCAAAGATCAGTGTCAAAGACAAAGCTGTCACAGAGAGACATTCTATGAACTAGGATAACCAATTAATCACCTCCTCCCTGTTTCAGGGAAAGAGATAAGGTCTGAAATAGCATAAGAGATGTTCTGAGAAGAACCAAGATATCCCAGATCACATAACAAAAGAAGAGAGAGGTCTACGCATTTAACTCCTTCCTCCTCCCCAGTAATTACTTCAAGTCCCCCAACTCTCAACTCATCAGATCTCCATTTCTTGCAACCTGAGCAAAGCTGGACGAATACAGCTAAAAAAGTATTACACTGAGTAATCTATTAAACATTTTCCACTTTGAAGAGAGCGTGCAGTTCATTGGAGAAAGAAATTACATTTGCAAAGAGGGCCAAAGACCATGAAAAAAGTTGGACTGCAATGCAAATTAATAACAAGCCAGCAGTTCAACTTATAGCACATTATAAGGGTAGAGTTTCATAAAGATAAGACTCTAAATCAGCTTGTAAATTTTTATAACAAAATGCCAAACGTGCCACCTAAATCAAACTGACACCAAGCACCTAAATGAAAATCCTAAGACACACAGTTCTCTTTTTGTTAGTAACAGAGAATGCCTGCCCATCCCTGATATTTGAATTACTTCTGCCACAGACATGACACACCTAACCTTCATTCCTTTACTTCCTCATTTCCCCATACATTCTATGATAGGGATCCTTGAGATATCCCTAGGGAAATAATTTTATGTTCAATTAACATTGTTGACACAAAGTTCAACAATTTTCTTCACTACAGAGCTTTGGAGCCTTTACTATGCCAATGAGAGTGGCCTTTCTCAAACTCCTGAAAGCTCAGAGCATTGCTCCCCATAGAATACTCTGTGGGAATGACACTGTGCACACTGTGTTCACTATAGGAACGGTTACCTGGTATCTAAAGTACAGCAAATCAGAGCATTAGAGAATCACAGAGTGAGACTCTATTACTCGACCCCTCAACAGTCGTGTCTTTAAAACTCCAATTCAGTGAACTCTCAAACTGTTGTCAAAGGCCAGAATAAAACATGGCCTTTCTGAACCATGTCCTGGTCACTCTTACAAAATTGCCATTGAAACATAATTCAAATGCTGTTGGGTTTTTCCTATACGTACACCTATTATTCTCTTTTTAAAAATGAGGTCTGTGTGACTTTTTGTGTTTGTACTTGACTCCAGGGTATGGCCACCATGAACTGCTTCAATGGGAAGCAGGAACAAAATAAAATAAAGTGAAACACTGAGACCTCACTTGAGCTTCATGTCCACCGTCCTGAGTCACATGCTGTTGAGGGGTGTGCTGAGAGGAGGGAGAGACGGACCGTCTGCCAACGGACGAACATCTTCACTTTCATTCGAGCTCACTGCACTTCAAACTGTGCACTCAACTTGTTTCCAGGTAAGGTACTTTACCAACTGTAAATTTTAACTAAACCTGTCACCACAAAATGGACAAGGGGCTTGGAAAGATCCCTTCCAATAAATGAATTCAGCACTAACAAGCAAATTTAAGCAAAAAGAAATAGAGTAGAGCTGCCATGGGTCCTCCTAGTGTAAATTCACCATGGGCCGCACAGAAAGAAGGACCAGTATGAGGAGGCTGGGGGACACTTGGAGAAAGGGGTGGCGGGGAGACGCACACACCATGGGTCTAGAGGATACCATCAACTCAGGAGATGAGTTGTGGTCTAAAGCTGAGGGAAGGGAAACTTGGACAGTATAAAAAAGGATGCTCGCTTCTCAAGGGAAATATGGGAGCAATAATTGGCCTGCTTTAGAGTTAGAACTAACCACATGTCCTTAGGCAAGTTACTGTAACCATATGAAACTCATTTACAAGGTCTGTAAAATGGAGTGATTAAAATAGAAGGCCTCGAATGTTTCTTCCAGGACCAGGGTTCTACGACATTGGTAGAGGGAAGGAAAAAAGAACGACTGTGATCCCCGAGATCAAGCCCAAAGGAGCGCCTGTTAAGTAAGGAAGAAAGTAGGTGCTGACAAGCTCAAGGAGTGGCGTGATTCCATGCACTTGTGGCCACTTAAGGTGATCTGAATCCTTGAATGTGGCTGTCCTAAAGCCTGTGAATAGACACCACTGAGATGCAAGGACCACAGTGTATATGTGAGTATAGGGGTACCCCTGAAGAACCGCAAAGTGCGGGAGACAAGGATGACGTCTAGGAGAAAAGTTTCTAGAAATAAGAATTGCTAATTGAAGTGTGTCTGCTGGGGAGAGTGGGGTGGGGAGGTATTTTCACATTTATGGGAATATTCCCAGCCTTTAGAGGGCAGAGTGGAAAGATACAGAGGCCCAGCAATGGGCCCACATTCACACGATAGAGAAATGCCCTGCACCCCATATGCCTTAGAAATGACTCAAAGGACATGCATGCAAGGAAAACGCCTGCTGTGCTGGTCCAAGGCTAGAATATAACACCATCTTTTTGCATGAGTTTTGATACCTACTGAGTTTTCTTTCTTGGAAAACTCAGTAGATATCAAATGCATCTAATGTGTATTTTGAGAGAAAACTGCAACTTGCTGTGTTCAGAACTTCTATGAAAGTTGTTCATGGAAAACTGCATCACTAAAGCTAACTCCAAACCTGTATCGACAGTCTGCTATACGTGTATCACTCTCCAACTGCAGCCATGGCAATCACAGTCACTCCACATATATGTGCATTATTCTACGCCCCAGCAAGCCTTCCAAGATGCTTATGCCGGCCATTTACATACTGGAACACATAACATTTCATTAATAATAATTTCTGTTTATTTCTCTTGCATACTATAATTACAATACATAATTTATATTTGTATAAAATATGTGTGTAGGAAAGTTATTTTTTCTGTAATTTTTGTTTTAAGACAGTAAAAGAGCTTTACAGAATATGCATTGTAAAATAGGGTCACTATTTCTGAGGACTTTACATCAGTGGTTTTAAATGTTTTGGGTTCACAGTACCTTTTCTATATTTGATGAAAACTATGGATGAAACTACAGATGAAACCTCTTGTGTGGCAGGCTGCTAATCCCTCAGCATCCATTCTGTCCTTTATCTTTGCATAGTTACGCACACATCCTCTGAGTTGGAGCAGCATTAGAGAGGATATTTCCCAGACTCTCTTGTAGTTAGATGTGGCCAGGAGACTAAGTTCTCAACCAAGGAATGTGAGCAAACATGATGTGTGTATCTTGTGTGTTACTTCTGTAAGCTTGCCCTCCACAATCCTTGAGATGTGCTGGCTTCACCACTGGGAAAGAATAACTCTAAAGGGTAGAACTGCCCAATCCCCATGGACCAACGCTACTTGTGCACTATTATGTGAGAGAAAAAACTGCTTACGTTTGGGTTGCCCTTTTCTGGAACTCTCTGTTACAGCAACATCGTCTCTGCCTTCACTAACACATCTTGGAAATAAAGAGACAAAAGCACGCGTGTGCATGCATACACACGTGCAACATAATGCACACAATTTCAGGAATTTCATCGACTCCTAAAGCCTTCCTTGGTGCTCTGAACCAAAAATTTGGTAGTAGTTTTTGTAGCAGTTTTGGTAGAAAGCCTCCTAGGAAAACTAACTTAGAGAACATCAGATGAGCATTTGCTGTGGAGCGGTCACAAGAAAACTCATTTTGTCACCTAGTATTGCAATCAACAGGTGAAATAGGAAAGCATTCTGAAATATGAAAGCGTGGTAAATGATTGGCTCTTTCCTCAGTAACCTAAATTCTTCCATATCTCTCCTCTCTATGTTCAGGACTGCAAGCCAGTACTCTTAATGAATGTCAGGCTTACTTGGGTGTGCCAATGTAAATAGCAGGAGCAACAATCAGACTTTAAAACTAAAATACAGCTCTTCTTTGAATGAGAGAAATCGCTAACATATCGTAATCCATATTCTCTTTCTGTCATTAATAAAGGGTGAATTACTAAAGCGAGCATCTTGCAATAAGTATGTAAAGTGGAAAACAAAGAGCCACAATCATACTTTATGACAAACTACTATGAACAAGTACACTTTAAAAAGGAATACGAGAATTTCAGCAAAATTACAGCAACTGTAGGATCAACAATAGTTCTCAATTTTTCCCAAAACAACACTATCTATTTTCCCTTTAATTCTCTATCTCATCTTAGCAAGCAAATAATAATGCCTAAAGAATAATCTATTGTTCATAAATTAGAAATTGCAGGAATATGCAAAACTAATTAATTTCATATAGTATGAAAATGTAAGACAATAAGGATTGTAAATTTTATGACTGTATCACGGTTTTTCCAGCAACTGCAGGAATGGATAGAATTTTAATCTTTTTGACAGATATTCTGTATTGCTGAACAATATACAAGTGACTAGACCAAAAATATGAAAATATGGGAGCCCAGAAAGGAATTTTTAGGGAAGCAGTACTGTAAAAATGCAGCACTGCCTCTGCGAGGGATACCCACAGACCTCCACCCCACCACAAACGCAGAGTGATCTAATCACACCATATGCTCTCACCCACGGGACAGGTATGACCTACATGCAAACAATCAACTCAACCACCGAACTGTATTCAAATGATAAAAAGGAAGAGTGGCTTTTAAAATTCCAAGCTGTTTAAAAATCAGTTACCGGTGACACAGTTCATTATTGTAATAACTGAAAAATGTTTCCATCTAAATAAATAATAACCATATACTAACAAGTGAACAATCAGTCATTTGGGAGTTCGGATAGCCCGGGATATGGTTCTTACCTCATAAACAGGAATCAAGTGCAGTTATATAAATATTCTACGCAATTAGGGCAGGGGAGCCAAACTCCCTGGAGTTTTAGAAGTTTTGGAAGAAAATCATGTGTATTTTGAAAGCCAGTTTGAGGCATATGGCACAAAATCAAATAAAAAATTAAGTGGGAAGAATATTCACCAGATTTACATATAAAAGCAAAAAGAAGGAGCAAATGTGAATGCCATCAACATTAGAAATGTTTTAAAAATCTGTTTCCCCAAAAGGAGTAAATAAATTATGGAAATACAATAAATTCAAACATCTGTTTACAAAATAATATGTTATTTAGTTAATTGAGAAATCAGGAAAAAAGAAGATATCTACATTGATTCTAAAATGACAAAATTGCTCTCTTGGGCTATAATACAGGAAACCAAATAGAAAATCTAAATGAAATCATAAATCTGGAAAAATGAAAAAGGGAAGAACATCTTTAAGCAACATTAGAGAAAAGAATACAATGATGTGTATAAGGCAGTGTTTTATATACAAATTTACGTTATCATAAATTTTTGTAGACATTTTATAAAATAAAGTCTTGGTAAATTTTTTTTTCCAAAAAAAATCAAACAAAACTTCCCAAATATTCAATAAAAACAATAGAATCAAAAGTATCATATGGTCAGGTAAACTGAAAATCTACATATTTCATTATATGGTTAAAGGCAATAATTTAATGCATAAACCTCTCATGTTTGAATGAAAAAAATGTTACATTTTTCACCAATAGATCCATATCTAAGCAGGCAACTGTAAATTAGATATTCTAATCAAGGACAAAAATTCAAGGAAAGTTTTATATTAGTTGGAATGAATACTATTTTAAACAGATTTTTTTTAAATGGTAAACGGGGATCTGACTCTATACATTTATTATCTGCCTTTTTAAAAATGAAACTTTGTATTTTGAGATAATTGGAGATTCAGTTGTAAGAAATTACACAGAGATCCCCTGTACCCTTTACACAGTTTCCTAACTATAGAGATATATATGTCTTTAGTAAGAAGAATAGGGAGGGTCTACTTTTTGTGTCTTTGAATACCGTATGTTTTCAGAAGTTCATAGGCATCCCTCCCCGAGTGAATATGATCAAGTGAAAGAGGAAACTCAAATTACGAAAAAAAAAGTTAATTATGAACAACTCTCTCTAGTCAAGACATTCCAACTGTGGACCCATGTGGACCCAATTTTTTATTCTGACACTAATGCTAATTACAGTTTCCTAGCTAACCTTAATGAGTTACCAATGAAACAAGGTACAACAAGAAGGGGAAAAATAACACACTTTGTCTAGATCAAAAGCCATGGCTCAGCTTCTAAGACAGACCTACAAACTTCATGATATTGTAGCTGGGGGTTGTGGTGGGAGTGGAGTGACCAGGAAGTGGTGGTGAGAAGGAGAGCTAGGGAATTCTCCTTGCATGTGTGACAGAGCAGACTGGCTACTGCAGAGCCAAATTATGGAAAGAAAAATAACTGTTTGTTTTTTAATTTGTACAACTTCTCATTGAAGTGTAACATATATAGAAAACGAACAAATTACAAGTACATAGTTTGATCCATTTTCACAAACTGAACACTTTCATGTTATCAGCATCCACTTTAAGAAACAAAATAGTGCTACCTCCCAAGTACTAATCCCTAAGGATAATATAACACGACAGATTAGCTGTGTCCGTTTTGACCTTGGAGATCGACTACACAGTACATACACTTTTGTATTGGGCAGTTATCCTCAATATGCTTGTGAGATTCATCCACACTTATGAGTAGAGGTAGTTCATCCATTTTCATTGCAGTAAATACAAACACTGGAATACTACACAGACATTTATTTATACATTATGCTGCTCATGGGTACCTCAGTAGTTTCCAGGTTTTGAATCTTTCTAGGTTTTGAAACAGTATGGCCATAAACGTTTTTGCTCATGTCTTTTGGTAAACATATATTTAATTCCATTGGGTATAGAGGAATTTAAATGCTGGATGAACTTTAATAAATATTGTCTGACCATTTTTCAAAGTGGTGGAAAGCTCCTACCAAAGCAAGAGTTCTATGTGTTTCACTTCCTCACCAATATTTGTTATTGTCTATATATGAGTTAAAAATTTTTTTTAATGTTTATTTGCTTGCAATACTAGCCATCTTCCTGGGTGTGCAGTGTATTTCTTTGTGGTTTCATTTGTGTTTACTTCATGACTAATGAAGCTGAGAACCTTTTCATATGTTTACTGGCCATTTTTGTAACATACTTTTTGAAGTGCCATCTCAAGGTTTTTTTCCTAAATTTATAAAAATTATTAGCATTGGGCTTCCCTAGTGGCGCGGTAGTTGAGAGTCCACCTGTCGATGCAGGGACGCGGGTTCGTGCCCCAGTCCGGGAAGATCCCACGTGCCTTGGGGCGGCTGGGCCCGTGAGCCATGGCCGCTGAGCCTGCGCGTCCGGAGCCTGTGCTCCGCAACGGGAGAGGCCACAACAGTGAGAGGCCCGCGTACCGCCAAAAAAAAAAAAAAAAAATTAGCATTAACAAGTAAATTTAGCAAAATTGTTGGATCACAATCCATAGAATTCAATGTCATCGCTAAATGCCAGCATCAAATAGAAAATGAAATTTTAGAACGATACAATGGCATGAACACTACTTTGGAATAAATAAATCCAAATGAAAGATGTGACACAGATCCTCTGTACCAGTTGTTCTCACCTCTTAGCCTTAGGATATTTGTCCCCCTGGGGACATTTTGCAATACCTCGAGAATGACTAGAGGTGTGGGATCCTACTGACATCTAGTGGGTAGAGACCTGGTGTGCTGGCAAACAGCCTCCAATGCACAGGGCAGCCCTCCCCCAAGCCCACCTCCCACCAGAAGACGATCCAATACAACATATCATTGGTGCCAAGGGTGCCAAACCCTGGTGTACACTGAAAACTACAAAACATTTAAAAAATTAAAGAATATCTAAGTAAACAGGGAAGTGGGGTATACAATGTCTTATGGATTAGAAGACTCTACCTAGGTAGGGAGGTCAGAAAGCCATGAGGAAATTCTCTGGGGTGACGAGTATGTTCATGATCTGAACTGTAGTACTGGTTCCATGGATGAATATGCATGAATACGTATATCAGCTTGTACACCTTCAATGTGTGCAGTTTATTCTATGTCAACTATACTTCAGTAGAACTGTTAAAATTTTCATAATTCTCAAAACACCATAATTTACAAAAACTGACTGAATTTAAGAGAAGTTCTACATCTACAAAAAAATTGAATCTGTAATTAAAAGTTTCCCACAAAGAGATTTCCATGCCTAGAAACTTTGTAAGTGAATTTTTCCAAGCATTTTGGGAAAAAAATCCATACAAACTTTCCCATCAAATAGGGTATTTACCAAATAATTTTAAGAGGACAGCATTACTCTTACTAGCAAAACCTGACAAAGACATTACCAGAAAGGAGTTACTACAAGCCAAAATTTCCCTGGATCATAAATGTAAAAATCCTAAGCAAAAGATAAGCAAATTGCATTTATATGTATGTATGTGTGGGTTTTGTTTATCCTAGGAATACAAAGTTTAATGTCTGAAAAAGCAATTTGCCATTTATCACATTAATATAATAAAGGGAAAACCATATTAATAGATGCAGAAAATACCATTTGTGATTAAAACTCAGAAAACTAGGAAAAGAACGAAACTTCCTTAACATGATGAAAACCTTCTTTTAAAAAAATCTGCATTAAGCTTCTTGCATAAAGGTGAAACCATAAAATCTTTATCCCGGAGACTGAAAACAAGATACAGAAGGCAGCTAACACCACTTCTATTTGAAACTGCACTGAAGATATCAATATTATGCAGTGCAATAATGTAATAAAGAATTTTAAAAGAATAAGTAAAACTGTAAGTAGTATAGAAAATATAATTGCATATTCAGAGAATCCAAAAGAAACCATATACACTTTTTAGAATTAATAAGTGACTTAGTACATTGACTAGGAAAAATCAACATACAAATATTTACAGTGAAAACTCACCAAATATGGAGGAACTAATCTACTGAAAGATGTATAAGACCTTTCCTAACGAAATTGTCAAATCATTGAGAGAAGTTAGAGAAGACCTAAATCAATGGAAGGACAAGCTATTATTCACTGATTAGAAGATTCAGTGTGCAAAGTTTTAATTCTTCCCTGAATTAGTCTATATATTAGATGCATTTTCTCATCAGAATCCATGTACTTTTATGAAAATTGATACTGTTATTCCAGAATCTCTATGAAAATACAAAGGGCCTCTGATCGGTAAGAAAAAAAAAATAAAGTTGGTGGACTGCCTCTGCCAGATATTAAGCTACCAATAATCAAAATAAAATGATTTGGGTGCAAAAACAGACAAAAAAACCAATGCAAAAGAATAGTGTCTATAACAGAAACAAACATTTCTGGTCAAGTGGTTTTTGACCAAGGTGACATTACAGTGCAATGGGGGAAAGAATGCCTCATTCAATAAAATATGTTTGGCAAACTGGATATCACTTAAATAAATCAAACAGTCTGTATCTCATATAACACTCTTATTCAACCCCAGATGATTTGTAGATGTAAATCTAAAGGTACCATAAGGACATTTCTCATCATCACACAAAAAAGCTTAATATAGTAATAAAAATCAACAAATTGGGATACATTAAAGTTAAGAACCTCTCTTCATCAAAGAACACCATTTAGAGAATCAAAAGACAAGCCACAATGTGAGAGAAGAAACCAGCAAGAACTGCCAAAAATCAACAAAGAAAAGATGACTGAAGTGGACTAAAGACTTTGAACTGGTAATTCACCAAAGGGACTATTCCAAATATACAAAAAACATAAAATATTGTTCAACCTCATTAGTCATCATAGTAATGCAAATTAAAACCACAATATAAAATTAGAAACACTGACAATTTCCAGTCTTGGTAAGGATGTGGAATAGCTGAATGTTCACATACTCCTGGTAGAATTGGGGTAACCGCTTTGGAAAGCTGTTTAATACTATTTTAAAAAGCTGAATATATGCAAATTCTATTATCCAGCAAGTAGACCCATAGGCATATACTCCAAAGAGTTTTGTACTTAGGCAAACCAAAATAGATACAATAGTGTTCAGAGCAGTACCACTAAAAATAGTGCAAACTGAAAACAACCCAAACGTCCATCAAAAGATTCAATAAGGAAATAATGATGTAATCACTCAAAGGAATACTACACAGCATGAGAATAAATTAATTACTGCCTCACACAACAAAATGAATCTCACACACACACACAATATTTAGCTTAATAAAACAGAGCACACACAGAATGATTTCATTTACATAAAGTTCAGAAACAGACAAAACTAGCTGATGGTGACAAAAGTCAGGATAGCGGGTTCCTCTGAGTGAGTGTTAATTAAAGGGGGCAAAGCAGAGTTCTGAAATGCTAGGATATGCTCCATCTTTGTAAAAAATCTGTATGCCAGTTTTAAGGATATGCTCACTTTTCAAAAATTCATAAAATATACAAAGATCAGATGGGCACTCAGTTGTCTGCATGTTGTACTTCAAAAAAAACGTTTACATAAAAATGAAGTAATTACGTTTTCCTTCCATTACTCCCTCATTTTAAGAAATAGCTGACCTATAGCTGACAAGTAAGAGAAATGTGGTTGCTGAGAAAGACCTAGCACTGATAAAATCAGAAATGGCCAAGGTAGATTTGGGGGCTTGCTTAAAACAATGCAGGTTTAACATTTTCTGCAATTATCTGTAGCTGGGCATATGTTTAAAAAAAGCTAGAGTAAAAACTTGATGTTGCTGCTGAATATGGTTCCTTTTATATAAAGTGAAAGCTTATAGTAGTCCACTGACCACATTAAATTTAAATAAAGTTGTCAAACATTTGGTATAAGGAAAGTATTTTCAGTTACATTAAAAAAAAATTGCAGCGTATCCTCAAGCTCTGAAAATGTATCTGTGTAAAGTTGGTCGATGGTATTTTCCAATACTTTTTCTTCCCTAATGAAATACTCTTAATTGATATTAAGAACACAATAAATGTTAGCTTCATTATTGCTATAAAATTATTTTGCCTTTTGTAACATTAAGTGTATGCATGTGTATTTTAAGATATTCAGAGGCAAAGATATTCCTTATTTGTTAAGAACCAAATGTATATCAATATATTGAAATATATTAATATAATAAATATCTCTAAGCTATTAAACATATCAAACAATACCTGCGCATCAGTAAGAGCTTAGTCAATCCTGTTTAATAGTTTTGTTCCTAGCTTCCTTCTTTTTCTTTCAACAGAATCTGAGTAGATAAAACATCAGATGAATAATTTAAATGAGAACAAAGAGCAAAAAAAGTAACATTCTGGAAACAATCCCAAGAGGCAGTTAAAGAAAATGGGGAACCTGAACTACCTGTAGCATTTCCTCAACCCTCCATGAAGGCATTCATTCTTTCACTCACCATTTATTTAATGATATCTTATGCCCCAAACACCAGATTTAAATAACCAAAATTTTGGCACTAAAACATCAATTAATAAAAACAAATTTATAAAGGCTTGATGCAAAATTACTCTAGGCAAGGAAAACAAATGAAACATATATTCTACAAATCTTTATCACCTCTGAATTCCCACATTTCAATAGCACACTTGTATTTTAGAACTTAGCACACTATTTTCGAAGATTCTTCTAGCTTGTAAAGTCCTTGAGTACAGGCCTCTACTCATTAATTTTATCCCCACTGTTTACCAAACAGGGTACGTACTTAGAAACAGGCTCAATATTTATGAGTTGCAAAATGCAATTTTATTGTGACCAGTGAAAATCTAACATAAATTAACTATCCTATTCTCCAAAGCAAATATAAACAAACACCTCAAAATTATGGAAAATAATCATAAAATAAAGGTATAATCAAAAGAAATATTCTGCCTCTTTGAGGAAAAAATACTTTAAACAATTACTGCAGGTAATTAATATAGGTATTAACAATACTGTCAAGTTCTCTGTGTTGTTTTTTAGGTTGTTATTTCTTAAATCTATACTTTAATACAACCCTCTCTTTACAAGCTTCTGTAAAATAAAAGCGCTTAGCAAAACTGCAATTTTTCTCTTTGAAGTCTGAATGTGAAATATAATCTAAGGTGCCAGGAAGAATGTAAAGCAGTTTTCCTGAGGTATTTTTACTCACAGAAATGTTAATTTAAATTTCATTTAAACAGTATCTATTGAGTACCTACTACCTTATAACACATATCAAAATATTCATGCATTATTAACATGTCACTTTTAGATAAAGGATGGCTTTTTCAATAAATGGTTGTGGCATCCTTCGTAATCCAGCAGAGAAAAACAATTTGAACCAATATTTATTACCACCTATAAAAGTTACATTAAAATCTAATGGTAATGGAGTTCCCTTTGCAGAATGGTGGTGTGAGGAAGTCTGTGAACCTGTCCCCAGTGATACAACTATAATGGTGAAAATTATTAAAAAAAAAACCAAAACAGCAGTGCCTTCAAGATGGTCGAGGAACAAGACATGGAGATCACCTTCCACCCCACAAATACATCAAAACTACATCTAAAAAAAAAAAAAAACCCTACATCTACATGTGGAACAACTCCTACAGAACATGAAATAAATGCTGGCAAAAGACCTCAGACTTCACAAAAGACGCCCTCAGGTGACCTACATGCAAAGACGGGGCCAAACCCAAAGCTGAACCCCAGGAGCTGTGTGAACAAAGAAGAGAAAGGGAAATCTCTCCCAGCAGCCTCAGAAGCAGCAGATCAAATCTCCACAATCAACTTGATGTGCCCAACATGTGGAATACCTGAATAGACAACGAATAATCCCAAATTGAGGCGGTGGATTTGGGAGGAACTGTAGACTTGGGGTTTGCTTTATGCATCCAATTTGTTTCTGGTTTTATGTTTATCTTAGTTTAGTATTTGGAGCTTATTATCATTGGTAGATTTGGTTACTGATTTGGTTGCTCTCTTCCTTTATTTAATATATATATATATATTTATATATATAAATATTTTTTTCCTTTTTCTCTTTTTGTGAGTGTGTATGTATATGCTTCTTTGTGTCTGTCTGTATAGCTTTGCTTTTGCCATCTGTCCTAGGGTCCTGTCTGTTTTTGTTTTGTTTTTTTTTGGAATAGATTTTAGTGCTTGTTATCATCGGTGGATTTGTTTATTGGTTTGATTGCTCTCTTTTTTCTTCCTCTCTTTTTTTATTACATTTAATGCTTTAATATTTAATAATTTTTTATTTTAATAACTTTATTTCTTTCCTTTTCTTTCTTTATTTCCTTTTCTTCTCCCTTTTCTTCTAAGCCATGTGTCTGAAACGGTTTTGGTGCTCTGGCCAGGTGTCAGGGCTGAGCCTGAGGTGGGAGAGCCGAGTTCAAGACACTGGTCCACCAGAGACCTCCAGGCTCGATGTAATAACAAATGGAGAAAGCTCTCACAGAGATCTCCATCTCAACACTAAGACCCAGTTCCACTCAACGACCTACAAGCTACAGTGCTGGACACCCCATGCCAAACAACTAGCAAGATAGGAACACAAGCCCACCCATTAACAGAGAGGCTGCCTAAAATCATAATAAGTACACAGACACCCCAAAACACACCAGCAGAAGTGGTCCTGCCCACCAGAAAGACAAGATCCAGCCTCATCCACCAGGACACAGGTACCAGTCCCCTCCAACAAGAAGCCTAAATAACCCAATGAACCAACCTTACACACTGGGAGCACACACCAAAAACAATGGCAACTATGAACCTGCAGCCTGTGAAAAGGAGAACCCAAACACAGTAAAATAAGCAAAATGAGAAGACAGAGAAACACACAGCAGATGAAGGATCAAGGTAAAAACCCACCAGACCAAACAAAGGAAGAGGAAATAGGCAGTCTACCTGAAAAAGAATTCAGAGTAATGACAGTAAAGATGATCCAAAATCTTGGAAACCGAATGGAGAAAATACAAGAAACGTTTAACAAGGACCTAGAAGAACTAAAGAGCAAACAAACGATGATGAACAGCACAATAAATGAAATTAAAAATTCTCTAGAAGGAATCAACAGCAGAATAACTGAGGCAGAAGAATGGATAAGTGACCTGGAAGATAAAATAGTGGAAATAACTACGGCAGAGCGGAATAAAGAAAAAAAAAATGAAAAGAATTGAGGACACTCTCAGAGCCCTCTGGAACAACACTAAATGCAACAACATTGGAATTATAAGGGACCCAGAAGAAGAAGAGAAAAACAAAAGGGACTGAGAAAATATTTGAAAAGATTATAGTTGAAAACTTCCCTAATATGGGAAAGGAAATAATCAATCAACTCCAGGAAGTGCAGAGTCCCATACAGAATAAATCCAAGGAGAAACATGCCAAGACACATATTAATCAAACTATGAAAAATTAAATACAAAGAAAAAATATTAAAAGCAGCAAGGGAAAAGCAACAATTAACATACAAGGGAATCCACATAAGGTTAACAGCTGAACTTTCAGCAGACACTCTGCAAGCCAGAAGGGAGTGGCAGGACATATTTAAAGTGAGTAAAGGGAGAAACCTACAACCAAGATTCCTCTACCCAACACAGATCTCATTCAGATTCAACAGAGAAATTAAAAACATTACAGACAAACAAAAGCTAAGGGAATTCAGCACCACCAAACCAGCTTTACAACAAATGCTAAAGGAACTTCTCTAGACAGAAAACAGAAGAGAAGGGAAAGACTTACAATAACAAAACCAAAACAATGAAGAAAATGGTAATAGGAGCATATATATCAATAACTACCTTAAATGTAAATGGATTAAATGCTCTAACCAAAAGACACAGACTGGATGAATGGAAACAAAAACAAGACCCATACTTATGCTGTCTACAAGAGACCCACTTCAGACCTAGCGACACATATACACTGAAAGTGAGGGAAGGGAAAAAGATATTCCATGCAAATGGAAATCAAAAGAAAGCTGGAGTACCAATTCTTATATGAGACAAAATACATTTTAAAATAAAGACTATTACAAGAGACAAAGAAGGACACTACATAATGATCAAGGGATCAATCCAAGAAGATATAACAACTGTAAATATTTATGCACCCAAAATAGAAGCACCTCAATACATAAGGGAAATGCTAACAGCCATAAAAGGGGAAATCGACAGTAACACAATCATAGTAGAGGACTTTAAGACCCCACTTTCACCAATGGACAGATCATCCAAAATGAAAATAAATAAGGAAACACAAGCTTTAAATGATACATTAAACAAGATGGACTTAAATTGATATTTATAGGACATTCCATCCAAAAACAACAGAATACACTTTCTTCTCAAGTGCTCATGGAACATTCACCAGGAGAGATCATATCTTGGGTCACAAATCAAGACTTGGTAAATGTAAGAAAACTAAGATCATATCAAGTATGTTTTCCAACCACAACGCTATGAGACCAGACATCAATTACAGGAAGAAATCTGTAAAAAATATAAACACATGGAGGCTAAACAATACACTAGTTAATAACCAAGAGATCACTGAAGAAATCAAAGAGGAAATAAAAAAATATCTAGAAACAAATGACAATGAAAACACAACGACCCAAAACCTATGGGATGCAGCGAAAGCAGTTCTAAGAGGGAAATTTATAGCAATACAATCCTACCTCAAGAAACAAGAAACATCTCAAATAAACAACCTCACCTTACACCTAAAGCAATTAGAGGAAGAAGAACAAAGCAATGCCAAAGTTAGCAGAAAGAAAGAAATCATAAAGATCAGAACAGAAATAAATGAAAAAGAAATGAAGGAAACAATAGCAAAGATCAATAAAACTACAAGCTGGTTCTTTGGAAAGATAAAGAAAATTGATAAACCATTAGCCAGACTCATCAAGAAAAAAAGGGAGAAGACTCAAATCAATAGAATTAGAAATGAAAAAGGAGAAGTAACAGCTGACACTGCAGAAATACAAAGGATCATGAGAGATTACTACAAGCAACTACATGCCAATAAAATGGACAACCTGGAAGAAATGGACAAATTCTTAGAAAAGAACAACCTTCCAAGACTGAATCAGGAAGAAATAGAAAATATAAACAGAACAATCACAAGCACTGAAATTGAGACTGTGATTTAAAACATTCCAACAAACAAAAGTCCAGCACCAGCTGGCTTCATAGGTGAATTTTCTCAAACATTTACAGAAGAGTTAACACTTATCCTTCTGAAACTCTTCCAAAATATAGCAGAGGGAGGAACACTCCCAAACTCATTCTCTGAGGACACCATCACCCTGATACCAAGAGCAAGCAAAATGTCACACACACACACAAAAACTACAGGCCAATATCACTGATGAACACAGAGGCAAATATCCTCAACAAAATAATAGCAAACAGAATCCAACAGCACACTGAAAGGATAATACACCATGTTCAATGGGGTTTATCCCAGGAATGCAAGGATTCTTCAGTATATGCAAGTCAATCAATGGGATACACCATATTAACAAACTGAAGGAGATTAACCATATGATCATCTCAATAGATGCAGAGAAAGCTTTTGACAAAATTCAACACCCAGTTATGATAAAAACTCTCCAGAAAGTGGACATAGAGGGAACCTACCTCAACATAATAAAGGCCATATATGACAAACTCACAGCCAACATCATTCTCAATGGTGAAAAACTGAAACCATTTCGTCTAAGATCAGGAACAAGACAAGGTTGCCCACTCTCACTTCTATTATTCAACATAGTTTTGGAAGTTTTAGCCACAGCAACCAGAGAAGAAAAAGAAATAAAAGGAATCCAAATCAAAAAAGAAGAAGTAAAACTGTCACTGTTTGCAGATGACAGGATACTATACACAGAGAATCCTAAAGATGCTACCAGAAAACTACTAGAGTTAATCAATGAATTTGGTAAAGTAGCAGGATACAACTTAATGCACAGAAATCTCTTGCATTCCTATACACTAATGATGAAAAATCTGAAAGAGAAATTAAGGAAACACTCCCATTTACCACTGCAACAAAAATAATAAAATACCTAGGGATAAACCTACCTAATGAGAAAAAAGACCTGTATGCAGAAAACTATAAGACTCTAACGAAAGAAATTAAAGATGATACAAACAGATGGAGAGATACACCATGTTCTTGGATTGGAAGAATCAACATTGTGAAAATGACTGCACATGCGATGCAATCCCTATCACACTACCAATGGCATTTTTCACAGAACTAAAACAAAAAATTTCACAATTTGTATGGAAACACAAAAGACCCCGAATAGCGAAAGCAATCTTGAGAAGGAAAAATGGAGCTGGAGGAATCAGGCTCCCTGACTTCAGACTATACTACAAATCTACAGTAATCAAGACAGTGAGGTACTGGCACAAAAACAGAAATACAGATCAATGGAACATTATAGAAAGCCCAGAATAATCCCATGAACATATGGTCGCCTTATCTTTGATAAAGGAGGGAAGAATATACAATGGAGAAAAGACAGCCTCTTCAATAAGTGGCACTGGGAAAAGTGGACAGCTACATGTAAAAGAATGAAATTAGAACACTCCCTAACACCATACACAAAAATAAACTCAAAATGGATTAAAGACCTAAATGTAAGGACAGACACTATCAAACTCTTAGAGGAAAACATAGGCAGAACACTCCATGACATAAATCACAGCAAGATCCTTTTTGACCCACATCCTAGAGAAAGGGAAATAAAAACAAAACTAAACAAATGGGACCTAATGAATCTTAAAAGCTTTTTCACAGCAAAGGAAACCATAAACAAGACGAAAAGACAACCCTCAGAATAGGAGAAAATATTTGCAAATGAAGCAACTGATAAAGGATTAATCTCCAAAATATACAAGCAGCTCATGCGGCTCAATATCAAAAATACAAACAACCCAATCCAAAAAAGGGCAGAAGATCTAAACAGACATTTCTCCAAAGAAGACATACAGATTACCAACAAACACATGAAAGGATGCTCAACATCACTAATTATTAGAGAAATGCAAATCAAAACTACTATGAGGTCTCACCTCACACCGGTCAGCATGGCCATCATCAAAAAATCTACAAACCATAAATGCTGGAGAGGGTGTGGAGAAAAGGGAACCCTCTTGCACTGTTGGTGGGAACGTAAACTGTACAGCCACTTTGGAGAACAGTATGGGGGTTCCTTCAAAAACTAAAAATAGAACTACCATACGTCCCAGCAATCCCACTACTGGGCACATACCCTGAGAAAACCATAATTCAAAAAGAGTCAGGTACTACAATGTTCACTGCAGCTCTATTTACAATAGCCAGGACATGGAAACAACCTAATTGTCCATCGACAGATGAATGGATAAAGAAGATATGGCACATATATACAATGGAATGTTACTCAGCCATAAAAAGAAATGAAATTGAGTTATCTGTAGTAAGGTGGATGGACCTACAGTCTGTCATACAGAGTGAAGTAAGTCAGAAAGAGAAAAACAAATATCGTATGCTAACACATATATATGGAATCTAAAAAAAAGGTTCTGAGGACCCTAGGGGCAGGACAGAAATAAAGACACTGACATAGAGAATGGACTCGGGAACACAGGGGGGGAGAAGGGTAAGCTGGGACGAAGTGAGAGAGTTCCATGGACATATATACACTACCAAATGTAAAACAGATAGCTAGTGGGAAGCAGCCGCATAGCACAGGGAGATCAGCTTGGTGCTTTGTGTCCACCTAGAGGGGTGGGATAGGGAGGGTGGGAGGGAGATGCAAAAGGGAGGAGATATGGGGATATATGTGTACTTATAGTTGATTCACTTTGTTATACGGCAGAAACTAACACACCATTGTAAAGCAATTATACTGCAATAAAGATGTTATAAAAAACAAAATTAAGAAAACCAACAACCATTTAATGTTTCTGGAATCTTTCCTAAGGGAACAGAGCATGTGAAGAAAGTATTATCCAAAAAATCTACTAAATCTTGGTAACCACAGCAAGAGTGTGTCAATTAAGCCCCAAAGCAATGCCTCCATCCAACAGGTTTCTGTGATGGAAGCTCCTCCCCAGAGAGAGCCCCCTCTTCTGAGGGAAAAGGGGCTCCCTTTTCCTCAGCTCCAAGTAAAGGAATGCAGTAACTCAATGGGAGGGGCAGGTCAACAGCTTTCCTCATCCCCTTCTTTCCCTGACATGCAGACGTTAAATTCCTGGCAAGTGTAGCCAAGAGCTCAGCAGCACCTTTCCTCTACCAGTGATCACTCTACGATGGTAGCTTTACACCAGGGGAAGCAGGCCAGGAATACTGGGACCATGAATGTCCTCACCTAAGCCACCTGTAGGGTGGAGCTTCCATTCCAGCAGAGGCAAGATGTGAAGACCACAGGCTACCATTCCCACCAATCTCTGCTACTAAGGCAGGAGTGTCACTCCTGTCCCTGGCTCTGGAACAGTGGCTCTAGATTTTTCCCAGGCCAAGAGGGAGTTGATAAGAACAGAGACCTTCTAAGGTTTCCCCCCAAAAGCTGATTTTACTTAAAACAGAGTGCAGGGAAGCTTAAGCTGAAGGATGCTCTTGAAACAAATGGAGATTTTGCTGGTGAGCAATTAAGGGGAGACTGGTAGCTCTCTAAGAGCAACAAGCTAGACCACAGGTCAACTAATTTATCAGAGAGAACCCGGGAAAGATACAGGTAAGAGGTGCCCTCCTAGAGTTCAAACAAATCTCAAAAACCAGCCTCAAAACCATCCCTGCAAAGTGGTCTAATTTAATTGGATCAGACTGTGGACAAATTTATGCCCCAAGGCATCGTTAAAAACAATAAAGCAATTAGGCAGCAATTCATGGAGCCTAAGGGCTGAGTGTGATACCAAATGAGATTGTAAAATTCTTTAGCACAGTCATTATATCTACCCATTAATTTTATCCCCCTTGCTTACCAAGGAAACAGAATACTTAGAAAGAGGCTAACAATGTTTGTTAATGGCAAAATGTAAATTTATTGTGACCACTGAAAACCTAATGTAAATTGATTATCCCATCCCCCAAAGCAAATATAAACAAACTCCTCAAGATTATGATCAATAATGATAAAATTACAATCAAAAGAAATATTCTCCTTCTTTAAGGAAAAAAATACTTTAAATACTTACTAGATTCAGCATAGGCATTTATAATGGTTTAACAGAGAGATCAGGGAAAGGAATAAAGAACTCCAGCATGACTGTGATCATGGCCAAGGCTATGCTCTTGGAGAAGAATCATCAGAGGCTTCATAGTGCAGGAAAATTCAATTTCACTAAAAGAATCCAGCCAAGTCTCTAATCAAATTAACAGGAAAACAACAACAAAAACAATCCCTGGAGAAAGGTTTGGAGTGGAATCAGTATACAGGTGCAGATAACCTAAAATGTACGGGGAGGGGTGGGGCAGTGGTGGGGAGGAAGGGAGAGGAGCATAAAGAAATAGGAAAGAGTGACCCATAGGCTGGAAAACAATCAGGCAAGAAAACTGCTTGTAAGAGGCCCTGATGTTAGATTTAACACAAAAAGCCTTCAAAGCAGTCGTTATAGCTACCTTTAAATAATTAAACAAAACCATTCTTAAATAAGTTGAGGAAGGTATGATGACAATGTTTCGTCAAATAGAGAATATCAATAAAGAGATAATGACTATGAAAAGAACCGACTGAAAATTCTGGGTTGAAAAGTAAAATAACTAAAATGAAAATTTCACTAGAGGGGCTCAACAGTAAATTTGAATTGGCAGAAGAAAGAATCAGCAAACTTGAAGATATGGCAATAGTAATTATGCATTCTGAAGACAACAGAGGAAAAAGGATGAAAAAAATGAACAGAGCCTCCGAGAAACATGGGAAACAATTAAGTGTATCAATGAATACGTAACAGGGGTAACATAAAGAGAGGAAAGAGAGAAGGAAGCAGAAAAATAGTCAAAGGAATAATGGCCAAAACGTCCCAAGCTTAATGAAAAATGACCTAAAAAATTGAAGAAGCTCAACATACTTTAAGTAGGATAAATATGAAGAGATCCACACCCAGACACATCATAGTAAAAATGTTGCAAGCCAAAGAGAAAAGTTTGAAATAAACAAGAGAAAAAAGACTTACTATGTGCAAGGGAACTGCAATACCATTAACATCAATCCAAAAATAAAATGAAGGAAAACAATCCATTTACAATAACATTAAAAATAATAAAATAGGAAGGGGTAAATTTAACAAAAGAAATGAAAAACATACTCTGAAAACTAAAAAAAAAAAAAATAGTTGAAAGAAATCAAAGAAGATATAAATAAATGGAAAGACCTCCCAAGTTATGGATCAGAGGACTTAATATTTGTTAAGACGGCAATATTCTCAAAAGTGATCTACAGATTTAAGACAATTCCTATCAAAATTACAACTGGCTCCTTTACAGAAATTGACAGGCTGATCCTAAATTCATTTGGAAATTCAGGGTCCCAGAACAGACAAAACCACCTTGAAAATGAAAAAAAAAAAAATGCAGGACTCACACTTCTAAAAATCTAAAGGAAAATTTTTTTAAATATAAAAAAAAAGATTAGAACAGTTTAGGTATTGACACAGAGAATATATTCTTAAGCTAGACACGAAACTCCACATCATACGTGAAAAATCAAATTTTCTATAGAGCTACGGATAATTTAAAAAGAGACTATAGACGTTTGAGGAAAAACAGAAAAATCCCCAAAGCTTCTCTATCACAATGGCATTTAATCATATATTATTCTGACCCAGCTCCCTCCTTCCAGTTTGCTTGTTCACCTATTCCTACTATGACCATTCTTGGACTCATTATGACCTGCTGTCCACTCATCACTTTACTTTCACCCAGTCCATTGTTCCTCTCTTTTCATCATTCCCTTCCTTGTCAAGTTTAGATTTTCTGGCTCATCGTGTTCCTATGATCCTTGCCCTTCTCATCGTCTGGATACGCCCATATGACAAAAGCCCAGTCCGTGGTGGACCTTGCCATTCTACAGCCAGTATTTTTGGAAAAATCCACTCTTTAAAGCAGACAGGTTTGATAATGAAGTCTTCAACTCCAGGCCACGTATCACTCACTCTCAAGCTAGCTTATTCTGCTGCTTTCAGTGAACTCAATTTCTCACTCTTCAGTGACTGTTTCAAACTCCATTCACCTCAAGCTCTTTACCTTCCTCCCTATCTTAACATACCCATCACTACCAGTCCATGATTTTGACTTCTACCTTCTCTAGGGGGAAGAAGAACCTGTGGTGATCAGATGGGAAACCCCTAGACTTTCTATTACCAAGTGTCACACCCATCTTCTTCACCCGCTTTCTTCCTTCCTTCCAGTTTTCCTGGAAATGGTGCTCTGCTTCCTTTCTAAGGAACACCTCTCCACCAGTGCTCTGATCACTGCCTTCTCCACCCCTGCCTTTGAAGAGGTCATTATAATAGGCAACCAATTTCCATTTTTACTTTGACTAGTTAACTGCTCCCTCTCAATGGGTCCTCTGTTCCTTTGACAACAAACATACTAAATCCTCCCCCACATGAAAAAATAAATCAAACAAAACCCCACCTCTCTTCTTCAATCATGCTGTTGCAGTTACCCTTATGACTGTTTACACTTCATAACAAATTTCTTACAAGATATGCCTGTCTCTATTTTTTCCTTCCTTTCTTCTTTAACTCAACCCCGATCCTATTCCAATCTGGCTTTCCTCACTATCAAATAAATGAAATGGTTCTAAAAAGTACACTAATGAGAAACAAGGAATTAAAATGATCATCATTTGTAAGTGATATGATTATCTGGAAAACTCAAAGGCATAAAATGAAAAACAATGAAAAATTATCAAAAATTGAGTAAGATGGCTGAGAAAAAAAATAGCTTTCACATACACAACAATTCTATTACAGAAGGAAAGACCCCATTTACAATAGAAATTTTTCAAAGAGAACAATGGCCTCAAGGTACTCAACAAGAAATTCTTAGATCAAAGAACTTTCTCAACAAGGAATTCTGAGATCTAAGAAATTCTAAGATTTACATGCAGGGGAAAAAATGAAGCAGTCTCTCCAAATTGTCTCCTTCCACTCTCTTTTGAAGCCACTTCTAACTGGTTTTTCCTCCCTACCATGCCTCCAAAATTGCTCTTGTCAAGACCACCAGTGAACTACACATGTGAAATCTGATGGTGACCTCTCCATCGTCATCTATTCAATACTTAAGCCTTAATAATACAAACCACTCACTCCTTAAATATTTACTCCCTTGATTTCAGTGATACAAACACTTGGTTTTCCTCTACCTCACTTCATTGGCTATTACTTTTCAGTTTTATTTGCAAGCTTAATCCCTTTTATTCTGCCATTAAGATATGGAAATCTCAAGGCTAAATCTTGGGCCCTCTTCTCATTCTATTCTATAGTACATGTCATTTATATCCATGGTCTTAATTAACATCTGTATGTTGGTGGTTCCCTTTTTTTTTTTAAACTCATGCTTAGAACTCTAACCTTCAGACCTACAGAGCCAATTTCTTATTCAAAATTTCCATACAGACTTCTCAAAGGCACCTCAGATGCAACATGGCCAAAACTAAAGACATGCTTTTTTTCCAGTTTTACCTACCCCAGTAAATGGCACCAACGCATGCATCTATTGGCCTAACAAGACACTGAAGCTGAGTAACAGAGGAAACCAAGGCAGTTATAGTTCACAGGAAGAGAATCATAGAGAAAGAGAGAGAGAAAGTTCTGGACTTCTCCTCGGAGGAAACAATCAGGGGCTGGGCAAGAACTACTCACAAAATCTGTTCTCACCAGGCAGACTGGAAAAACACAGGCCTCAGTGATGGGGAAGAATCTGCCATGGACTGAATTCTTCTGGTTCTGCCTAAGACAGCTTAAGGTTCCTAAGTATTGAGCTATTTACAAATACAGGCATATCTCATTTTGTTGTGTTACTCCACTTCACAGATATTGCGTTTTTTTACAAATTGAAAGTTTGTGGCAATCATGCATCAAGCAAGTCTATCAGCGCCATTTTTCTGACAGCATTTGCTCACTTTGTGTCTCTGTGTCCTATTTTGGGAATTCTCACAATATTTCAAACTCCTCCGTTATTATTGTATCTGTTATGGTGATCTGTGACCAGTGATCTTTGATGGCACTATTATAATTGTTCCAGGGCACCACAAACCACACCCACATAAGAAGGTCAACTTAATAAATGTGTGGGTTCTGACCGCTCCCTCTGAAGGCTCAGATGAGGGTTAGCACTTTTTAGCAATAAAGTATTTTTTATTTAAGATTGTACATTGTTATTTTGTATATAATGCTGTTGTGCACTTAAGATACTAAGTATAAACATACTTTTATATGCACTGGGAAACTAACCAGTTCACGTGACTTGCTTTACTGCAACACTTACTTTATAGCGGTGGTCTGGAACCGAATCCAAAATACCTTCGAGGTCTGCCTATACCTTAACTACATCAAGCTCACTTCCATGCCTGCTCACAAGCTTCCTCTCTCTTCTTGAAAATTATATTCCCAGGGGCTTCCTGTACACTCCTCCTTCAATGTTGTTTCTCCTGCTAGACTATAAGCTCCGTGAAAGCAGACGCAGGACAATCTCATGTAACATAGTATCCCCAATGTCTAGCACGTTGCATAGCCCACTGTAAAACTTCAACTACTATTTTAAATACAACTACTTTTTCCTTAATGGTCTTCAGCTTACTAATAGATATTGTCGAAATCATTTTTATTCTGTTTCAGTAACACACAGAGGGTCTTGTTCTCTGAACTGTCACACTGGGTCTATTTTTTGAACTGCCACATCTTTCCTATGTCGCATTATTGATCTGTCTTTTCATCGTAAGACAGGGAGGTCAGTAGGTGCTGGATCATTACTGGATATTGAGATGGTCTCTTCAGAAACTCTGTTGGGCCCTGTACAAGTCTTTCAGGCTCAGATAAGGAAAAAGTGCACGTTTACCCCACTGATGCTTCCCCAAGTAAAGGTTTGCACTTGTGGGGAGTAGCGATTCATTCTGTAATAAAAAAAAACGTATTAACCACATGTTTAAGGATATATCAGTGAGGCTAGGCCTCCCTTTAGCTGGCAAAACAGCCAGCCTTTGGACATAGAAAACCAGCCAACCCCTTAGGCAAGCATAGACTGGAAACATTTTCTGCAGTGTTGTAAACGTCCGCAGTTGAGAGACTAAATCCTAGGGAACATTTCCAGAGAGCAGGAGCCAGATAGAGATTTGTTTCTCCCGAAGGCTCCACTCTTGCCTCTGGCCCTGACAACTCAGCTGGTTTTGCCTAAGGTAGTTTCTACAGTCCCTTTCAGTGACATCCCACAGGCAGCTCTCTATAGGCGGTCACTTGCACTTTGGACACCTCTCACCTCCGTCTAGTCTCACCTTCATCGCCTCCAGCAGAAACTCCTCCCAGTTTCTGGAATCTGGATGGCATTCTTCCCCCAGGTTCCAGGACTGATAAAGAAATATATTGATGGGAAAAAGCTAGTGTCATTTTAATGGGAATCTAGAAGCAGAGAAGCAAATTCAATACGCACTTATACTGCCACCTTAACCCAGAGGTTCAAATGTTATTAGACTGTTTACTTCCTGCCTATAATTGATTCTTTATTCCTTTACACTGGTCTTTAATAAATTTTACAAATGGAATCAAAATATTTTCTCAGGCAACTTTATTTTTTGAATAGGGTTTGATAACTACTATGAGTTCTAAAGGTGATTTAATAAGTGAAATCTGTTCTCTTCTTTCTACTCTCGAGCCTAGTTTAAGGGTAAGTCATTGCATGACACCTGTCCCTAATGGTCCACGGTGACCTTGGCATTACAATGCCCCTTATGAAAAGGAGAGGCACTGATATATAATCTGCCACGTGCATGACTCCCTTTCTCAAATTCTAGTCATTTGTATGATAAAGCAAGGTTAAAGTTCCTTATTCTCCATTCCTGTATAAACTGGTAGTTAAGAATTAAACATACATATATTACTAAATAATTTATATAACAAAAGGTGATTATGCAAACATTAGATGACAATAGTAAATATTTATTAATCTGATAAGCCAATGACTGGTGATCACACAGGGCCAAAGACACTCCCACAGGCCATGGGGTGGCCACTTAGTATTCAATAGAAAGGAGAAAAAAAGTGGTTTAATGCACAGAATGGGATGTTGTCCGGGTTAAATAAGTTTGTGCTGCTCAATTAACTACCTTATGCACAGGACAGAATAGGCTCCATTTGTTGGATTGCCTATTATGTGCAATTACTTGCACATCTGTAATTCAATCCAGTCTAAACATTATTTGATATACACTAAAGCAGACCCTGATAAACATAAGTTGATGTTAACTATCCAGTTAGCTAAGAAATGAATAATATCCAGATGAAATCACTTCCCTGCATGAGCATAAAGCTCAAATGGCGAGAATGGAAATACCAAGGCGTGGTCTGCAAGGATATCTTTGGTCATGTATGATTTACTATCACCAGTAAGTGACTTAGGCTGGAAGGAATATTGGATTTCCTAAGTACTTTAAGATATACTTTCAGAAGCAGGGAAAAAGCCAAAATGCCAGTTCCATTAAAATAATTACATCTCAGGTACGTGCTTACTTTTACCTAGAGGCTTAAGATACGAGTATTTTTTCACATCTTTAATAGTTTTGAATTTTTATCATCTGTTTGGTAAACTGACATTTCATTGTATATGCTATTTGTAGAATAAAATAATGGTATAATTTTAAAATCAACATATACAGTACATAGAGCAATCTCTAAGAGGAGCCTGAGTTATTGCAAACGTATGAGCTATTTCCATGGAAGAAAAAGATGGAAAGCCCTTTCCCATTTGTATTTATAAAGGCTGCGTGACTCTTTAAATATATACACTGATGCCAACAGAGCCATCAGAAATCAATAAATCACATTCTCATGTGCTGTAAAATGTCTGACACACACAATTCATTTTCCTGGTCTGAAATTCTCTGCAAAAGGGACTGTGTAAATGTTCCATTTTAGTTTAATGACATTCTCCACAGTTAAAATGATGTGCATTATTACCAGTGAGTTCAAGAACCCGAAGAGCACAAAGCTAGATAGGGTTTTAAAGAGACTACATAGTACATATCCTTCATAGTACATATCCTTCAGTGGCCTGTCATTTAACAGAGCACAGACACACAGATATGAATGCAGGACCAAATCAGGAGATTAGTAAGAATGGATTGAAATGCTGCAATTACCACTTGGACGGAAAAATAATAGGCATAATTTATTTAGAAGCAGCTGGGGGATGGTCCTATAAGTATTTGGAGAGACAGCCCCGATAGGCCGACGCCACCGAATGGAGAAAGAGATGAACATCACTTAAAAATGATACAGACAACAGAAATGACAACAACCTATTCATCAGTGACGTCCAACCTGAAAGTGTAACAAAAACCTAAATAACACTCCACCTGAGTTGACATTTATTCCACCAGCTGCCCTATATTTTAAAAAGGTCTCAAAATTGTTCTACGAAGACATCGCTTCTAAAGTACAAATTCTTAAAGAAAGAAGGGATCTGTCATGTATAATCTAGAAGGTTCTAAGAATTCTGCAAGCACATCTTGCAGAGAGCTAAGCAGAAAAGGCAACATCTGAAATAAACCCAAGCCCTGAATTTATTACGCCAGTATTCCTAGGTGGGGACTGAAGGAAGAACTAGCTACAATTCTGCCTGTTCACTGACACTGAGCAATGTTGCTCTGGCCTCTTGTTTCTTTGTATTTGGTCTCTGAACCAAAATGCTGTGGCCAAGGAGATGACACTTGACTCATGCGTTTACCCAAACCTGATCATATTCAAAGTGTGTTATTCTGAGACTCTTCATTCAAAATGTAGCTTTCTTCCTTTAATCCACATTTTCCTTTCCCTGAGACCTCCACTCACTCTAGCTCCTCTGACCTAGCTTTTCTTCCTACCCAGCCTGGACCCCACAGTCAACCACCCCAACAAGCATCTCACAAGTCCCCTACAACCTTTCAGCTCCTTCGTAAATCTCCAACACCCTGGCAAAATCCAACTCCTGGCACCAAGCTAAGTGTACCAATACTTAGCGCCGTGGGGTGGGAAACACAGAAGTGGACCAAGTGTGTCTGCTGGCGTCTGAGCTCAGATGGGGCCTCAGTGCTGTTCAGCAGCCACTTCTTCCCCAGGATGAATCCATAGTACAATCCATCAGGCTGCTTTCCAAAGCCTTTAACTCTTGTGAAACCCCTAATTCTCTAGCCTCCGAGAAGACAAATACACCACCACCCAGCTGAAAACCCCTCACTCTGCACCATACTCTTCACACTTAGTTATTTCTTCCCTCCTTCTTTCCTGCTTCTCTCCTCTCTGATCTCAGACATCAACACTTCTTCTTTTCTTAAACCAGCTTCTTTACCAACAGAGTCCATTCCTTTCCATCTCTTCTAAGACTTCCATCCATAAATCAAGTCCTCTCTCTTCTATCGTCAATTTCTTCTATCAACTGCTTCAATTTTTAGGACAAAAACATGTTTAAGCCCATCCTAGCTTTAAAAACATACCAATCTTTTGCTATTCTCAAATGCGTAATAAATACTTACTGCCCAAAAGGGGTATTCAATTCCTCCTTCCCCCTCAAATCCAATTACCAAATCATGATGATTTTATTTCTAAAATGCCTGTATTGGATAGAATTGCCCCCCCCGCACAAGTTCATAGGTTGAAGCCCTAACCATGTGACTATATTTGGAGACATGGCCTTCAAAGAGGTAATTAAGATTAAATGAGGTCGTATAGGTGGGCCCCAACCCAATATGAGGGGTGTCTATAAGAAGAGAATGGGACACTAGTGATGCAGGCATGCAGAAAAAAGGTCACGTGAGGACACACAGAGAAGGAGGCTGTCTAAAAGCCGAGTAGAGAGGCCTCAGGAGAATCGAAATATGCTAGCATCTTGAACTTGGCTTTGCAGCCTCCAGAACTGTGAGAAAACAAATTGCTGTTTCTAAGTCACCCAGTCTGTGGTATTTTGTTATGGTAGCCCTAGCAAACTAATACAATGTCTCATGAACGAGGCCTTTCCTTTTCACTCTTTGGCTTTGGCAAAAGTTCTTACGTTTATCAGATATGTTAAACTAGCTTTATAAGTGGCTTCCCAGGCTATATTCACTGACTAGGAAAACACTTACTGAGCACTTACTATATGCCAGGCACAGTGAATGGGAGAAACAGAGCCACTGTCCTGGGGCTGTTTATTTTCATGAGGAAAGACAAATGAACAAACACATAACCAAGTTAATCATAGACTATGACAAGTGCAGGAAAGGAAATAAATAGGTAACTAAGACAGAAAACATCCAGAGAGGCTACTTTAGATGGGAGGGGAGGAAAGAAGAGCCTTTATGAGGAGCTGACATTGAGACTTGGTGGAGAAGAACGAGCTGGCCTTGGCAAATGATGCTGAGAAAACATTCCTGGCAGAGCTGTGAGAAAGCACAGAGGCTGAGAGAGAACAGAGGCTGAGGTTTGAGGGGCAGGAAGGAAGATAGTGTGGCTACACCGCAGCCAGGTGGAGAATGGGGGAATCTCTCCTCTATTCCATGCTTCATTCCTCCAATAGAGCTCTTTTTCTATAATATAAACCTAATAATGTCATGCTCCAAATGTAAAATCTTGCTATGTTCTACATGGCCTTTTTTACAGGCTTGCTCCAGCCTACATTTCTAGCCTCAAGTTTCTCACCCTATACCCCAGTCATCTACAATTATGCGTGGACACACATCATATACTTCTCCGCCTCTCTCTCGGGTGCCAGGGAGCATCATGTAGGGAAAGAGCATCAACTTGGCACTAGACAAACCTGTGTTCAAATTCTGGCTCCCGCGTTTTTACTTGGAAGAAGTTAGGTTAAGTCCTTTTCTCTCCCTGATCCACAGTTTCCACATATGAGGTGGGGTTAATAATGCAGACGCTTTGGAGAGTTACTGTAAGCATTAGTGCTCATCTCTGTAGGAGGCCTAGCACTGTAGGTAATCAGTATTATTACTGACACATATGTTTCCTCTACTAGGAATGCCTGACACACTTCTTAACTTGGGAAACTTCCTCCATTGTTTTGGACCTAGTTCAGTAATACCTTCTCTTGAAACCTTCTCCAACTCCCACAGACAGAACATAATCACCTCCTCCGTGTCACCTTAACACAATGCATATACTAACACCATGGCATAGCTCTGGACCTACAGGTCTTCACCTCACGCCCACCCCCACTCTTCTCTAACCATTACTTCCCTCAAGGTAGGAAGTGGAACTTATTAATGTTTATATCATCAAGGCTTATCTGGCACATAATACATGTTAAATAAACACTGGTTGAATGAATGAACTATATACCCTAGTCCTCCCCCAAACCACCAGAGTCTGCTTACATCCACACCATTCTACTTCCTCAAAAGGTCTGTCATTCAGGAGCCCGGCAGGTACAGGTGGCTCATTCAAGTCATCATCATTCAAAGAAAGTAGATTAAAGTGACTATTTATAAAGGTGTGGGCAGGATGCAGCAAAACCACAGAGGACAGTGCATTACCAGAGCTAATGATGGGGGCTAGTATTTGACATGAACGGTAAGGGGAGAAGGGGGTGATTGGAATTTGGACAGAGAGAGCTGTGTGGCAAGGGCCTTCTGACAGAAGCTGGTCAGTGGATGTGGCCCGTGCTGACCACACAGGGCAGGTGAGGGGCTCAGCCTCACTTTTCTTCCTCCACCCAATCCCCTGTTGGGGCTTCCCAAGAGCTGAAACCTATTAGAATCCAGAAGGCCTTCTCCTCCCCCTCCCGAGGAATTCAGGCCTGAAGCTAAAATTTAACATAGGTCCCTGCATGAGGGGCTCACGATGGCTCAGAGTGGGATCACTGCGCCCAGCGGGGTGAGGTAGAGGGGAGGCCTGGGGAGGAGCTGCAGAGACAGAGCATGGTTTGGTGGTGGTGGGGCGCCTGTACAGGCCAGGCCTGATAAGCAGTGTCAAGCAGGGGTCAAGCAGGAAGTGGGGGGAAGGTGCCCAAGCAGGGTGGGTGGGTACGTGGGCCGTCATGGAAAGTCAGAGCCTCAAGGAGACCATCCCCATGGGGAGGTATGCTGGCCAACATGGAAGACTGGTTACCCACAAGGGGATTAATCGACTACTTAGATATATTAAGGATAATAGAAACTGAGTTTCTCACTGTCACTGTCAAACAGCTTTGGAAAGGGAGAAAACTAGAATGAACTATGGGGTATTAGATTAGCGTTGAAGGTATTAGTGTGAATTCATGGTTTACAAGATATAGAGGAACATATAGAAATAAATGCAGATAGAAATTGTGCTATGCTTATATATAGGCTCATACTCTTTCTTCTATAAGATGTCCCTTATCTCCAAGACACAGAAGGAGGTGTTCACACACACATACATGCACACACATGTATGGATGTATGCATTCCTATAAATACATACATATATTTCCTAGGTCTGTCATAGATCTGGGAGAAGCAACACCCCAATAGCAAAGAGCAAGTGTTTCGTGAGATATTGACTTCTAAATACCATCTTCCACTAAAGGGAACCACGGCTCCTTGGAGAAAGGATTCATTCCAGGGCTGAGACAGGGAAAGTACAAGATGAGACTGAAACAATTCCATGTATTTTAAAGTAATGAAATGCTCGAAGAGTGATGGAGACACGTCAGAAGACACAGGAGCCAGCTTGAACAGGCTCCTAGTGACCAAATGTGGACAACTGAGCATAATAACCTATTGAAAAACTAGGAAACAAGGAAACCATACAGATAGGAGTAAGTGGATAAATTGAGAGTCTCAAGAACAGGATATATCCTCACAAAATACTATTTAATTACAAAGAGGGAAGAAGTAACTTTACACTGAAGAAACTCGGCGGATACATTTTAATCAAATGACTGGGAGAAATCAAAATTGTGTGCTACCTCATAGGTGCAAGGAGAATATAGCATCATTTATCGTATTCCTCCCAATGGTACACAATCTGATTCTGATCACTAGGAAATATGACACAAACTAACATTAGCTTATAATCTTCAAAAGCGTCAAAATCATGAAAGTCAAGAGATGATTAAAGAACTCTTCTAGAATGAAGGAGACTAAAAAGATACAACAACTAAATAAAATGACAGATTCCATACTGAATCTTGTTGCTAAAAGTGACATTACTGGGACAGGTGGCTAAACTTGAATAGAGTCTAAGAATCACACAGTAAGAATGATCAATGCTAGCTTCCTGATCTTGATTGGCTGCACTGTGCTTATGCAAGAGGACGCCCTTGTTTGTAGAAAAAAACAGGCTTAAAGTCATAATATACTGGGGGCGGGGGGTGGGATGCATAATGAGACTTGAAACTTCTTCTCTAATATATATTTACATTTTGTGAAAGTTTATGATTATTTCAAAATTCAAAAAAACAAAAAAAGGAAGGAAGACAGAGGCATCCTTTCTCTTGATGCAGTAGTCCATACGTGGATTAGTCTCCATATACAGCCTCCTGGAGCAAAGCAGAGTAAAGAAGGTGGAGGGTGGATCTAAAGGAACAAAGAAAACATGTCCCACTTACTCCCCAGTGACTTCCTAATGTCCATCTGAGACACTTGCCTGTACATAACCTCCCCATTGAGGATCTCTCATGGATTTGCTATTTTCTATCTATTCCCTGGCTCCTCCCATACCCTTTCTAATACTTTCTTACAAATATATGTATTCCTTTGGGATGGCCATGATATCTCACAGTCTTATCAAATCCCATAGCTTACAGTATAATCTATGTAAATTTTAATCACTAATTCCATCTTCTCCAGTCACAAAACCTGAATATATATAGCCATCTTTGGACATTTCATATAGTTTATAGAAGCATCTCAACCCAACGTGTTAAAAACCAAACTCAAGGGCTTCCCTGGTGGTGCAGTGGTTGAGAGTCCGCCTGCCGATGCAGGGGACACGGGTTCGTGCCCCGGTCCGGGAAGATCCCACATGCCGCAGAGCGGCTAGGCCCGTGAGCCATGGCCGCTGAGCCTGCGTGTCCGGAGCCTGTGCTCCACAACGGGAGAGGCCACAACAGTGAGAGGCCCGCGTACCGCAAAAAAAAAAAACAAATCAACACCTACCCTACTACAGTGGACATGATAGTTGACTTCTCCCCCACACTCCATTGCACAGCCTCTAATAGAACTTACTAAAAACCAGATTTCTAAACTTTTCCTGACATCTCCACAGTGCACCATTCTACTTCAGGAGTTGGTGACCACTCTAAAATTCAGGAGTAGGCCTGGCTGCTTTAAACCAATTTGCATATTCCACTTCCTCAGCTAGAGTCATTGTTTAAGAAGTAGTCACTGTGATCTATTGATACATAGTATCATTCATGTGACTCAGGTTTATCTTTGAAATACTGGGACAGAAGTATTTTCCCCATGAATGTGAACTAATAGGCAAATACCCATTTTTTGATTCAGGTAGCCATCCTACTACAAAGGGATTCAGGTTTAGAAGAGTGCCAACAAGGGATAGATTTTTTTAAATGAATTCATTAAACACAGTTAAATGGGTCCTTGATAATAACTGAATTCCAGGACCAGCAACCAGAAGCCCACTCTAACCTCCATCTTATAATTACCTGAGCCAATAAATCCCCTTTATATTTAAGTCAGTTTGAGTTCAGTTTTCTGTTACTTGCAGTATAATGTGTGGAAAGCAAACTTAAATATAAAACTAGTTGTGACAATGTTATAAAACAACTAGAAGTATGTAAAAAAAAGTAATCTAAGATAAACAGACCTCTAGAAAAAGAAAGAAAAGTACAAATATAGAAAAAAAAATACAGGTTGGCTTAATGATAGTTGGCACTGGCGAGGTAAATGGGAAACCTAGCTTCCGTTATTTTAAAGATGTAATAATGAAATAAGCCTTGGCTTCATTTGGCCCAGAATAGGACAGCCTGTAGGACTGCTTCAGGAGAGAAATCAGGCAGAAACCTGGGGTAGTCAAAGGAGGGAAACGAAAAAACTGGGAATTTCAAATTTTGTAAAAACACGTGAAAACAAGCTTTTGTACAAGTGAATGCTGGGAATTCAGTCCTTTCTTTTCTTTTCCAAGGCCAATGTCTAAGGTCAGACTCTTATCTCTTATTTCAACTACTGTGACTGTCTCTTGCCCAGTCTCCCTGGGTCTTATCTTTGTGCCTCCCCAATACATTTTTTTTACAGAGCTACTGGCTCCTAAGAGAAAATAATGACAATATGTTATTTATCCTTTGGATCTTCTTCTCCTGCCCTATGTCCAGGCACTAAAATATTTATTTAACTTATTTTATGTATGCTGTGTCTCATTTGAGAAATCTCTGATGGTGCCCACTGGTTTCCGAAAAAGTTAAAAGAGCTTAATCTGCAACCAGGGTCATCGAGGTTTAGACCATATTACCCTTTAGCACAGCATCCTACCACACACACAGCAAGTCTGGGTAAATGACAAGCTCTCCCTCTGTAAAATTCACTTTCCCTCGGCTCTACTTACAAAACACCTATTAGTCCTTCAAGGTTCAAGTGAAGTATCTGTTCCACCATAAAATCTTCTCCAATAGTACTTTCAGATTAAAGTTCTTCATCCTTCGTGCCTTCTGAAGACTTTATATTTCTATTTGACATTTATGTTACACTGCCTGGTCTTATGCTAAATTTGGTATAGATCTATCCAGTTATCAGACTTCTTTCCTAGTAAAGAGGAAACTGTATTTCAGCATGAGGTTGTCTTTCTCCTCCGTCTGCTATTCCTCTGGAAGATTCATTCCTGAAGCCTCTGTAGTTAGCACAGTATATGCAGCACATAATACATGCTCAGTAAGTATTTCTTGAATAAATGATTTCCCAATGGACTACATGTTCTTTGAGAACAGGTATTGTGCCTTATTCATTTATATTTCTCACAGTGACTGGAAAAAACTGAGTAACAGAAACTGCTACAGGTTGAATTCAATATTAGGCTTATTGACACTGCCTCCTGGGTTCCTGAAATATTTGGCTAATCCAAGGACAATTTGTCATTTCTTCTTTCCAAAAAGACTGGAGTACTTTATATATGCCAAATCTTATTCCAGGATCTGGAGGTACAACTGTAAACAAGACAAACCACACGTATGTTGAAGTGCAGGCAATAGTCACGTAGCTAATAAATCCACCTCCCCCTGCCAAAAAAATAAAGTTTTTCTAAACACCTGAACTCAATCCTCAGTCACACCAGCTTGAAACCCAGGAATGATCAGGGGCTTCTCCCTATACCTTGCTTCAAGTGTTATTTGACAAAATGTAAAATTGCCACCACTGGATGATGGTGCTAACGATGATGGTGGTGATGAGGAAGGTGACTGCACGGTCCTACTCCTCTTCAAGTTCAAGGCTATTCTCCAAATTCAAGCCCTCATTCTGCCTTTTGGAATAACTAAAATTGCTTTCTAACAACACTTTCATGCTTCCCATCTCTAACATTCCCTTTTCAGTATTGCCAGGATAATTTTCTTAAAAAGCAGTGATCTTATTACATTATAGCTCTGTTCAAAAGCCCTCAGTGTCTTTGCACTGCAAACACAGCGTGAACACTGTTTAGACTCCTTAGTGTCACACTCAAGGCATCTTCCAAAATTGACTTCTAATTTGTCTTTCCAGACTCATTTGCATTGTTGTTCCTATAATCCAGATTCCCACAAAATCAGCTTTTGATTTGGTATCTTTGAATCTTTCACATAAAATACATCTCCATCTATTTTATTCAAATTCTGCCTATACCTCTAGGCCCAATTCAAGGATCTTGTATTTGTCTCTGATTTTTTCCCTTCTACATATAAAAGCTCAGTTTACTTTGTGCTCTCCCCGCTAAGCTTACCTCATACCTCATTCTACCTCATATTTTCATTGTTCAGGAATATAGCTCCTGTATCCAACTAGAGTGTATTTAATCATTGATTCAATAAACATGCAATAGGCACTTACTAATAGATATTTCCATTATTCCAAAGCACCAAACATGTATTATATTCATAGTAAATACTGAACAAATTTTCAAACAAAAATGTACTCAAAATCAAAATAGTATTTCTCTAAATATGAACAATAATCTCCACCAAAGAGATACATAAGAATGATAGAAGACAGCAGCTTATCAAATTTTAAGTATGTATGAAAGGGTGGGTAAGTTAGGAGAAAACAGAATCAAATAAAAAGCTAAGAAAATTTATTCAAAATAATGTGGAAATATTGAATCAATCTTGCCCATTTCAATTTATGGATGTACCTATCATTTTGAGATACAAATTCATAAACACATGCACATTATGTCCATCAACTGGAAACTATATACAGTGTTAAAATTTATTGAAATGAGAATCACAAGGAAATGTAACAGTTTTGTGAAATTTAATAAAAGTTTATGCGATGAAATATTTTTTTTTCTTTTCAAAGGAATCAGCTTTAGAAGATGATTGATGCCTGCTATTATGAGTCTACATTTGTATTTCCTTATTTTAGAGGCTTTTAAAAAATACAAAAATACACTTAAAGCACTTTTAGTTATACTAAAAAAAAAGATAAAAGGTGATTATTTATAGGCAATCATAGTCACGATGATAGACTCTCAGAAGCCAAATCCAAACATAAATTTTAAATGGTTTTTGGAAAGAATTGAGAATGAAAATATTTACATAATTTCTTAGAAACCCTGGCTTTTTATTGCTGCACTTCAATATTCCCTCGGGGCAAAGGGGAAGCTACTTCAAAGATTTATTTGATACTGGAACGTTTGATTTCTTTGTTTTTCCTTCCCAGTGTAGGTAGGTCTGTTGTTTTCACTCTATGGCAATGTGCTGTATTTAAAATTTTGAATTTGCTCACTAGTGATAATGAAAAATGAGTCTGTTTAGGCAGATTAAGCAAACACACCAATGCTAGCATTTAAGTATATAAATTACATAAATATACTAGATTATTAGAAAACTATCCATCCATGTATCAGTCATCTTCGATAACAGACCTGCCAGTTCATAATAATATAACTGGTGACTAATACCAAATGTCTGAAACTTCTACTTACCTGCCTATCCACTTCTGGGAGCAAAAGCAGGAGGTATTGTTGAAAATGCTGAGGTAAGGAAGCAAACGTATGTTTATTTATTAATGCCCTCAAGTTAGTGTTGACAAGAATAGATCCCGGGGTTTCTATGTCAATATCCTCAGCTTTGGTCCATTTCAAGTGTCCTGTGATAAATAAGCAAGAGGTATGAATTCACTATAGATTGGGAAAAACATACACCTGTACACACACATATGCACACTGACTATATATATATATATATATATATATATTATATATATATATTTGATAATGTATTTAATTCTATCTCTTTTAAGAATGATATTTCAGAATGAAATCTCCAAAGTTTCTTTGGGTTTCTATCTTGCCTTAGTTGTCTTTAATTTTCATAAGGTCTACTTCACTCAATACCATCTGTATTTTTAACTCAAAGTAGCACCAGGTCTAGATAAAGAAGTATTTTAATTACGGTCTTGCAATTAATCAGAATCCTCAAAAACTTTAGAAGCATAAATGGTAACAACTACAGTTTTTGTAGATTCTATAAGACCTAGGATCAATGATAACAATAAGACTGCTGTTAATGTTAATAGAGATAATGAAAGCATTATAGCTGATAGCTGTGTGCTCCCCAAGTGTCATGCACAGCACTAAGCACTGGAGTATTTCAGAAGATTCCTATTCAGGGTAATTTAAGGGTAATACTTTAAAACAGCAATCCTTTATAAAAATATTAGCTGTGAGGCCTGAAATGCCAGTATGCTTTGTAGGATAATTCTACAACTCAGGTACAATGACCTCCAACAGACAGCTGTATATAGAGCCCACAATTCGAAATTACGACACACAAGGGAACAATCCACCATAAGGGACAGTCAGCTTATGCATCAAATGGAAGAATTACCACTCTCAGTTGCTTGGGTTAAGAGAATCACTTGAATGTGATTTTAATAGAGTGTGATTTAAATCAAGGGTCAGCAAATTATTGCCCATGAACTATATCCAGTCCAGTGGCTGCTGGTAAATAAACTTTTACTGGAACACAGACATGCCCAATTGTTTAGCTACTGTCTAGATGTGCCTTCGCACTACAATGCTGAGTTGAATAGCTGTGACAGAAATCACATGACTCGCAAAGCCTACAGCATTTACTCTCTGGCCCCTAACAGAAAAACTTGCTGTCCCTTGTTTTAAACAATAGAAGCAAAAAAGAAAATAAACTCATTATGCAAAAACAGGACACTGTAATTTTAAAAATAGGCAGATTTGAAACAGAAACAGATAGAACTTCTAGAAATGAAAATTTAGTTTAAAATTTTTAAAAAATATTCCATGGATACAATGAAATAGCTATTGAATAAATACAGAGTTGATGAAAATATCTAGAATGCAGCATTAAAAATGATGAGTCAAAAAAGCAGGAGAGAGAAAAAATAAAGGGAATGGAATAAGCAGTCAGGATGCACATTTATAGGAGTTTGAGAATGAAAAAACACAGCAAATGGCAGAGAGGCAATATTTGAAGAGCTAATGTCTGAAAGTTTTAGAACTGAAAAAAATGATAAGAGTCCTCAGATAAAGCAACATACCAAATCTCAAAAAGGATAAATACCCATTCCTCCATCCGATGTGTTGAAATAGCAAAACATCAAAAATAAAAAGAATACCTTAAAACAGTTTTGAACAAAAATAGATTACCTCCAAAGGGATCACAATAAGACACACAGGAACCTTATCGTCAATAAATTACAGGTGACAATGAAATATCTTCAAAGGGCCAAAAGAAAAGAAGCATTGATCTAGAATTTCGTTAATAATAAAGTCCCTTTAAATGGCAATGATATTAACGATATTAGAATATTTTCAGTAACCAAAATGGAAACTATCCCTTAGAGAATCTTGCTGAAAAAGTACTAGTGGATGTTCTTAACAAATAAAGAAATTAACTGAAAGAATGAATGAGTGGGCTGCAGAAGCAATGACAAACTAAAAGATTCACAGACATGAGTAACTCCAAATAAACATTAACAGTGAAAAATAATACTAACAACTAATGAGAATTAAAACAAAATGGAAAAAAACCCAAAAAACCAGGAGACAGCAATTGCATGAGAGATGGGAAGGTGTGATCGAAATGAGAACACCGTATAACCCTGGCACTGTTTGGAAACAGGAGAGATACTGTTTGTCAAAACTCTATAGGTAGTGTTCTTCTTTGTTTCTTGTAAGAGTCTTTATTTTAAAGTTTATTTTGTCTGATATGAGAATTGCTACTCCAGCTGATTTCCATTTGCATGCAAGGGATCAATCCAAGAAGAAGATTTAACAATTGTAGATATTTATGCACCCAACATAGGAGCACCTCAATACATAAGGCAAATGCTAACAGCCATAAAAGGAGAAATCGACAGGAACACAATCATAGTAGGGGACTTTAACACCCCACTTTCACCAATGGACAGATCATCCAAAATGAAAATAAATAAGGAAACACAAGCTTTAAATGATGCATTAAACAAGATGGAGTTAATTGATATTTATAGGACATTCCATCCAAAAACTCTGTAGGTAGTCAATGGGAGAAATGGAAAGGACTTATAACTTCCAAATAAATTCATGGAAGGAAAACTCAATCACATGAAGGCATAAAAGGAGAAAAAGATTTTTGATTAAGTCCCCAGCACAGTAAAAAAATACAAATGGATTTCATATTAGATTTTAAAAGTAACACAATTTGATTATATACTGCTTTACAAGAGATATACTTAAAATAAAAATCACATGGAACAGAAGAAAATGAGGAGATAAACTAAGACATACCAGGCAGACATTCAAAACAACAAAAAAAGCAATCCTACAATATTAACATCAAAGATAAACAAAGGTAAAAAAAAAAAAAACATTATTGGGGATAAGAAAGTAATTCCTTGAGTATAAAAGGAATAAGTCACTGGAAAGATACAATGACCTAGAGCCTGCATCCATTTCAACAGCATAGCATTCAAAATTTAAAATTGAGAGAATTAAAAAGAGAAATAGGCACTACATAATGCCAGCGGAACATCTGAACATATTTTACCAGACACTGAGATAACAAGCAAAAAACTTGTCTTATGAATACCAAGGACTTTAAAAACTCAATAATCGATCTTAAGCCAATGAATTTAACATAGGACACTGCACTGAGCCCTTAAGAGAAAGCAACTGTTTGGTTAGCACTCAGGAAACAGTTAAGAAAACAAAAAAACAACAAAAAACCCCAAAAGCTGACCACTGAGTCTCAACAATACTGAAGAATAATATAAAACCTCATCTCTCTATCCACAAAGAAGTAAAATTAGATATCAATAACAGAAACATAGCAACTCTCCAATCTTCCCACACTCATTATATATTTGGACATTTGGAAGTACACTTCTAAGTACCTCACAAGTTAAAGAAATGTTTTGTAGTGGAAATTACAAAATATTTACATTCTAAATGATAATGCCAAAATTTGTAAAATGCAGCTGAATTTGTTTTAAAAATACATTGTATATATTCGAGAGTAGAAAAAATATTGAAAATTCACGAGTTAAGTGTGCAAATCAAGAAGTTAATGAATGAACTATAGAATAAAAACCAGAGAAAGAAGAAAGGAGAAAGATTGTAAAGAATAAGAGTACACATTCATGAAACAGAAAAGAACAATGAAGAGCATCAAGAACAGAAAAAGGATTTTTTTTAAGACTAATAAAATAGGTATAAATCTAGTGAGAGATGGCATAAACAAACATGAATAGGAATGAAAGGTAGGCACATAATTTGAGATACAGTATAGATATACAAGGCAAATAAAATTATAATTAAAATTTGATTTTAAATAGTAAAATATGCATAAAAATCATACTACTGTGACTTTAGCCAATATCTTTGGAGACATAAAGTATTTCAAGTTTGCAAATTTTCAAATTATATTAAAAATAGCAAACCTCAATAAATTTGTGAAAACTTTTGTAAACTAAATAGACAACCCCTCCCTCCCCACATACATGCACAGCACACATTACAAATAGCTCTAAAGACGAATTTTACCAATACATCAAGGAACTCTCCCACCACTTATTTTATACTTATTCCAGTGAATACGTAAAGAAAGCTCTTCAGTTCACTTTATGAAGTTAATATAACTTTTATTCCAAAATAAGGACGAACAAAGACAATATGAGAGAAAATCTGTTCGCCAATCTCACTTATAAACACAAAAAGCACAAAAATTTTATCTATTTTTTTTGCCCGACAAACTCCTAACATTTGTTAGGAATGAAGTCAAGGTGACAGGTATATAGATGTATGTTTTATTAGCATCTGTATTTTTCTATATGCTTCAAGTATTTCACAGGGAGATAAAATAGACTACAAGAAGAGAAGAATTAGGAAGAAGCTTATTTTCTCAGCAGAGAAGGCAAAGGCAAAACCTAGAGACAGAAATGTTGAAAATACAGGAAAGGAATTTGCTTAATGCTTACGTATGGCCGAAATACTCTCCATATTAGGGAGTTGAGGTCATTTACCAAGAGTAACTTTGGGAAGGAGTATTGGGGAAATGAGAAAATCATAAAATTTTAGAAACATGTATTATGGACAATGTGAGAAGTAGAACTTATGCTGTTGGTTACTATTTGGTATGGTTCAAAATATTTAAGGGTATCAGGGGGAAAAAAAGACTATGTGCCTCTCTAAATGTTTTATGACAAAGTCAAAAGAAGATCTATTTCAAAGATGTCCATCTAAGCAAAATTATGTTTTATAATTTTGGAACAAAGACAGAGCAGATGAACTTACTGCTAAATTTGTTGCCACACAGGATGTTTAATTCCATTTTAATTATCCTTATATACTTACTCTTAATTGGCTTAAGAACAAGCTCATTATATCTGATTGTCTTATCTCATTAAAGCTGGTACCTCATCTCCCTACACTAAGCAGAGGAAGAAAAGAGGTAGTCATTTTAGTGTCTAATTCCTGGACACTAGAGAGTATAAAGTAGCTGAGGTCCGGAGAAGCAAAGGAGCAACAATTGCCTAATTGCGACAATAAGTGTCTGTGCTATAGAAGATGACACTTTGTAGTCATAATAAAAATCATGGGAAAGTGTCTGATGAGGACCAGGGAAATTATTATTTTCACCAAAGGGAGTCGAAGAGCACCAATCTGAATAAAGGCTGCAGACTTTGGAGACCTTGCTGGCTTAAAGCCTCCTGTTTCCCGGAAGGGAAGCCACACAGTGTTGGTGCATAAAATGTGCACACAAGATGCACTCACATACACTCACACAGAGGGAAGGAGCCCATGAAAGAGGCAGACCAAGGCCTTTGGTTGCAAGAGGAACGGCCCAAAGAAATACAGAAAGAGTTCAAAACGAGAGTTCTTCGTTGTCTCAAAGAAATTAGAGACGAATGGATACTGAAAGAGCTCAGAGAAGAAAAATAGGCTTTCAAAGAGTAGAGTCTAAGGAAAAACAATTATCAGAGGGCAAAATCTAATCATCTACGACATAAATCCAAGTGCCCTTTACAAATGAAGAAATTGTGTAAACAGTCTGCCGGGGAGCACTGAATCCATTACCATATAGTACCAGGGAGTTAGTGAACTATGGGGATTATGGTAAAAAAAAAATAGATTATTAAATGTTAACAACCTTGATGTTTAAAAAATAATATAACAAAAACATGGAGTTAAGAGGGACTGTAGGTATAATTATCTCCCTATCCTTTATAATATATTGTCCAAAGCTTGAGTAGTTAAAAAGATCATCACTCCTATTTCAGCTTTTCATACTTTTAGTATCTTTGGAGAGAACTTTTAGATATGAATATATCTCGTAGCGATGCTTAGCAATTTTGTTTTTGGTTTTACTTCCATTCTTTTTTATTATTCAGGCTAAACTTAATTTAGTACTTTTAATTAAAATGATATAATTCCATTTTTCTAAGATGACCCCTGACTATGGCTACACATTAGGAGATGTCAAATAATATTTATAAAACACTGCGGGAAGTTATTTTTTGGATATATATTTTTTTTTGCGGTACGCGGGCCTCTCATTGTTGTGGCCTCTCCCGTTGTGGAGCACAGGCTCCGGACGTGCAGGCTTAGCGGCCATGGCTCACGGGCCCAGCCGCTCCGCGGCATGTGGGATCTTCCCGGACCGGGGCACGAACCCGTGTCCCCTGCATCGGCAGGTGGACTCTCAACCACTGCGCCACCAGGGAAGCCTGGGGTAAGTTATTTTTGATGATAGTATTTAGGGTTACTCTTCAAATTTATTTTCCTGCATTAATTTATTTCAAAAGTATGTAACATTTTATGAAACCAGCAAAGTTGTAATTCTTCACTACAAAAAGATTAAACCAAATAAAATATATTGGAATGAATCCCAGAAGTTGAGCTCAGCAAGGACATTTATTAAAAACCCCTCAGAGATATCCATTAGAAGCTTGGATCTGTTTAGTAAGTAATTTTTAAACTCCTACTGTGTGATTGGGTAGGAAGAAGCATAATTAAAAACTGGTGTAAGTCAATGAGCCCTAATTCAAGGAACTTACGTTTTAGTTTGATTCTAAAACGCTGCACAGAACAGAGAATCCTTTACTCTGTAAGATTCCTAAGGTCACAGGACATCAGAAACATTACTTTCTAGAAGACACATGGGATTCTATCCGGAGATGGTCCCCTTAAGGTCCTTTCTTTCCTTTTGCATGTTTTCACTTTCCATTGTATGGTGCTGGGCATATATTGGAGGCTTAGTAAGTACTACCAACTTCATTTGCACAAAATAAGCCATTGTACTCAGCTGCTTGTTGGGTTGCTCAGTCAGTCAGCGATCCTTCCTAGTAATCACCTTCAGGTTACTTTTGACCTTAAATCCCACCTTCTTCCTCTGATTTTACAGGATCAGCCAGGAAATGTTTTAGTTGCTAGCTCTCCTTCTATGTGTAACTAGTGTACCTGCATCTTAACACCCATGGCAGGCTCATCATGTCATAGATGCTATGCCACTCCTCAGTGGTGCCCACAGGTCTACAACATAGGCTGGGTGATTACAGACATTCAGAACATATTCTGAAATAATGGTTTGGACTTTGGAGCTAGCTGTGCCTTGGCTTGTAATAGCTGTGTCATTATGGACAACCCTCTTAACCCTCTGGGCCTCCGTTTCCTCAGCTGTAAAATAAAAATAATTCAACTGTACATAATTGAAGTAAATGAGATAATATGTCAAAGTACCAAGACCACTGCATTAAATACGGGTAGTTTTCCACTCCTTCATTAAAGTAGCTTCATTATTTCTACTACTTAGTAGTCTAAAAAGAAAAAAGCAGGTTAAAAAGGACATGGTGTTCTCCTTTATCGCCTTTTAAATTTGCTAACAAATTAGCTGAAAACCCTTTACTGTATGATTGTTAACCTTTACTGTATGATTGTTAACATGTAAGATGTTAAGCGGCATGCAGGATTCCTAGGTTACAACAATTAGAACAAGAGATCCTGATTGAAGACCTGAGCACCTGACAGGATCCTGACAAGAGTACAAGGCTTGTTGAACCCCAGCCCTGAAGGCAGCTAAGTAAAGAAATGAAGAGGTCCCCATGCCTTGAATTTTCTTAAACCCATGATATGGCATTGACTTTCCTGAGGTTGGTAGCAGACTGTTTTTAACTGAAGGTCACTGACTTTTAAATTACTTAGGGTAACATAACATGATATTTGTGGGGGGGGGTTCTTTTTTTAGTACATTCTTTACATATCACTCTCCCATTACAGTTTCCAGCTTCAGAAGCTACTCAAAGTACTTAATTTAGAAAACTCAAAAAGACTAGGAAAAAACATGTCAGTATATATGTAGGTGTTTATAAACTAACACATATGTTTTGGGCTAGACAATAACTATAAAATGATTTAGCCTTGGAAACAATGAAAAAGATAATTATGCTGTGTTTAAAGAATTTAAAACAAACATAAATTCTGCTTTCCCAAAGATCTCTTACACAAGGCTATCTAAACCCCATTCAAAGACTTTACTGAAAATATGCTCCCAGAATTTAACAAAATCCTGGTATATAGTAGGCACTCAATAAATCTTTACTCAATAAATAAATAAATGGGTTAAAATCTTGCTTGAATTTTACAAACAGATAAACTCTGCAAATAAGAATTACCCTAAGTTGCCAAGAAAGTAAGTGGCAGAACCAATAATAAAGTTCAGGTCAATAAATCTGTACTTTCTACCCATCATTTTACAAAATGTTACAATGATCTAGGTCATTATCATTACCCTAACTCAGAGATGAAATAACTGAGAGAGAGGAATGAAGCCATTAGGTCCAGACATCCAACGAGGCAGGTTTGGTCTAGAATTTTAATGTTCAGCCTAGGATACGTTTATTTTCCTCTTTTTAGTTTCCATATTCCTTTTCCCCCAAAATGCTGCTATTGAGTTCCTGATGAAAAGTTATCAGGAAGGAAATCTTCAAAAGAAAACCTGGTACTGACTTGCAAGACCCAGTAACTGTCTGCCACACTTCTCGGCAACTGTACACTGTTTTTCAGACAAGCACTATTGAATATTTCAAACAGCATAAGATGAAAAGCAAGGCAGAGCAGTTTTACTGCAGCAGACCCCAATGACAGTGTGCTCTTCAGTTCAATGAACACTTTATAAAAGTTGCATTTTCCCCCCAATACAACGTATTCCGATAAAGTGAAACCCAGTTGCAGGAACAAAACACTGCATGTTAGACAGAATTATGACTTGGCAGATAATTACTTGAACACATAGATCATTTTAAACCTCTTATCTTTAGCCTCTGCTTCATCCAATAGTATCATTCACAAATTTAGCAACATGCTTAAAATCATTCCATTGTAATATGTTACGTTCTTCAGCACCCTTTTTGGTTTAGATAAATTGGGAAGATTTAAAAATATCCTTAACTGTTAAAGAAAAAAGTCCCCATAATTTTATTCAACAAGATTTAAATATCTAAAATGTGAAATGTTATAGTATATTGAACACTCACCTAAACCAGACTTTTTTAATCGTTTTAAGTGCTGACTCGTTTGTTTTCCAGTGGGGGATTTTTGCCCATGTTTCATTTCTTTATCTGAACTGTCTGCTTCACCATTTTTAGATTCGGATCCTAAAAAAGGAAATAGTTATTATGTCATTATCTTCCTCTTGCTGTCCTTGAAAAGAAAAATCTCAAATTGTTCTACAAACCGTAGATATTATCTCCTTTGCTAAGAGGTAATACACTACCTTTGGCCACAATCTGATTCCTCTACTGTATATAAAGAGAAAAGCCCAATAAATCAATCAAACAGAACAAAAAGCATGAACAGATGGCCTGATAGTGGAGTCAAAGACACGTTCACTGATCTGATAGCTTTTCAAAGAAGCACTCAGATCTTTTGTGAAAATACACGAAGAAGCTTCTGTGCCACTTGGAGACGATGCAAGACCGAGACAGAAAGATGAAGGATGAAGGGAGGCTTGGAGACAGGGAGAGATCATGCCTTTATTAATAACTTTATGTTGAAGCAGGAAGAGAAAACGCAAACATCACTCTATAATATACAGAATGGTACATAGCTGATAAAGTGACAGAGGTAAATTAGAAGAAACGGTCAGGGCTGCACTGAGGTGAGAAGAATGCTGCCAGAACACAAAAACGAATAAAGGATTCCTGATTTTGTAGCAGAGGATGGAAAAACAAATTCACACTCACGGAAGAACGGCTTTTGATGGCATTACACGTCAGCATGGGGTCCACCATTAAAGTTCAACATTCAAACAAAAGCCAAAGCAACAACAAAAAAATCCACCTAGCAGTACTACACTTTTCTTGCATCTATTGACATTAGCAAATGAAGTCCTTTGATGATGAGCAAGCTTTTGTTTTGTTTTGTTTTTAAGAGTGAAATACCCTATTATCTTTGAATCACTGAAAGAGGCTAAGGTATAAAAAAATTAAATGAAACCTCAAGTGGAAATATTATTCAGTTCCAGAGAAAATTCATGACATCTCTCTTGGTGAGAAAGCCTCCTCCGGGAAGAAACTGGCCAAGCATACAATATTTTAGCTCTTTACCTGAAGGCGAATCCGACTGCTCATCAGACACCTTTAATGGTGTCAAAACAACACGAGGAACAGTCTTGTTTACCATCATTGAGACTCCATTTCTTCTTTTCTGCTGCTGCCTCAAAGCCTACAAAACATGATAATAAAATAGAACATAAAAATATAGTCAAAATGATTTCTCATAATTGAATTAAATGATCCACTTGCCCATCATTAGATAGAACCTCTTAAGAGACTTAAATTCCACAGAGTCACTCATTTGTCAGGACTCTTAAGCGTCACCTTCCTGTCATTTTCCCTCAAAAGCATAAAATCAGGCTTTGGAAAAGGGTATAAACCTGAGACCATTTTCGGTAGAATTCTGAAAATAAAGCAGCACGTAAAGGTTTGCTCTACCTGAGCAGTGTGGCTTGAGAGCCCATGGAATTTGAAACCATGACTCCCAAGGAAAAGAAATGTAAAATAAATGTTTCGAGACCAGGATAAAAATATATGTCTGCACTTCTCTTGCAGGTGCGTCCTCTCCAGTGGGCTGCTCAGTCAATCAAGTTAACACCGAGTGTCATCAGTATGTACAGCAGGTAAGGACTACAGTATTGATGCACTCACTCAGCCGCGGGGAGCGCTGCACAAAATCACTGAACATGGCAGGAATCATTTATTTCTGTGAAGGGAATCAGTCCTAATCTTGGAAACCTTGCAGCACTTGGCTTCTGTCTGCTTGACTTTGGGCATTAACCTTCAGAACACGAACATGACGGCATTCTGGCAAATCCAGGGAAAAGAAGACCGATACGAGAATAAATTGCTCCAAATGGGAGTGCTTTGTGTTTCATAAATGAATCAACCATGGTGATGATAATGTACTGAAAAGACACTGGAAAGTTTTGAAATACAGCTTATCTAGCTGATCGCTTTACGCAGAGAAAATTACCTGTAATAAAAAGGGTCTTAAGCAGACACAATTCAAGAGAGGATAAATTCACGGTTCCAGGAATACTAAAACTCCTCAAAAGGTTAAAAGGCTGACCACAGACAGTCTCCAACCTTTCAATTCCTGGTTTCTGTGTAATTTCTACCAATTTTATAACATTTCAGTTACTTGACTAATGTCCTTTGACCAATGGTTGTCACAGTCTCCTGAAATACTGCATTGACTGTATATCCCCTTGCTGACAGAAACAATACCATTTTATTTGCAAAGGGTTTTACCTGAATGTCCAACTCGTAGACCATAAGATTTAGCCGTCAAATAACTGCAGATGTGAAAAATTAAATATCACTTAAATGAGAAAAGACATATTCAGATGAGATTTAAAACCACGTGGAAACGTGAATGGCTTGGGAAATCGCTTACAAATGATACTGTTGCTAATAATAACAGGATACATCTTCCCTTCAACTCTTACATTTATTGACCTTTTACAAAGTACTAGGCACTGTGGACGGACAGGAGATACAAAAATGAATAAGAGGCCATCCTCCTCACCTTTAGCTTGCTGGCAATAATATTCTGAATGAGAGCATGTGTGCTATAAAATATTTATGACATTTACTCTTTCATTAAGGTGTGTACATAATTGCATAAATCTCTCTAGCCTTGTGTGAGAACTCCGAGCACTTTGTAGACATTAACCTATCAATCCAATGATAAAACAGAATGAGGCGGGCTTCCCTGGTGGCGCAGTGGTTGAGAGTCTGCCTGCCGATGCAGGGGACACGGGTTCGTGCCCTGGTCCGGGAAGATCCCACATGCCGCGGAGCGGCTGGGCCCGTGAGCCATGGCCGCTGAGCCTGCGTGTCCGGAGCCTGTGCTCCGCAACGGGAGAGGCCACAACAGTGAGAGGTCCGCGTACCGCAAAAAAATTTAAAAAATTAAAAAAAAAAAAAACAGAATGAGGCAACGCAGTACCTGAAATTACAATTAGGCCCATATTTACCCACGATGTAGGACATCACAAAACAAAACCTGTATAAAGAGTGATTAGTTTTTAGGAGTCTTCACATCACAGATTTCAAACTTTTCCCTTGGCAATCCAAATAGGCATTTGAAAAATACTCATTTTATGGCATGGTGGGGAGGTGTATTTTGGAAAATGTTGATTAAGAAGAAAAGAGATGATATAACAAGAGGCTTAGAAGCTGGAATCATAAAGTCAAAGATGACATGTCTTTTTACAGTGTTTGTAGTAAATAATTATTAAAGTAACAAAAATTTTGTCCTCAATTTTTAGAGCGGAGAAGACTCTATTATAGAAAAATTAGCAGTTGGACAGAAATAAACCATGATATACATAATGTAATAAGAAGAAAAGCCCAAGGCTATTCTGAATTTTAAACAGCCAAGCTGGAGCCAAGGTAGGGATAAGGAATGCTAGTCAATATTGAGCCCATTTCTATGGTCTCAATGAGTTTTTACTGAATATGTATTTCCTGCTCAGAAATTTGAACAATATTTCTTGGTACAACATTTTCTTAAATACTGAAATGCAACACTATGTGCCTGTAAGTGATAAAAACAACTATGCCTATCATTTAAATGATTGTTTTAAGTGTATTAAAAATACACACTTTTTTTTTTTTGCTTTACCTCTGAAAAACAAGCATTATTCTTTATCCCAAATAACATTTCTAGGGTCAAAGAAGCAAAACTTGGGAAGCCTTTTTTTACTATGACGCCGGTCACAGTAGTAAAGCCCGCAGGCTAGTAAACAAACTCAGGAGTATCAGAGTTCAGCTATGAGAAGGGGCAACTTGATAGCATTTACTAGATCCGTAGCCATTTTAGGCTACCTTGGGGATTCCAATTCACTTTCTAGAAAGCAGGATTTATTTGACTGTGGACCCTGGGGACACCCTCCAAGCAGATCAGAATGTGGATGGAGGGGAAAGAAACCAATGTTGACTCAACTGAGATGTCTGGGACAGTTTGGGCTGGCTCCAAACAAGAGAGCTCTAGCACCTGTTACGTCCACAAGGCAGGTAGTAGTATAGTGATTCCCAGTTCCTCACTCCAGGGCGTGGCTTCTGCAAATAAAGAGGCTAGCTGCTCTTGGTCCGCGTGTTTGTTTGCTTTGGTTAGATACCTATATTTCTGCAGCTGCGTGCCCATGGGCCACTCACACATGCTGCGTGTCTCCTCCTCCCAAACCCTTGAAGAATGTGCAATTATTTTTGGACCACACTAGCTGGGCTAAGACCACGACAAGGGGGAGGCTGAGGACTGGGATGCCTATACTCCATTGGAGGTGGTAGTAATGACTCAAGAGAAGCAATACAACTGGATTTGTAGGTGAGTTGTCCTGTTTTCAACAATGTGTCAGACAAAACAAAGAGGTCTCTGAGCCAAATTCAGCCTGAGGGCATCAATTTTGGATACCTGCTAAACACCTTTCCCAAAGTCCCTCACCCCCCCCAAAAAATGAGTCTGACCACTGCCCAAGAGAGGTATTAAAAGCTCCCTCTTCTACTGGGCTGACTTGCAGCAGAACAGGGGCTGATGCAGAGTTGTCTTAACGACTGTGAGGTATGTATGAGGCTGTAGAATCAGAGAACTAACTAGCTGAGTAATGCTGAGTAAATTACTTGGGTAAACGTCTCTGTAAAACAGAGACAGCAATGTCGGTAAGGCTTTTTAAATAGGAACTCCACAGAGCTATGTTTCATATAGGTTTTGGGGGGGATGGTCGATGGCCACCTGGCCTCCTCTCAGTAAGTCCTTTGAGGCTGTGTCTAGCACCCGGCTTCACAACAGGGTACTCCTGTATCCCATTATCCTTAACTCTGAGCTGTAGCTAAAATTCCAAGAGAACAAGAAAACTTCCTATTTTATGCTACAAATATAACAGAGGTTAAATGCAATTTACCTTGTAATTATCTAAGTTTGGGTATCCCAGCCTGGAAAATATACATCCATGTAATAGCTTAAGAAAATACAATTAGGATGACCACTTTTGATGGTCATGGAAGATTTGCTCTGCACAAAGATACCCTGAAAGGGGAGATTTATTTGTTGTTGTGACAACTTGGCGATGGGATGCCTTTCTCTATTCCACACCAAAGGTTTTAATTAGCTAGTGGTGGCCCTGTTGATCAATCTATAGCATGGTTTTATTTTGACACTAATATTATACAATAAGTCTTACTATATTAGTCTAGATTCATTTTAGGAAGATGATATCAATGAAGTATCTCCAACTACTCAACCCTTAGGTATACAATGGAACGCTAACAGAATATCTTATCGAACAACTTTAAATCCTAATTTCAATTCTAGAAAGAAGCAATACCGAAACCGAAATAAACAAGCAGATGGCAAGTGTAATTGCAGTCTACTAAAAGGCCTGTCTTTCAAGCTGCCCGGACATGTAATGTCCTCATGCCCAAACTACACAGAGTACATTGGACTTGCCAAGTTTAGTACTTCCAGGTATCATTCAATATGAAAGAAATTTATAGGCTTACACTTGGAAGTAAACTTACTTATTTAAGGAAACCAACATAACAGAGCTAAACCAGTCTAGGAAAGTAAAGATCATATCACACAATTACAAGTCTGGCTTCGAGTGAAAATCAAAAGATGCTGAGTGAGCATGCTTTCCTCTAGAGAGGTATCACACCATTCTCTTGTAAAAAGAGACAGAAAACCTTTAGATAAACATTTTATTTTTTAAACAGAAAGCTTGGGATAACTCTAAAAACCTGGAAGAATTCTCATTTCCACCCCAATGAAAAATAAAGTAAAATCTAAAGCCAGAGGCCTTCATGTTAACTTGGAATTTGCATAAACAAGTAATACCTTCTTTGTTTTCATAGAGAAAGAATACCAACAATGTAACTTAAGAATGCACTGGATGCAGTAAGCCCTTGACTGAGAAGTCGGAAAATAGCACATGCCGTGAATGCTAAAATAATGAGAAATACACACATATGAAACAGCTGGCTGTGTCAGGCACCAACAATGTGCATTGTTTCTAGAATGCTAAATGTCAACACCCACATCCAGAAACTGCTATCATGCGACATAACCTTTGGAATTTCACAGTACTGGTCAAACATATAAAGCGAAAGCAAAATACCAGGAATATGTCTGTTTTGCGATACGAGGAAGGAAAAGGATCTCCAACTTTATGAATAAACTCTCCCACCCTAAATAAATAATGCAGGAAGTCAAAGAAACCAACAGGAACAACACAGAAAGGTTCTGTTCTCCATCATGTTACCTCCCATCATAACAGACCTCAACCCATCCTTTTTTTAACCTTGTATTGGATTCTGCTGTTTAGAAACTTCCCAAATTTAATCTTTCTTAATTATGCTTCCTTGAAATTCAAACTCTAATCATTTCACACCTTTTAGGATTATTAAAGCTAAAATACCAAGGCAGAAAGAAGACAGGGAACAAGGTCATAATCAGCAATCTGTTATTCTCCAGAGGCTTCTGAATATGCTTATCATGAAGATTCTATTCAGAAACATAACTGCTGAAATAACAACACGCTATTCATGCAATTACCCCCAACATATGATATTAACTAACGTTGTGATGGTTGGAAAGTTAAAAGGACCCAAATATTAGGGGCAATGAAAGTACTCTGCATCAATAGCCAAGGGGCATTATCGCCTCCGTATTGTCCAGCCTGTAGCTACACTGCAGTCAACAGCAGTGCAAAGTTAAAGCGCCCACTCTCTGCAGCATCATGCTTTGGGTGGGGGTGAGGGCTTCAGGGCTGGGAAATTATGTCTGGCTTATTTTGCATGAGGTTTGTTTTCAATTATTTTTCTTCACTATACTTATGCATATAAAGCTGCTGGGTTTTGTTTTTGGTTTTTTTTCACCTACTTCTTTCTAAGAATCTACGCTGGACAAGCTATAGTTGAACTACTAAGACCCCACTGACTCAGAATATACTTCTAGTAAAATGGTAAAAGCTAACACATCCAAGTACCTCCCTTTAATACGTGCCGATACTGAACACATTGTTCCCTGTGTCAGGAAATAATATTGTTCCCTGTGTCAGGAAATAATATTCTTAATGACTATGTTTCCCTTGCATTATACTAATACTCAAGAATGTAGATTTCCTTGGATCATGTCAAAAATCCACCTATCCCATTATACAGCATATGCTAAAAGGAACTAGCTAAGAAGGCAGAACCTGAAACTGTGACTCTGAGTTCAAATGTCATCTCCAAGATTTACTCACTGGACAATCTTGTGTAAGTTCCTCTGGGCGGTAGCTTCCTCATTTGAAAAATATTTTAAAGGATTATTTTAAAGGATTTGTATGAGGATTAAACGGCATAGGGCCTGATAAGGCAGAGAATAATGTCTAGAATTCATAAAAGTAAATGACAGCTAATGTAATTATTATTAGGTTATTTGGCTGGCCCTACATTGGTGAGATTATGATTTGTGCCTGTATGTGTACACACAAAACATATTCGCAACCATGGAAAAAAAAATATATATATATATATATATGGATATATAATGGCACATACACTTACAAAGAATTCTACATGGTCACAGCCATTCAACTATCAAAAAGAAAGCTGCAGATCTGCTGAGGCTGCTACAATTTAAAATGCCACATGTTCAGTCAATTTTTGAAATGCTGTCTTAAGAAACTCAGCAATTACAGGGAATCTGGGCAAAATTCTGCAAGAACAGCTTTTCTTCTAAATGTATTTCCAGTATGAATTTCATTATTAATCAAACATTAGCATATCTGCTATATATTGTGCCATACTGTATGGGTAACTAATTTGTTACTTGGTTATACAACAAGAAGTTTTAAGGCATTAATAAATAGCTCTTTGAGGACACTAAGAAGCTTCCAGGGTAGGTTTCTTAAAACAAGGCTTAGACCCTAATCAAGCAAGTGGCGCTTCCCACGGACATGTGCTCTACAACAAAACAAAATAAACAAACAAAAATACCCACTACCTCAAAGCTGTGTAATGTTTTAGTAACTGTAAAAAAAAAAAAAAAAGTTCAAAGGATATGAAACCAAAATGAAGAAAGTAAAAAATAATGAGACATGGCAATACAGAGATGTGAATGTTAGTCTTTACACTCACACGGAGGAAGATTTCACAGTGTATACACATTTTCTAAATCACTGCTTTTCAGAAGTATGAGTTTCATTTATGATTGCATCTATGTTTCTTAAATGCTCCAGTTACCAGTATCCAGTTTTGTATCTTTCGTTCCATCCTGGTTAGTGTTTTAGTACCTGCATCCTATTTGCCACCTGAATCAGCCTTTTTCCAGGCTTCTCTACCATCATACATTCTTTATTTCACCAATTAAAAAGGGATCTCAACACTGAATTCAATTTTGTTCTTTGGCATCTATAACATTTCTCAAGAGCAATGATACAAATGGCACGCTCAGTAAAGAGTATTTGACCTCTGTAGGATGAAACACTGTTACTACCCTAAATATAATACCAATGAAAGGAAATACTGCAATTTCAGTAGTTAACACAGAATTTACAAGTAACAGAATTCACTACAAAAATGTTAAGTTTCTTTCCTAAGTTTCCTTGTTTGTAATAGAGGAGTAGGTGGAGACATTCTAAGTCTAGGGGATTGGATGTGAATATTAAGTAGCTTTACAGGCTCGTGGGACTTTAAAGACATTTTAAACTTTATTTAAAAACATGGCTTCTCCTTCTTGCTATAAATATATCACTTAGAATGACACCTCTATTCCTAGACTTGGTACGGGTCAGCAAGGAGTGAAGTGGAGGTGGCTGTCTCAGAAGGATGAAAATAAAAAATGAGGAAAGCAGTTAAACAAGGGAAAACCATGAATTCAAGACTAAATATGTAAGGTTTATATTTATTGACCTTATTACTATTACAATCATGCAATGTTCCCGCCTAACCATAGCATCTCTTTCATTTCTTCTGGGCACATTCAGCATTTCTGGGGTGGGTAGCAGAAGCTAACATTTATTGAGTGATTATTATGGACGACTCACTCTACCACATGCTTTCAGTGTATCACCTCACTTAATTCTTGGATCATTCCCATGTGAAGGGTACTTTTATTTTCTACATCTTCTAGAGAAGGAGTTTAAGATTCAGAGGAGAGAAGTGGCTTACCCAGAGTCACACAGTAGCAAGGGTTGTAAGCAGCTTATGTCTGAGCCCAGAGCCCAACATTATAACCACACTTCCCAGCACCGTCTCTGGACAAGGACACACAACTCAAGACTGCTTACGTAACGTTGGGATGATACTGCAAAGCTGACCTCTATTCAGCACCAAACGCACTAATGGAGAGCCTACATACGAGCAAGGCACGATTGCTATTTTTCTTATTTATAACAATGCATTTCAGTAATAAGAAAGACATTACATTTATTTTGACGTCGACTATCAGATAAACACAAGATCATAAACGGAGACATTATTTTTAAAATATGCAACGCATGTATGAACCCAATATACTTGCTATAAAACACACACACACAAAATCTTAGTTCTATATGATTCCAAACACATTTTCCCTCTTCTATTTTACATCAAAGGTCTCAGCCAAGCCTCTCCTAGTTTTTAGCATAGATTAAAATCAGTGTATTGAATATTAAGGGATTAGTTGAATCTAGGACATCTCTGTTGCTTTCAGATTACTATGTTCTTATTTATTTTACTTTCTATGCATAACTTCCATTACCTTAAGTAGGCAGAACTGAGGGACAAAGAAGAAATGCCAGCAACCTTACCTGCTTGAGAGCCTTTTTGGTGTGTTGCTGAAAGGAAGACACTAACTTGCTCTGCACTGCTGTGTTAGGAAGGCTTGAATCTCGAGTGGAAGATGCCTCATCAATTACCTGCTTTGCACAAACTAGAAACAGAGAAATAATAATATTACTAATTTGAATTCCTTTTTTTATAGCCACTGTAATTACCTCACTTGGAGCTTTTCTCCAATTGAAAATGGATATGTAAAATAAGGCAAAATAGCACAGTAAAAAGAAGAGTATCTCGATTTAAAGGAAGGGATCATTTAATAATTGTGTGGCCACGGTTACAGTGAACTTCTCTAAGCCTCGGTTTCCTTACCCACTAATTGATGATAATTTCTATGTTTTGGGCTATTGTATAGACATAAAAAAGAACACAATATCTGTCTCAAGAGTTGGGAGTCAGTAGGTACTTTCTGGAGCTGAGTAGGGAGGCTGGGCAATGCACAGCATTCTAAAGAAAGAATCTACATTGATGAAATTGTCTTCAATCTACCAACCTCAGAGGTACTATGATTCTTTTATTTAACAGCCCTCCTTCTATAGAATCTATGGTCTACTGGGGGGTGTGTATCCTCTTCTATGGGTCAAGGCAAACAGCACGGAGAAGGAGAAATGAAATCTGAGATGCTGGGTGTCAACTGAAGATAATTACTTTCAAGAAAATCATGTCCTCTGCAGATTACAATATAATCTGCTCATTTTTTTTTTTACCAGAGTCAAGCTTTCCAGGCACCTAGTCTATGCAAGTCAAGCCCACCGTCACTTTCTGCTCTATGACACCTGTGCTGGAGCTCCAACGCTTCTTTCTGGCCTCCACAGACATTCCGCCTGGGAGACCAGGTTTCACACTTTGGCAGCAGTGTAGATGCAGGCCTTTTCTGTGCACTTGATGGGAGGAGTTTATTTGGAAAATCAAAGTGAGGAAGCACTATGATTAGTGGCAGAATGAAGGCGTATGTCAAATACAGGAGGCAAGGGGAAGTTCGACAGAAGAAAATAGCTTGAGAACATATTGTAAAATCTCAAAATAAGACTTCTTAAGGGCACCAGGGTTTACGCTAATCCAAGAAAATTTTCCAAGGAACAGTAACTTGCGAGGATTCTGACCTGAGTTTTAAAGGAAGGTGGAGGAGTTAAAAATGATTCTAGTCAAAAATGGAGGCATATGCAATCCCACTACTGGGCATATACCCTGAGAAAACCATAATTCAAAAAGAGTCATGTACCACAATGTTCATTGCAGCACTATTTACAATAGCCAGGACATGGAAGCAACCTAAGTGTCCATCAACAGATGAATGGATAAAGAAGATGTGGCACATATATGCAATGGAATATTACTCAGCCATAAAAAGAAACGAACTGAGTTATTTGTAGTGAGGTGGATGGACCTAGAGTCTGTCATACAGAGTGAAGTAAGTCAGAAAGAGAAAAACAAATACAGTATGCTAATACATATGTATATAAGGAATCTAAAAAAAAAATGGTTCTGATGAACCTAGGGGCAGGACAGGAATAAAGACGCAGACGTAGAGAATGGACTTGAGGACACAGGGATGGGGAAGGGTAAGCCGGGACAAAGTGAGAGAGTGACATGGACATATATACACTACCAAATGTAAAATACATAGCTAGTGGGAAGCAGCTGCATAGCACAGGGAGATCAGCTCGGTGCTTTGTGACCACCTAGAGGGATGGGATAGGGAGGCGGGAAGGGAGACGCAAGAGGGAGGGGATACGGGGATATATGTATGAATATATCAGATTCACTTTGTCATACAGCAGAAACTAACACAACATTGTAAAGCAGTTATACTCCAATAAAGATGCTAAAAAGAAAAAAGATCAATACACCTCCCACCAAATACTTTAGCCTCCATGTTACTAACTATAGTTCAGTGCTTATTTAAAATATTTTATTTTGATATGAAACATAGATACAATAAAATGCACAAATCATAAGAGTTAAAAAAAAATGGAGGCATATGCACGTGTTAGTGTCGAGCGCACTGCTTTAGACAGACTCAAGCTCATGTTGCCTAGAAATGAACATGTGGTCCATGAAAGAGCGTACTTGGAAAAAAGAGTTAATCAAGTTTTGTTTTGATAACAGAAAGTAATCAGGAAGCCAAAATGGACACGTTTTGGAAGATAAAATAATTGTTAGTTATTAGTGCCAGGTGCTGGACATGTGATCTCATTTCATCCTCACAGCTTCCTTGCGAGATGGAAAAGTATCATCTCCACATTCAAGAGAGAAAACTAGAGCTCAGAAAGGGTCAGTAACTTGCCCATGGTCACACAGCCAAGTGAAACAGCAGAGCTGGGGTCCAAGGCCAGGTCCATAATCTTCCGCTTAGAATATTTGGCTTCAAGGGCAAGAACTGATACAAAAAATTTAACGTCTAAAGAAGTTTAATTTACTTGCGTCATGTTGGAGGGCCTGAAACAGGAAGTTAATGAGGGTACAGGGAATAAGACGTTGAGCTCTGACAAGAAAAAACTGAGAGCAATTGGCCCAGGAAACACTAAGGTTGAAGCTGCCAAAGGATGTGCCCAGGGATACAGGGAGAGAAGTCCTTGAGTTTAAGACCAGGTAACTTTTTTCTATTCAACACAATATGACATTTTTCGCTTAAAACAGTCTAAATGCTCTGGTAAAGAAACACTTTATAACACTGATTGCATAAACTATGGCTTCTAGGCTTCTCTCCTTGGAGTCATCACTGATTTGTAACACTTTGCCAAAGCTTACTTATCAAGAAATAATCATCAGTTTATACTCTAAAGATAAATCTATTTTTGTATTCATTACACAGATGGCCCTTTCAACGTTCTGGAGTCGATACGAAGTGTGACAAACTGGGGACGTGAGAGGAAGGTGGCAGGCAGGATATACGATCCCAAATGAACAGACCCAAATGGATGGAATGGAAGCCCAGCCAGCAGTAAAGTGCGCATTAGCAAATACATTTCATTACTTTCACATTCTTAAATTAGTACTGCCACCTAGAAAAATACAAACTTAATGGTAGTTGAAAAGGATAACCAAATGCAGTACATGGGTTTCAGGAAATGTGTGGAAAACAGGAGAATGCTTCTGCTTACTGGACATAGAAACAAATTTACTAATTTTCTTCGGAAATGATTTTATTCATAAGTGTTTCAAAGGTAAACTGCAATGCAGCAGGATCGAAAAAACAACAAATACCGAATCAGCGTAGATGTAATCAAAGCTTTATGTCTTATATTTTGTGACTGCTACTATAAGCAGTATACAATCAGCTGTCACTTCCTGAGGATAACAGATATCTAAGTTACGACTTGCTCTGTTTGTTTCTGACCTAGGAAACCACAGGGTATTGTGATACCTATTTCAGTATACGCTGAATGGTCGTTTAAATTCACTACTGCACTATGTTAATAGTGATTCACATATATTTACATACAGTGTTCCCAAAAGAGAGATTCTGTTCAGCTTTACCAGAATTTCAGCTGGAGGGCAGGACAATAAAACTGAAACAAGCATCAAGGAATACTGTGAAGTTTTTTCTTGAGGTGATTCAATTTCCTTTACCTCAACTCTGTTTTACTCTATCTTACATTCACACTCCAGCCTAGGCCCAAGTGAAGCATCATGAGAATTCCTTTACTACAGAGTCATTTTCCTACCTGATGCCCGATTCCTCTTTCTGAAGTTGGTCCTATTTCTCTGGGTCAAACCATTTTCCCTAATTATTTATTTCTGATAAAATAATTATAGAACTTTTAAGAAAGTAAGTGTAATAGAAAATAAAATGTATGAATGTTCCTTTGGATCTAAAACTTATTTTAAAGGGAAAAAATTCAAGAATAAAAATGATTAGGACACAATATAACGCATCTATAGGCCCCAAACAGTGTGCCTGTGTGTGTGTGTGTGTGTGTGTGTGTGTGTATGTGTGTGTGCACGCCCATTGACAATACAGACCCCAAACATGAGCATCTAAGTGACTTTATTCATTCTTCTGCCATGTATCTGATGCGGGCGGCTGATTCTCAAAACTGCCATAGTTTGAGAGGTAGTTGAACATATTCTTGCATATTCATATTCTGACAAAACACACAGTTTTCACTTTTACTTTATCCTTGTAGTTTTCTTAACAGATGTGATAAATAAATAATACAGGGCTTATTTTAAACAGTTGCCTGAATATTTATCTAAGGGGCAGAGTTTGGCCTCTAAAATATAAGCCAAAGAAAAATTAATGTTCGAGAAAGGACCAGGGGAAATCCCCTGTATGTGAAATTACAACAGGAGCCAGGAGAGTGAAGAATTAGGACAGATGTTTTATCCAATAAATATCTAACACTGACATGCAGCTTAGAAAGTGATATCTTCTTGGCATTCAGGACAGAATAGAAGCTTTTTTTCTTTTTTTTCCTAACTGTACACTGGCACCATCACAAAACGCATGCCAGGATTTTATACCTGGAAACCCCCACAAGACTGCCTGCCCTTTTCATAGCTGGACAAGCCGAAGACGAGAAAACATGTGCTAAAAGGTACAGAAATATTATTTCCGTCTACGTTTTGCTTGCCTGCCCAAACCAGGCAAGCCAAATGCATAGTTAAAAGCTAATCTGCTAGTTTTTAATTCAAACAGTTAATGGGATTTTCAGTAGCTGTTGCTCACCTACCTCTACTCTCATTCACCCTCAGATTCCCAAACCCCTCCTCCAAAATGTTCTACTTAGAAGGCTGGGACCAAAGGGAGACAGAGGATTACAGGTAACCATGGGACAGCCTAGAAGGCTAGAGAAACTGCTGACTGTGTTCCAACAAGACTGGATTTCAGCCTCTTTTCTTAGAGTCCCAAGTTGTCCCTCTCTCCCTTCTTTTTCATTCACCATTCAACTTGACAAAGTGACTGAACTGGAAAATATGGCTTAGAGGTCATATTTTTTAAGTTGAGTGCTAGAGAGGGTATGGGTGACATTCCCCCCAATCTAAGTACCAATCCACTGACAGGTATACAAGAGGGCTCTGACCTTTAGCCCAAGACACAAAGAAGGCAGAAAGCAGAATGCAATCTTGACTCTGTCTTTATTTCTAGTTTCACATCTGCTTGCCTTCCCAACTGCCACCCTCTCTGATCCAGTCAGTCGAAACCTTGTGCCATTTCCTGAACATAGATACTTGCTGTATGTCTCACTCGCTCTGACCGTCCCTCTTCCACCTTTCTGCCTAGCAAACTCGACAGACCAAACTCAAACAGCTTCCCCAAAGCTTTCCTGACTAACCCAGTCTCCGAGGTAGACTTAATCCTCCCCACCCTTTCCTTGGAACTTAGTGTATGAATCCATGACAGTCCCTGCAATACTGGTGCTTGCGTCTGCCTTGCCACCCACAGGCCCAGCAACTCAGGGACTTACTTCTGTGCAAAGACAGGCACAGAGCCATTGGTCTATAAATGTTTATTAAACTAAACTGTCCAATTTGATTTTCATTAAATTTATCTAAAGTATCTGTTTCTGAAGTTAACTTTCAATTACCGTTTTTAACAAGAATTCATGAACGGCGAGGTCAGCAATGCATAGTTTTTTACTATGCAAAAGTATATATAAAAGATGAATTTTTAAAATTTGAAAACAGAAACTTCATTAAAATTTTTAAAATTATCCTACAGTCAATTAGGGAAAGTATGAAAAACCAAACTACAAAACATCCTACGCACGTCAGTTAGGAAGTCGTATGACCTGCCACTAAACGTGGATACGTTTCCTTCTACCATCCTTACTCGTTGCCTTATTTTAAGAGGAACAGTCACAGTCTGGAGGTTTTGCATGGTGAAATAAGTATCATTTAAAAGTCAAAATTAGAAATCACAATGTTTACTTGAAATGGCAGGAGCTGGGTGGGGGCAGAACCACAAAAGCCCAGGATCTGGGCACAAGAGAGTCACTGCAACAAAGATATTAATCTTTATATGTCGATTAAACTACCCACTAAGTGACTGGCTATCTAAGGTAACCAGGGTTCAAAGGGCTAATGGAGGCAGGGAGAAGAGCATGCTTTGACCAACTTCACTTCTATCAGTTCTTCCTCTGACCACTTCCTTTCGATTTTCTGAACAATCAGACTAGATGCACTCAAATCAAAAAACAGTTTTCTATCACAATGATCCTGACATACACTATAGGCTTAATAGAGTTATTATAAATAAAATTGAAATCGAAGAGCACACAGTATATTAGGGATAATACCGTGGCACACTGTGAGAATTCAATCACATTTTAAAAGAGGGCTGGGTCTTAGAGGGGGCTTAATTGTTTATTTATTAATCATTCATTCAACTGTAAAACTTTTATTGAGCACCTTCATTCCAAGGACTGTATAAAATGCATGGGAAAACAGTGACTAAGACCTAAGACCTGACTTTGAGACCACAGGTTTCTTAAAAATACTTTTTTTCAAAAGACAATGGTATAGAGCTATTAATTCTGCCTGAGAAAAACCAAGTCTACGAAGACCTAGTGGTGACAACAAAAATTTGTTTTAAAAAATCAATAAGCAGGTAATTCAAAAGTATCCCCAGATTGGCAAATAATCAAAAAAGCTTATGTTTGTATTATAATATGTCTTATGTATCATACTTACATTTGAAATTGTACATATCAGATATTCTGGATAAACACAGCAACAAAATACATGCCCAAAACTGTTAAAGGTAACTTAACGACAACCAGACAAGCCTATTTGACCCCAACTAAATATTTCCAGGACTCAATTTCTTTCAGAGAAAAGACAATTCCTTAATCCTTTTTGGATCCAGACTAAGGAGAACCACTTCCCTCAAAGCAGTCCTCATTCCAAGATAGGTTTAGGTAACTAGATTTAAACAATTTTCCTTACTGCATTAAAAGAGAACATTCAAAGGATATGAGAGGCAAGCAATTAAACGGAGAAATAATAGCAATAAAATAATGGAAACAGCAATTTTCCCTGAAGACTTTCAAGGCAGACAGTGTCTAAACGTTTTAAGTATTGATATTAGATAATATATGAACATTCTCTATGAATAAAATATATCTAATATAACTAAAAATATTACTATACTTTACAGCCTGCTTCACTAGGCCAATGAAGTCCTCTTCTTACTCAGAAGAGGTCTACAGAAAAGGGAGCAAAATAAACCAGGAGGAACAAAGAATCAGATGATAGTTATGCCAGCCATGTGCATCAGTAGGAACGTGCTCCGTAAGATGTAATCGTGCCGGACACCTTAAAGATTTGGGTGGCTGATATCACATTGCTACAAGTGATGCTCATCTGATATCCTGGAACTGGATGTATCACAATTTAATTGCAATGTCCACAAATGGTTCACAAACACTTTGGTTTGCATCGGACAGGACACTGAATCTCCACAGGTAACTAGGAGGAACTGAAGGTACAGGAATCCCTCTTAACAAGCACTCAATTTATCATCATGGCAATTTAGTTATACTAGTACCTCTGGATATCCATAAAAATATCCCTTTAAACTCAGACAAGAAAAGAGAAACTCAAACCAGAAATGAAAATATTTAATAGGAAAAGCATATCTGATAGGTACCAGCCTCTAACCACCTAATTGCTCCTACCAGAGAACCAACACAGATTCCTCTCAGAATTATGGAGAGTAATAACACAGTAAGCTGCTGTGAGGGGGGGGAAACATTAGAAGCTATTCTCTTATATCGCACGACACCTGTGATCTTCCACGCTGCAGCAAGCTCCTGAAACATCTACACAGAAATACAGTAACCCACCTAGAAAATGAGAAATAGAAAAAAAGCATGCAGGGAGAATATCATTAAAAGGTTGGTACAGGTCAAGGATAAGTGCTTCATTCACGGGCATTACTACTTCATTCTTCAACATATAAAAGAGAACTCCAGTGTACGGGAAAGGGAGTTAGATAAACACATGGTTAACTGTTTGAGAAATGGTTACACGCTGTCACTTTGGAGAAAAGGAAAGAATGGATTATCTGGCATCATGGAAAAAAGTACTTCATTTTAAGAGCATGGATGCTGTTTTTTCTCTATACCAATCACAAACTGTATCAACCAAAAAGAAATCTGGCTTGTCAGGATAGGTAATTGGGGAGTACCTTTAATTCTGGTTTTATTTGAGAGGGAGTTTGCTTTTATCATGAGACCATACTCTATTTCCAGTCTTTATATTATGAAATATTTCTCTCCTAGCACAAGAAAAGAGGGGGAAAGTACATTTAAATGGGTCACTTTATCTGCACTTAAAAAGAAAACTTTTTTTTCTTCTTCCATGACTCTGGGCTGTTAAAATTGACCAAAATCCACTTACACAAGAACAAAGTTCATAGTTCATGGAGAAATATGTAAGAACAAGAGGTCCCTAATGGGTAAAAGAAATGGAAAATAGTATCTATAAGTAATGTTTGAAAGGGCTGGGACAAGTTATTTGGAGAAGTTAAGATGAAGGGGGTGAGATCTAGATGATGCCCAGCTGTTCTCCATCATCAGAGGGAAATACAAGAGAAAATTGGTTTAATTAAAAGCTCAAGAGATTTCAGCATAAGGAAAAATTTCTTGACTATAAAAGTTATCAAAAACACAGAGAGACAAATATAAATGAGTCTGTGAGAATCCCATCCCTCTGGGCATTTACTATTAGAATGATGTCTACTTTAATTGACTGGCTTAAAGTAAAATGTTGGCACGAGAGAGGATCCAGGCCTGCATGAACTTCTGAAGTCCCTCATACTTCTCCTGAACTGGGAAAGCTGTGGGCTGGAATGAAAGAAAGGAGAATGAGAGTGGGCAGAGGAAGTTGTATATCCTGCCAATGATCATTTCTCACTGTGAAGAGTATTCTTTTTCCTCTGTATTTTCTTCCATGTGTAACTTAAACAACATCATTTTCACATACTTAAGTTTCCCTGGCCCACCAATGTAGAACAGGTGTCTGTAGGATCCAACAAAGCTGTTAACGAAAATGCAGACGTTGGATCAAAGACAAAGTAGCCTAACCTACTTTGACAAAGTAGCCTAACCTAAGAAAATCAGGGGACCTGACGCAGTCACTGAAACAATTTCCTTCCCTCCTACAGGATTCTCAGGAATGGCTGTCAGGTGGAAATGGATGGTGAACACAAAGAAGGCTCATGTGTCATCTGATGTAAAATCACACGGGAGCAGTCACAGACAAGCTCCTGAAAAGCCTCCAGCAAGACCAGACATATAACACTGAGAGCAAGGACACACCACACAGTTTGGTGACATTTTCGAAAGTTACTTGAACACTCCCTTCACAGCTCCAGGGTCCCCTCATTTTCCTTTCTCTCCCCTCTTATAAAACTGCCACTGATAAACTATCAGTGTGAATACTCCCTGAGGGCACCAAAACCTTTATTAGTACCCTTCTCACTTCCTCCAGGAAGCTGCTCATCTGTGTGTAATTGATGTCTCAAAAGAGATCCTATGCACACACTTCAGGCCATCTTAAAGCACTTTTCACTTTTGAAAAAAGACCCCTCTGTGGCCTCTGAGCCAATGCAAACAATGAGTGAGCAGAATAATGTTTCATTAAGTTAACACGACTCCTGCCAAGAATCATACAATCAGAAACCTGCTTATAAAACTGGCCATAAGGAATAATGAAAAGGACCACAGAAAATTCTTCAAATGTTGGAATCATTATTCACCCTGGGATCTGAGGACTAAAACATAGGATATGTGTTCTCTATAATCTTTTTCCCTAAATAGAGACTTTGAAAATACTAATTCTCCAGCTAGAGTGCTGCTTCCTCCCTGAAAGCCATTAGGGTTAATAACAAGCAGAACCTTTTTTGATCTCTATGGATGAAAATTGTACATTCTCCAGTCTCCTTATTTTAAAAGATTGAATAGGATGGTTGCTTTTGATTTTAAACATGAAATATATCAGGGCCACAAAAAGAGAAGCTCATTTTTTTTTCCTGTTAATAACAATTTATAAATAGATGGGGAAGAAAGTGAAGGCGATCTACTGAGTGTGTCATTTCTTATAAAATATGTGTGGTTTCTGCAGCCAGCAATGCATTGTAAGTCAACTTAATATGTGTAAGCAAACTCATGATATACCAATGTATTATGTTCAGAAAACAACTCAGACACAAACATAACCATAAATCTCTGAATAAACTAGCCCATAAAATTCTACATATTTTCTTTGGGTGACATAGATCTATACTTATACTGGCATAAATGGTCATGGGTTGTCAACAAAAATACATATAGTGATTCACCTAAATCACTGTTCGATCTTCAGAGCTAAGCTTGTAAAATGTGAAGAGTTTACTTTCTTGAGTCTCTAATTCTTATTAACTTGAAAAACTTGTTTAAGGAGTCAAAGAAACATAATGCACAACTATAGTTTTGTGTCTTGTAAATTCTATAATTGATAATGTATCACGTTTCCTGCACTCTAAAAATTGTCAACAAAACGTTAAAACAAAGTATCTTGGCAAAGCACCTCTCATTTAAAAACGAATCTGTTTTGCTGGCCAACTAATTGAAAGAAGAGGACAAAAACATTACTGTTATTATCTTAACTCTACCTAAAGACTCAAATGTTACTGACTGGAATCAGGCTGCAAGATTTCTTTCTGGTTATCAGTTTTTGTAAAGTACTTTCTTTTCAAGCACTTCACTGTGTTTCCCCTTTAGTGGTGCAACAAATGTCAACTAATCTTTGTTAATTTGAAATAGCTCTATGCTAGCGGAGGCTTACTCTTTGGACTGCCACAAGCATATCCTACCAATTGATAGTTATTATTCACCTTGATACTTTTCACCCTTTCATCCCAAAGGAGGAACGGGAAAAGGAGAAGGGAATAAAGATTTAAAAAACAGATGGTGGGACCCTCCCCTCCCCTCCCCTCCTCCTCTCCCCTTGCCCTTTCTCCCATGCCCCTGCAACCCCACACATCCCCACCTTCCCTCTCTAATTATATTTTCAAAGTATATTCGTACAGCTGTACGAAGTGTGGAAATTATATCCATTCTAACTGCTGGTTCAAATACGTATTAGAAATAGAGTAAGCAAGGAAATCACCTAAACCAGTTCAGGTTCATAGTATTTATTATCGATTTGTAAGAAATCATGTGGTAGCCCACTCCTCCATTTGGATAAGCTCAAGTTTATAATCAGTACAGAGTTGGACAAATGTTGAAAAACCAAACTGCATCAAAGACACCTGGCTAAGAGTGTTCCCTATAGTCCCAGGCAGAGTCAGTGGTCAGAGCCTGGCTTTTGGTGTCACTCACATCTACCTGGGCTTGACACTTGGATGAAATATTTAACCTCTAAGTCCGTTTCCTCACTGGTCAAAAATAAAATAAAATTAAAATTAAAAATAGAAAAATTAAATAAAACACAATAACAGAGCCTAGGAAGATTGAATATCTCACAGGAATGCTGTCAGGATTAAACAATCTACATGTAAACAGCTCACAAAGCCTAGGCATTGTGAGCACTCAACATATTTTCAATATCTAGGTTTGAAAATGTAGCCTAGGGTTAATGGACTCTACACGTAAGTCTACGGTACACAAACGGAGAGGAAATATACTTGTCCTATAAGAAGCAGTTGTGGTTTGCAATAAGATGGAAAAGTGGGCAAGTCAAGGGATACTCAAGGAAATAAGCTATTTACTATTCTTTCAGTGATTCCTCAAAGCAATTTCCCTACTACAACTTCAAAGGAGAGGCCAGGAAATCTAGTTTTGTTCACATTAGCTGGAGATGTGTGGGTATGTGTTATTTGGTGAAGTAACTATTCACATTTCAAATTAGGGGAGTTTGCCTATCCCTGCTCTGGTTTAATTACTGGCTAAGTGCTCTCACCCTGTCCCCGACCCCTTCCCAGCCACTAAAACCCTCCCACTCTTTCCTCTGACATTCAGGATTAGTCGTTGGCAAAATCTCTGATTAACCTCTACCTTTTTCCCTGAACCCTCCCTTCGCATCTTGATCTACAAAACCTGGCTCTCTCCCGTGGACACTATTTCCCCTGGAACACTCTCAAGTAGCAGCCTGTTTCTTTTCCACGCATCTTGTACGGCTGGGCCTGGAAATGGGACGAGGGGACTCCATTCTCCTTCCCTGCTCCTTAGATGCCTCCAGCATCAACAGACTGCTCCTCCTTACTAAATATTTACCAACTCCTGGATTACTCCCTTTCATTTTCAGGAGATTTTAGCTCCTAAGTGCTGCACCCTTTCAATGCTAGTTCTGTCATAACTGTCTGTTTCAATATCCACACAGACGATTCTCTAATATTTCATGGCAGGGCCACCACCAGCCTTTACAACATCTTTGTGCAAATAGGAAAAGGCAACCTTTCCTCCAGGTAGGCCCTGCTCCATCCCAGGACACGAAGCTGGGCAGAGGAAGGCCTGCTGAATTTCAGTCGCTGATGGTCACTTCAGCCAGGCCACTCTGAAGAGGGTACACACACTGCCTAAGCATTCATGACAGCCTTCAACCTACCCTCCCTCTTTCATCTCAGACATGCATCCCATATCACCCTAACCTCGATTTCACACATTCCACTCTTACATCACCTATCCTTCCAACTCATTTCCTCTAGAACACCGAATCAAACAATCTGGGGCTTCCCTGGTGGCGCAGTGGTTGAGAGTCCGCCTGCCGATGCAGGGGACACGGGTTCGCGCCCCGGTCTGGGATGATCCCACATGATGCGGAGCGGCTGGGCCCGTGAGCCATGGCCGCTAAGCCTGTGCGTCCGGAGCCTGTGCTCTGCAACGGGAGAGGCCACAACAGTGAGATGCCCATGTACCTCAAAAACGAAACAAAAAAACCAAAAACAAACAATCTGTCCACCCTAGGGAGACCTCCACCTCCTCCTTCACAGCATCCCACACACAATCGTGTCTTCCCTCACCTCCACAACCAGCTGAAATTCAATGGAGATGGATTTCAATGTTCTATGTCATGTACCCTCAACCGTGTCCCACTCTGGCTTCATCATTCACACCTGGCAAAATCCCAGCTCTGGTCCAATCCAACTCTGTACCCCCTCCACACTTGTAAAGCGATCATGAACATGACTGGAGAAAAATGTACAACTATGCTGGCTGATCTCATGTTAAATTCAGGATTAGCCACTTCAGGAGTGTCCTTAATGCTGTTGGACTTGAGACAAACATTTTCTATCTTCCCCTTAGATCTACAAAGCTACTTCCCCATCTTCACCCTTGGCTGAAGAACTTGTTTCCTATTTCACTGAGAAAAATGGAGCAATAAGAAGCGAACTTCTATACCAGGCCCCATCACTTCTCTGACACTGTATCTTACCATCTTCTCCCTTGCTCACTCTGGACTCCAACTACACTGGCCTCTTGATGTTTCTGGAACATTCCAGGCACTCTACTGCCTCAAGACCTTTGTGATTGCTCCTTCTTTTACCTAGGACTCTCTCCCATCAAATGCCTGCTCCCTCACTGCCTCGGGTCTTTCCTCAAATACCCCTCTCTCACTCTTATCTCCTTATTTAATTTATTTTGCCCCATATCTCTTGTTGGCACTGAATAAGCTGTAAAGTTTACATGTTTCTTTTGCTCATTGTCTGTCTCTCTACCAATATAAAATCCATGAGAGGTCTCTTTCTGTTCTTCTTTTTCACTGTTGTAACTATAATGTCAAGAACAGTACTTGGCACATAGCAGAAACTCAATATATACGTTGATATATGTTAACAGAGAGGTGGTGGAGGAGGGAGAGGGAACACGCAAGTGCTCATGCAAGCAGGCAGTACGGCAAAAGGAGTGACCCAATAAGATTCCCCTTCATCCTACTGAAGGAGAAGGGTGTGCCCCTTCCAGAAATCCAGAAAATGTCATGCATCTCTGCTTTGTTCTCTTTCTAACCACAAGGACCTGCCAAAGTTCACAGCACTTTGGGGGGCTTAGTTGAGTTTTCAAAAGGTATAGGAATAAGGACAGCAAATTCAATGAAAGTTGGCTAAAAAAAGTCTAGAAAGCCGACTTCAGCCATTTTACTAAGACAAGAATCTGTTTCCTCCATTAATTCAGCACCTCAGCTGCAGGTCAGATAGCGCTGGCGCAGAGCCAGTCCCTTGGGGACTATCAGAAAGCACATCACTTTAAAGGGCAGGAGTGGCCAGTCAGAATACAAAGGGACTCCTATGACCATTAATAAAATGAATGGCTTTGGGCTATTACCAAAATATGATTTCTCTGCAAGGAGCCTTTAAGGCTTCTTTGTTTAAAGATAATTTACTGATTTCTATGAGTCCACCGACAGAGACTTTAATGACACACTCTTCCTCCCAAATCATGATCTGGGTCCACTTGGGGGACCAGTAGGGTTAAAGAAAAGTACAGCAGCTTTTGTGGGACAAAGATTTGCCAAAACTGCAGTACAGAAATTACATACACCAACGGAATCACAATGCAAATGTTTTGAGAAAGATAAAAATGGATCCACATGGACAGAATTCAGAGGTGGAAAATGCCCCCTTAGAATTCTAGAAGGGTTTCTCACCTTTCAAAAGCATTTCAGAAGAATATAACTTATTTGCTCATTGTTTGGCTGTCAGGAATGTTAACATTAAGCTTAATTTATTAAGGACAAACCTAGGAACAAAGCTATTATAAAACTACTTGTGATCACAGAAAAAATCAGCACAATCAGAAATAAAACACTGGCATTCTCAGGCCTCACTTTTATAAGAATAAAACCACGACATACCCCAGTAACCCTCTCAGATTGCAGGAGAAATATACTGATAACACTCAAGAATACTATCCAGGGAAAGCCATACTGCTAAAAAACAAAATAAAACAAAAAGCAAAGAGCTGTTTACTTTTCTTAGGTGCTAACCTTTTGAACCAGAATTGTTTGATGATAAATCTAAAAGGCAGTAGAAGCTTAGAAGAAAACTGTTAGAAGCTTAGAAGAAAACTGTATCTATAATGGTAGGGAACTCAATTAGTAAGTTACTGGAATTCTACATAACCTTTAAGAGAACAGGGTTTGTATCCTGAAATTTGTCACACTTACCTCCATTTCCTTCCCCATTGGCACTGACCTCTGCCATCTCTGTGCCTTCCAATTCAGACTCACAGCCTAAATCCAATGTTCCATCAGCTGAGCATGACGACTCCTCTTTCTATATTATTTTAAAAATAATGATTTATGGAGATGTATTAGCAATTGAAAACATTCAAAATACTTCCACAGTCCTAAGGAATTATCACAGTTGCTTGTGATTTGGAATTTCAATACTGATTTACTTTTTAATGCGGGTGGGGGGTGGGGGGGTTGCGGGGGGAAGCACATTGCCATAGTTGAGTTTTTGGATAACCTTTAAAATCTATACAAAAAACAAGGGTTTTTTTTTAACATATGTTGTTTCCATTTTTCTAAATTTTACCTTCTTCCTTACTTTAGAAAATGGCTTAACGACTCAGAATTTTAATCATAAATTAAATACCCAAGTAGCTACAAAAATCAACTGAAATAATACAAGCCCTTTGATTAACCTGTATTGTTTTCTGAAACACACACAGTTTAAGAGACTGACGCTAAGTAGCTGAGAAAGAACCCCTGCTTCTTTGCCAGGTATAACTTTTAGCATTAAAAAAAAACAAAAACAAAACAAAACAGAAAACTTCTCAAAGGAAATTAATGAACTTTAAATGTAACCCATCATTTATGAAAGCAGACTTTTTTTAATTTATAAGAAATAATACATTGATTTTGCTTGATGCAAGTTATGCAACCATTTGCAGATCACCAGCTTTTGTTCTCTGGAATTTTGCATCTTACATGGCATTTCCATTCTAGATGGAAATGGGAATTACTCTAAAATAATTAAGACTCAGTTATCTGAAGCTTTTTATTTCTCTATTCTTCTCATATAACAAGTATGCATTATTAGTAAAAACTTCCCGGAGATCAGTGGTTGTTTTAAATTTGAATAATTGATTTAAATCAGCAAATTTTCAAGAAGAATGGGTACATTTCTTATTTTTTGTAAAAGACAGAAAGGCATACAGGTGTGAAGCCCGTATATCAACTGACGGTCATTAAGTCAAATAGTATTTGGCAACTGTGATCATCTTAAAACTTGGCTGATCAACCATGGCACTCCTCCATGTAAATTTTTAAGAATCAAGAATTTTAAGGAAGCCACAACTATTTTCCATTACCATATGTTAGAGTGAAACCACAGATATGTTTTCTTTAAAGAAAATGTCATTGTTTATTCTTAATATGAAATCACTTTTAAGACATCTGAAAACATTTAAAAGGCAAAGGAGTCATTCTGCCCTTCACCCAAGTCTAATTTTGTTTACCTTCACATGTAAATGCGTGATACATAGTAATAACAGACATACTACGCAGAACAGTCCAACTTACTTTGAGAGCATAGAGGCCTGACTTTCCAGGGATTTTGAAGAATGTTCCATCCCCTATTCGAGTGTTAGTGTGAAGCATTGCATTCAGACAGGCTAATGGAGAAGTTCCACTAGAAAATAAAAGCGTGCAAAAAATGAAGCCGTCTGAGACGCAGTTTCTGTGGCAAAACTGTTCTCAGTCTCTTAAGGAAAAAAAAAAAAAAAAAGACCCCTCGCATGCCTTTTAAAAATATCCTCCCAACCCCGAAAACATCTACATTACAATAACAGGCCAGTCCAGTTTCGCCAAAGTTAATCAGATGCATCTGTCTTATAGGCTTCAGGCAAAAAGTCTCCTGAATTGAAATTATGCTTTTATTCATAAAGCAACCAACACTATATTTCAAAGAAACCAAAGCCCAAACGTTTATGTGGTGTTATTTTGCAAATAATACCATGAAGCCTCAGGTTTTAAATATTACAGACAACTTGATGGTTGCACTTGAATGATCAAATAAACCAAGTTCAAGGACAGCTCCATCCTATAGGTTGAAAAGCAACAAAAGAATAATAAACCACGGAAGAACTGATTTGAAATTACAAGTATTTAAGTTACTCATGGGATTGCATTTCTCACCAAGGCCAAATAAAAATCTATATCTGTGCTTATATCTCTGATACAACTTCTTCAATGACATCCTTTCCTCAGTTCTTTATTTGTCAAATAAAGAAATATGTGTTTGGGAATTCTACCCAGCTAATAATTATGTTCGGTAGTAAAGATGCAAGTGACTAAATTATGAAGACAGATTTTTTTAAGAAACCAAACAGCATTACACTATTGATTCAAATATCAAAACACGTACGTACAAACATTATTGAAATGTATTCATATACTTAAAAAGATGTTTATGAAATGTATAACATGTATGTATTTCCTGGGGTAGACTTTAGAACTTTTTTTGTGTTTTGTTTGGAAACTGATATTTTTGTACACTAGAATTTAGAGGTAGAACTGTTACTTTTCTTTACTTATGTTTCCATATCCATTTTACTTCCTAGTACGCTAAAAGATCAATATTTGGTTGAACCAATAAAGATCAGAAGCCCTACTCCACCCCATTTACCTAGTAGGGGTTCTGGGTATGTAATCCAAGATATCCTGGGACGAGAGAACCTTTAGGATATTAAGGCTTCAAAGTTTGAATTTCTGTGATAGAAACATACTTTTATGTCACTAACTAAATTAAAAGTTTTCTAAAACCCAAGATTATCCAATCCCTTACTTACTATGAATACTCACCAATAAAATGAAAAAGCCAAATTTGCTGAGTTGACACAACACACAATAGCAAGGCAGCATAGATACACATCATGGTCATAAAGGTTTATAAGTATTGTAATAAGAAGAACACTCTTTATTATTTTAGGAAACAGCTTCTCTGTGCCAACACATCAATATGATTCCATTTGGTCTGACAGGAAGCCAGAGCCCTGATATAAATTTGGTCATAGAACAATGCAGTCAGAACACTGAAGTACACATAGAAACAATGCTGGACGTTTATGTAATATCTTTCCTCTGGAAGCTTCTACAAGCTTACAGACCTCATTTCATTATTTTTCCTCATAAAAGATGTTCTGTTCATATGTAAAGTGGGCCAGGCATACCTTATAAAGTAAAATATATTCATCTTGCAGAAATAGCTGTCCATGAATAAATTCCAGATAAATAATGCTGTACATGGTATACTGAAGACTGCAAAATATATTTTTTTATCATCATTCTCTTCAGAAAAAGCACAGACAATTTGAAGCTGGGAATTATTATGCCAGATTTGTGGAGCTTTAATTTGGTGAAACTGTCAGAAACACAGATTTTTCTGGAGGGACTTGGCAAGAAAATGTTAACACTGCAAGTAAAATAGAATCCTATACATAAAAATGAAACAATGTAGATGTTTTAAAGATATAACTTAATACAACTGTGCACCTATCAAACCTCACACACACGCTTCCTGTTCTTTATTCCTAAGGTCTTAATACACACAGTTCCAAGAACTCAGATTTAGAATATTAGAGAATAATACAGATTTAAAGACAACTAAAAAATACTGAACGAATATAATTTACTATCACTATAATTTACATTTTCTTTCTAAGGTACAGTAAACCAAAGATAATTGTAGAAGATAAACTGACTATTAAATAGCAGTTTAATGCTATGCCGGCTGCAAACATAAGTGATAAACACCCAGTTTCATATAAATAATAAGCTCTGTTGAACATGAATATATTATTAAATTATACTGTTTATTAACTCAATAAACTCAATATTTACTGTGGAAATATTTTTTAAAATATGTAATTTACAATCACATAACAACAGATCTCCAAAAGTCTCAATGACTACTGTAATTTTCCCAAATCTTTCCCAAAACAAACATATGAAATTCGTTTTATTTCAAAACTATATAACATTTGCATTTCAGAAGAATTAAAAAATACTTTGCAATCAAATGCAAATTTTACTACTCAAGTCAGTGGTTGATAGTCACTTAGTTTTAAACATATCACTTGCATTTCTTCCTAGAAAAAAACCCGAATTACATAGTCCATTTTATTTAAAACAATAAAACATTAGCATCGAAAGAGTGAAGTGCTTACTAAAAACGTAACTGTTTTATCCACTGCATATACACAGGAAAGTGAATTTTAAAAATCTTTCATACCCTTTACTTATTGCTATTATTCTCAACATTTCCATAAGGTCTAGAAATTTTGGACTGCTTTCCCTGAAAACATGAATGTCTTAACTAACTGTCATTGAACAGGAGTAAATAAAAGTCTCATTTACGTATTTTTATTATTTTAATATTCAGAAAAAACAGAACTAGCAAGTATACCTAGGCCAGCTTTAAAAAAGATACAAACATACATTTATACATCTGTATATATTAAAAAAGCACAATGACTTACTGTGGGTATGAAAGAAGATGAGGCAAGTATGTGTTAAAAGTCTATATTCTTAGATAACACGGACATCTTCTATGCAATATTTCTTATTTTTAATTAAAAAAGTTTGTTCACACTTAACGCAAGAGTTAATCACCTCAGTCAGAATTCAAAAGCTAAAATTTCTGGAACAGAATACGTGCATGTGCACACAATATATGAAATAAAACAACATTTTAACCAAAAAAATCTCTAAAATTTCAAAAGTTACTTACTTTCTAAAATGATGAATTGGAAGAATTGCGATATCCCAATTTATAAAAAGAAAACAAAAAAGAAAGGAAGGAAAAAAAAGTTAGTTTTCCAACTTAAAATGCAATTCTACATCTTACCATTTCAATAAATAAGACAGTGTACAAGAAACACACCAAACTCTTAGATTTGGCTGTTGGCAGGGAGGAAAACACTGGAGGACTGGGGTAAAAGGTGAACTCTACTTTCTTCCCTAACACTTCCATAATGCTTTCCTTTTGTCCACAGGCCTCATATAGTTCCACACTAGGGATATAATTAGGAGTAAATAAGCAGGACACTATTTGCCCCCAATTCTTTTCTTTCTCCCATTCCCTGTAATTGAGCCCTTCCCTATACACCTGCCAGGGTAGATATACACCTTATTCTATTTGTTTGTTTTCCTCCTTAGACTGTAGGGTTGTGGAACCCTTCTGGTTTGTTTTCATTTCCCACAACCCCTGAAGCAGAACGGGGTGGAATTTGGAGGCAGGGGAGCAGGCATAATTTAAACTGTCTAGACATCAAAGAACCCCCAGAGATGCTTTGCAGAGCCCCAGTGCTGTGTGAACTACAGAAAAACCATTGCTTTATCACATCAAATTGTTGACAGAACACATAAAATTTTACTAATAGTGCACACTTGGTGAAGAGAATGGATGGCCTGTCTATTTTAATAATTTTAAAAACCAGAACAAATATCTGGGGAATGCAATTGGAAGAATATTTACACACGACAAAGAAAATATCATCGTTGTGGTCCTCTGTTCCTTTCCATATAACATAATAATGCTTTACAAGACAGTACTTAAGTAATCCAAGTCTTAAACTACTTTACTAAGTATCCCTTAATAATAATTTTAGCTGAAAGCTATTTCCTGCAAACATTCTAAAATCTCGTTTTACAATTATGGGAGCATCAAAAATGTAATCCTGAACAACTGAAGTCTAAAAATTCAACAAATTTAAGGAGCAATTATTAAGCGGCATTATTAGTCTGTTATTGTGCTGTCTTATTAATATGAATTAACTGAAACAATTTTATGTTTACTCTTTCAAAAAAATTAATAATAGTTCCTTTCAAGTATTTTCAGTGTTGATAGCCTAGAGAAAATGTCTTAATTTTAAAGGATATATTTTTAAGGGGAAATTATGTGGGCCTCTGGGGTGGAGGTAACGTTTCAGTTCTTTATACAGAATCTTAGTGTTCACTATGTGAAAATTAAATTGTTTACTTAGAATTTGTGCATCTCACTTTATATACGTCACATTTCACAGAAAAATGTTTTTAAAATGTTAAAAAAAAACCCAATAATGCACCCTTGGATTTACTTACGTATTTACATATTTAATGGGCAGGTCACTACTACTAATAGAAGAATAAACTATTTCTACCATTGAATGTGGATGACTCTTAAACACACATACACAAGGTTTATATCAATTGATAAATCAGTAACCTAGATGATTAAAAACTACCCTAGAATGTCAAGCCAAACAAACTTCTTACTCTTGAGAAATATTACTGCTAGTCTGGAACCCCCCAGAATGACTGAAAAATAAAAATTTAAAAGTTAGAGTCCTTTATACATATGTTGTCTGAAGAATCCCAGCACATAAAATATTAACCAAAAAATGACCTACAGCAATTCTGAAACTTGATTTTGAAGACAAAAACAGTGTCCCAAACTTCACAGTCCCTCTAAGAGGATCACTAGTGAAAGTTTTTAATGGGCACTGACTTATGACAAATAACAAATATTAGAGTTATAAAATGTTAAGTATGATTCCCAGTTTTGCAGATATAACTGAGACTGAGAGGTTAAGAATCTTTCTACAGTTAAACAGCTAACTGATACAGCTGAAATCCAAATTCTACTCTGCTTTCAAAGCCCATATAAACATATAAAAATAAATAGGAACAACCAGTTACCTCAAGAGATGGGTCATATTTAAAAAGAAGATAGTTTGCATTTTTCTATGTAAAGAATACCTACATGATTTTCAATAGTCAACATGTCTGTAGGGTAAAATTAGAGACTTAGTCCCAAGTACTCGTTTATAGGTGGGGATATTGAGGCAAGAAATAAAATTACCAAGTGACATATGTTGTACAATTTAATTCTTAAATTTAGAGAAACAGTTTCAGACTCTAAACCTAGACATGCATCTCTGATTGGCTTGAACAGTATAAAAATATATTATTTGGGGAATATAAACAGGCATTTGAACTTAGACTCTGTATCCACTTTATGGACATTACCAAGCTACCACTAGATAGACTGCAGTGGTTCATACAGCCATATTCACTAAACAGACCTTTTGTTTTAGGAGACAAGAGTTTCAAAACATCAATACAAGGACAAAAGTTTGCTCGGCGTTATTTTAGAATAGGATCTATAAGGAAATTAAGAAATGGCCCTAAAAACGTGTAAGCTAAAGCATATAATCTAAATTATAATTTTTAAAGACCTCCAACTAAAATATGAGGTGAGATGGTTATCTTTGATTATAGACATTAAGGAAAGAACACACCACATGTATAGCTGAATACTGGCGATTGTATCTCTACAACTATGCATGTCGTGACATGCCATATTACCACTGCTATACTAAGAAAGGCAGTGGAATACAATGAATAAGACTGTGACTTATGGAGCCAGTCAGCCTGAGCTCAGCTGAGGCTAGACCATTTACTAGCTCTACGACTTTGGACTTCACCTCTCTGGGTCTCAGGTTTCTCAACTACAAAATGTGGATAACAAAAGTCACTATTGCCTAGGGGATCATTCTGAAGATTTAATGAGTTAAAACATGTAAAACACCTAGAATTATGTCTGGCATATTGTACGTGTTCAAAAATTGTGAGTTATTAGTAGTAGTCTTATTATTTATTACTATTATGGCTCAAAGTAACCAACACCTAGAGGTACAAAGGATGGCAAATGGAAAGAAATTATATATTCTGTAGCTTGTTTAAAGAATTGGTTCAGGTAATATTTTGTCTGATTTCATTTTTGTGTCATTAGTAAAAATAAGTGAAGATATGCAAGTGTACACACCCCCTATCCCACAGCCTTTCACGTGATAAATATTGAAAATAACTTATTCAGTAAAGGCAGAGAGAACAGAATGATAATAATAAATATCTATTATTATAGTTGCCATTTATTGAGCATCCCTAACGCAACCGGGCTTTCACAACTATTATCTATATTCCTTACAGTCACCATAAAATGTAAACATGATTCCGAGTTTTACAGATGTAACTGAGGCTGAGAGGTTAAGAATCATAGTGTAGTCAAATAAGAACTAAGTGACACAGCTGAAACCAAATTCTACTGATTCCAATGTCCGTGCTCTTTCCACCACCCCACAGTCTCTGTCCATAGAGTTGTTTCTTCCACTTAACTATCCTTGGATACTACCAAAGAATATTTAGCACTTGAAGGAAACACACAAAGAAAAGCCAGATGCTGGAAAATGGTAAGATGTTGGCTCCATCTTCACTCAGCGCTGCCTATAACAATGACTCCCCCCGGGGTAAATTTCAAATAATAAAAAGAAAGAACTAGATTGCAGAAGATGACACTGTTGGTTGTCTTGTTCAGGTGCTGCTACCCCATGAACACTAAGGAAGAGAGACCTTTGAGAGAATATGGTAGAGAATTCAGATCCGTAATTGAGAGGCCTCTTTGTAGAACTAGATCATTAAAGAATAACACAATCCATTAGTTGAATAAATATTTATTGAGCACATTATATATGCCAAACTAATCTTGAGATAAATTTGCACTCTGACAGTGCTTTGTACAGAACAGAAATGCAGGCTGAGCTGAACTGAATTGTCTGAATACATATGAAATGACAAGGGATTCAGGAGATAGGAGCCTTGAGGCATGTGCCACAAAAAGAAGAAAATCATTTGGCATTTAGATGTTACCCCTAGTTTATTCTAAGGAGATGACTGAGATGGGATCATGTGTGGATTTCTTCTAGCACTAACTCCAATGCAGAGGCAGCCAACCCATGGCCATTGATGGCTCTTCAGGACTTTATACTACTTCCCCACAACTATAATCTCAAAGAGAATATCTTCATTTATGCCAAAACACCCACATATCTTCCAAAATAAAATAAAACAGTGGATTTCATATATTAAAGAACAGACATTGTAAATATATTTAGTATGATAAAATAGATTCATATAAAAATGTTAATTTCTATGTTCTACTTGTAGCTACTCACACTCTCCCATTTTGTTAGCAACGGCTAGTATTATAGTGTTTCTGAATGTGTTCTATGGGATATTAGTCCCAAGTGATGCTCAAAAACCTGTCAAAGGAGTTTCAGAAAAGCTGCATTCTCCCTTTGCAAACTCACCAAATACATTAACAGTATACACTAAAGTCTCTGAAAAATCTTACATAACTCCAGAAACCTACTTAACTCAGTGTTTCCTAAGCATATATAATTCTCAAATCCTCCCCACAATAATAGGTAGCAACATCCCCTATTACAGAATGCCAAGAAATATATGTGGGGGAATGCTAAACTTTTATGGTTAGGGTCATTAGGAAAAAGTACCTAGCTTGGATGTTCCCGGGAATATTTTATTAGCAAAATGCTTAAAAATTATTTTAAAGGTATATAAAATATTTGTTTCTCTGTGAAAAAATAAAGCAGTGTGATGATTATTTTTCCCTGTGTAGATTTATAAAATTGAAAAACACCCAGGCACTTTAAATAGCATTGAAAAATTTACAAACAGTATCCACATATAAATGAAAATACTATATATTTGCAATATTACATTACCCAACATAGAAGTCATCTTACTCATCTCTCCCAGTGGAGATCTTTCTCCTGACTCTCTATGTCTCTCACTCAGTGACGGGTACCCTCCTCTTCATCACCCAGGAATGGAGCATTTCTCAGACTATTTGAATTATTCTGCCTCAACAACATTCATCTTTCAATATACAGTTTTTACTTCCTCACATCCGAATTCAAACAATCTTTACATCACAAGAAGACAGTTCTATAGCTCCTACCCCTACCCCTGCTTTCAATACCTCCCTGCTGCAATTTGGTCTACCCCACTGGTGCCAGAGCAATTTTCCTATTAAAAAAACAAAAACAAACAAATGAAACACTGCTCAGGCTTCAGGCCATGCCATACACTAGATTGATTGACTGCTTTTTTTAAAATCAGTGCTTTTCACTGCCCACCAAAGGAAGCACAAAGCCCTTGGCTGACATTAGGATCCTCTACAGTACACGTGGCACCTCCTTCATCTTCATCTTCCCCAACTCTCAGATTACTCCCCGATTCCCAGACTACTCTCCTTTGATCTGATCCAGCTCAGTAAACCATGTGCTTCTGTGGTTTCCTATCTCTCTATTTTGGCTCCTGTGAAACCCTCTGCCTGGAATTTCATCCCATTCCTTGCTCCAGTTACCATTCAAAATAAAATGCTTAACTACCACCTGTACGGTGCCAATAAATTAAATGTTCACCAGTAGGTTATAACTATAGATATACTTTGTATATACATAGCCTTCTGTGATACCAGGGTATCTCCCTCACTGTATTACAATCTCAAAACTCTGCATATCCTTCATGGTTTCCTTCCGTCAAAATTGTTTACACTTGTAACTCTCCTGCCCTTACAACTTCCAACCAGTTTGGGAACTCCACAGGGGATAGACACATATTTATTTAATTGTATTATGTGGCAAAAAATCCCAATGTACTCAAAAGGTGTTTGTTGAAATGAACTTAATCACTGTTATAAAAATTGTTACAATCTCGGATTTGCAGACATAAAGCACTCACAATGAATATCATCTATATTCTATTTAAACTCCTGACTACAATTATGTGTCTCAAACACCCTACCTACTACACAGGCTACATGGCCACCTTATATTGGCAAGCCCTGCATTCCTTTCTCTTAGGAACTTTACCTTATTCCAGTTCAGCCATCAGTGAAATGGTCCTGATTTCCCCACCAGAAAGGCTAGCCATGTTAAACTATCTGGCCAAATTGTGGGAGTCTGAGTATCTTTGGGGAAACTGATATAGAAATAAAGGGGATGAGCATACATTATTTTCAGTAAAATCATAAGCTTACTGTAAAGGTACAAAAAATATTAGCTAGTGACTACCTCTGCTTCCACAAGGATGGAGCCTGCTGAGAACAAAGCTAACCACAGGCAAGCAGAGCGAAACATAGGAAGAAAACATGGGGGGGAAAGATGACATCACTTGGACTCCTGCATTATCTAGTCACGTTGAAGTTCAGCCTATTGGATGTACAAGTTAAATAAGCCAACAAATCCCCTGCTTATTTTATTTTTGACACTTGTCTAATAGGCTAAGTGATTTATACAAGCTTATCTCATTTTTCTAGGCCTCGATGTTCTCATCTGTAAAATGATGAATTCAAAACAGGTATGCATTAAAGCTCTACTAATATCTTTCTGGTTAAGGCTTTAAGGACAATTAATAATGGTTGGACAATTGGCATACTGTGGATTCTAGCCACGCCGCCTGCCTTTATATTCCCTTCATCTTCAACATCGTCTGTTCTCCTCTCTTCCTACTCATTTGTCAAGGATGCCTCGCCTTCACCTCCTAATTAACTCTCCCATCCATAGTGATGGTTTCTGAACCTCTGTAGGCATCACAGCCTGTCCTGTGACTGCAGCATTTAGTTCTGTGCTAATACCTCGTGGCTCAGTGGTAATCAGCTCCTTAGGACTTGTTCCCCTTATAGGGCCCTGTCAGACTCAGATGCTCAGACAACATTCAGCGGCTGGTGGGTGATAAGCTAACATTTCATGATTTACAGAAGAGAACAAAATTTGAAGCTTGGAAATACCAAACATTGGCTGAGGATGTCCAGAAACAGGAACTATGAAATACTCTAGTGAGAATATAAACTGATACAACCAGTTTGGAAAGGCATCTGGCCATATCTGGTGGGAAAGAAAAACAGGTGTGCATGCTTTACAGATCAGCAATTCCACTTTTTGGTACAGTCCCTAGAAAAACTCAATGCATATTCACAAAGAGTCATTATTTGTTCAGGAAAAAAACTGCCAATAAATGAAATGTTCACCAGTAGGTTATAACTATAGATATAGATATACTTTGTATATACATAGCGAAACTATAAAATTCTGAACCACAATAGTACACAGCAAATCTATGACACTGATTGCCTCTGAGAAAAGAAGGATATCAAAGGAACTCCAGCTTTTTCTGCCAGACTTTATTTAAAAGAAATCCAAAGCAACTATGATAACGTGTCCACATCTGTTAACTCCAGCTGGTGGTTGTTGGTCTGATACTTTGCTGTATTTTCAGAAAAGAAAAAAAAAGGATTGTTGATGATTTTGTTCTTTTACCCACAATTTGGCTTCTCTCTGATTCTATCAGAGCCTTCTCCCCTGTGTCAACTTATATTAAGGTTTAAACACTTTTAGGCAAGCAAATAAATAAACACATGGAAATTATATGAAAGTGTAAAGATACATCATTATACAGAGTTAAAAGTAATAAATCCCTCTCAACTTCCCCCAACCACACCCATTGCTTCTGAAGTAATGACTATTAAAGATATGCCATGGTCTTTTTTCCCAGAGCTTTTCCTATTTTCATTCATATATATGCATATATTCAACTCTATGGTTTTGTATTTTAAATTTCTTTTCAACAGAAATGAGAGCTGTTAGTGCATACCAGTAGGTGCATACTTTTTTACTTAATAATATAAATGGGAAAATTTCCCATAGAATATTGTTTGCTCGTAATGTTCTATAGAATATTAAATGCTCTTAATATTCAGATAATGGTCTTACTATCTGATAGAGTAGATATGCTGTACTGTAATTTTTAAACTATTTCCTTATTATTTAACATGTAGCTTGCACCTAATTTTACCCATTCAGATAGTGCTGCAATGAAGAATCCGGTATTTATGTCTCCTAGTAAGTATGCTATAGACTGAATGTTTGTGTTCTCCCCAAAATTCATATGTTGAAACCTAACCCCCAACGTGGTACTACTGGAAAGTGGAGGCCTTTGGGAGGTGACTAGGTCATGAGGATGGAGCCGTCTTGCATGGGATTACTGTTCTTGTAAAAGAGACCCTGGAGAGCTCTCTCCCCCCATTCCCACGTAAGGACTCAGTGTGAAGTCAAACATCTATGAACCAGAAAGCAGGCCCTCACCAGACTCCAAATCCACGGGTGCCTTGACCTTGGACTCTGCAGCCTCCGGAACGGAGAGAAACCAATTTCTGTTGTGTATAAGCCACTCAGTCTACGGTATTCTGTTACAGCAACCCCAACAGACTAAGACAGTAGGTGTAACTACTTCTCTAGGATAGATTCCAAAAAGTAGAATTTTTATATAAAAGGGCACTTTAAAAATGTTGATAGTTACTTCCAAATTACCTTCACTGAGAGTAACTATTTTCCCCACCCTAGTCCATGGTGGACAGTATTCATCTTTAAATTTTGCTGATCTAATCAAATGAAGGTAAAGACCTCACTCCAGGCAGAGAGAGCAGCATGAAGAGGACATACAGGGACAGAACTGAACATGATCTGCAGAAACATGATTATTTGATATTTCCAGAGCAGTGAGTGGGAGGGAGAATAGGGTTGGGATCAGATTCCAAAGGGAAGGTACGCACCATGCCACGTACATGACAGTTATACCTCAGTTTAAACTCCCTGGTGAGGAGCTTAGACTCCATGCAGGAGATGAGGGAGAGCCCCAGAAGATTTTAAGGAAGGGAATACCCTTGTCCTGCTGTACGCATGAGGATAGATCCAGAATGAGACAGGTCTAGAAGAAGACAGATCAATGAGGAGCCTGCAGTACTAGACTGCAGGGAAGATAACGAGAACCTCACCAGAGAAATAATGGTAAGGAAGAGACGTGAAGAAAGAGTCAAGAAATACATGAGAAGAAATATGGGGGACAGAAACCAGTAGGGTACAGAAACTGACAAGATGTGTATGATGAGGTAGCAGAAGGAATTTAGGGTTGCTTCAGGGGCTGGGGGGAAAACGGTGGTATAATGAATTAAAATTGGCAATAGCGAAGAGATGGTTTGGGAAAAAATATGGTGAATTTAGTTCTGGACTTACTAATTTAAAGGTATGCATCCTAAATTCAGATATACACATGCATCACAGAGTTAATGCTGGGGTTAGAGACAAACACTGGGGAGCCATCAGCATATAGATGGTATCTGGAAAGGTGAAAACTGAAAGGCACAGATGTAGACTAACAGAAGAAGAGAAAGTGACTGACTTGAGCTTATTACATTCCAAAGTCAGAAAAGTACATGAGAACATATTTCTGAGATGAAAAAAGGAAAAAAGAATCCCATGAAGAATTTCATTATAATAATATGAGGTGTAACTCTAACTTCAGGATATGACTATTTTAGAAGTCAGAATAAATCTCTGTATTCATAGGTAGAAACAACCCATAAGTAGGAAATTACATAGAGGATCTTGCCAGCAGGAACCCTTCTTTTAAACATAGTTTTTCTTTTAAAGAGTAATATAATACACACTACCAAATGTAAAATAGATAGCTGGTGGGAAGCAGCCGCATAGCACAGGGAGAACAGCTCGGTGCTTTGTGACCACCTAGAGGGGTGGGATAGGGAGGGTGGGAGGGAGATGCAAGAGGGAGGGGATATGGGGATATATGTATACATATAGCTGATTCACTTTGTTATACAGCAGAAACTAACACAACATGGTAAAGCAATTATACTCCAATACGATAAAGATGTTAAAAAATAAATAAATAAGAATGCACATTAAAAAAATAAATAAATAAAATAAAATAAAATAAATATCAGCCTGATGGCAAGTGCCTCAGGTTTGAATCTCCACAGGAAAATAATCCTAATCCTGTTATTTTGACCAAAAATCAGTAGATGGATAACTTAGATCCTTGGCTAGTTTGATTTGGTATTCTTTTATCTTGACTTCTAGTAAGAACATTGTAAGGCTTTTATAAAGGATATAACTTATATTACAAGAACCATAAAAGATACTAAAATAAAGCTACAGGCAAAATTATGAATAAAATATATATAATGAAGACATATACTTACATGATGGTTATATGTAAATTATATATTTTAAACCTTTTTGTATTGTTTTTGCAATTTTTTTTGCAATGTTTTTGCAATGTTTTTGTTTGAAATGTTAAAAAGCACCCAGAATAAAAAATTTGTATTAAACTTAAAAAATAATAAATAAATAAATAAAATAAAAAGTAATATAAGAACATTACTAAAATATCTGTCCATTGAAGAAAAGATGAAAAAATAACTAAAAAAATCTCAACTCCTTAAAACAACTCTGAGCATTTTACAAACTTTCTTCTAGCCTGTGCTTCTCTGGCAGGTTTCTATTTTAAAGTTATAATTTACCTAAATATTGAATCACAGTATTTCATTTTATATTACACCCTGTCGAAACTACTACACAGCCATAATAAATATATCGAATTGTTAAAAATATTCTATCAACTTGTTTCAAGCTAGTGGTTTTCAATCTGGCCGTGCATTAGAATTTTTAGGGGAATCTTTTGAAATGCAAATTTTGAGGCAACGCCAAACTTATTAAATAAACATCTCTGGTGGAGCCAAGCCTTCAGCATTTTCTTATGTTTTTCCAAATGATTTTACTGCACTATCAAGTTTGAGAATCACTGATATTACTGGTGAGCATTTATATTCTTTATTCATAATTGAAATAGCATTGATGTGAATATTCTAGGGTATATGACACTTTTTTCCTTACATTCAAAGATATTTTAAGATAGGCTTGCAGAAGTGGCATTATTAATTCAGGAGATATAAATTATGTAATGACCTTTTGCAAATAATGCCAACTGGCTTTTCAAGTGAGTTGTTTTGGTTTACACTGTCACCAGGAGTATATTAGCAGAAAGAATCATTTGGAGTCAGGGTGAAGTGCTTGCACTGATTAATTTATTAGGTAAACCAAAAAACAATCTCCAGTGGCTCTTTACCTTGCATAATGTGATTATTAGTAAGATCAAATCTTATCCACATACTTGTTTATTCCCTAGTTTTATGCATTGAAGCTCCTCTGTTCATGACCTTTGACCACAATGTTCTAAGGTCAACATTTCCTTTTGTTTTAATAATCTTTTTATATAATACTTCTAGCTTATATTAGCTAAAAATATTAACCACAAATATTTTCTCCATTGTCACTTAATGTTTTGTTTTTGATCTGCGAACACATAAAATTTTATGTAGACAATTACGTTCATCTTTTCCTTTGTAGTTTATTTTACAGCTTCTGTAAAAAGTCATTCCCTCTCAAAGGTGAATTCAAAAGTTGGATTTGAATTTTTCTAAGTTTTTCCAATGCTATGACTTTTCATATTTAAATTTTCAATCATGTCTGTACTTCCTCAATATAAAATACAACTAGCCATTACATGTTCCATAAACACTTAAAATGTTTATAAATATTTCCTTGTCCATTACTTCATCGCTAATTCATCCTCCTGCCGCTTCTCTGCAGAAGACTCCAGTACTACTCATAGGAAATTCCTTGATCAGCAGAATGTCAAAAGAATTCAACTCAGAGTTTTGCTGGCTATGGGAAAATTTTTACCTTTAAATGCTTGATAAAGGAAATGTTTAAAAATAACTACACCAACTACTACTGTTAAGATTGGCATTCATACCACAGGACAAATGTCCATTTAATTTAGCTTTCTTCTTCCTTCCTCCCTCCTCCTCACCTTCTTTGACCACTTGCCTTCTCAAGACAGTTTGTTCAGTGGCAGTTGTCTGCTTTGATTAAAAGGATTCCCATAAAAAGATATTTAATAAACATAGCCTTTTGCTATAAAATAGAAGTACCGTGAAATTCAAACACCATAATTACTTGAGATGGCATGAAATACATCCACAAAATTCAGACAGAATTATAAAGTAAAAACAAACTTGAAAAAGGAAGAATAAATACAAAGGGCAGTGAATTTAAGCATCCTTCCCTTCCCCAAACTTAGTATTCGACACCTAAAAATACATCTAAGAATCTTGCAGGAGGCTTAAAAGAAATTTAATACACCTAGTTCTTGTTTTAATTTCACCCTCTGGGAAATATGATTCATTAGAGACATAGCTGGGAGTAGGGACTGCAGAAAAGCAACCTAAATTAATATTCTTCTGTACAGAGAAAAGCAGTAAAACAAAGGTAAGAATGGCTAGGACCAATGCAAGTGTAAAAAGAGAATAAATAATACTGTTTCAGGCTAATTTTTTTTGAAAACTATAAAATTATACACACATACATATTAATAAATTCCAGAAGTAATGCTACTAGTACGTTATATATGTATACCTCTGTTTCACAGAAATAAACATCTTCCTTAGGAAAAAATGCGCATTTTGATGACCCATGGGGAGAAATCTATCTTTAGACGAAACAAGATTTCCTGTACATTATTTAACAGCAATATCAATGTTCCAACTAGGCGCAGAGAGACCCTCCAAACAACAACTCCAGAAACAAAACGAGAGAACAATATGTGAATATAATCGGGGTGGAAAGGAAGAGACTTTGTGACCCAAGGTAATAATTCAAGAAAAATTATTTTAAGCCTGGGGCCCTATTTACTCAACTAACTAAATGGCAACTGATTAAACAGTTACTAAAATTATAGAGAACTATCTACGCTTATGTAACAATAAGAGGAAACGGTCTTCTGCCTTCATTCTTCAATGTTTCAAAAAACAAAACTTCGGGCATCATGGCTTCTGTCCAGTTGGCAAACATCTTATTTAAGTAAGCACAACTCCAAACCACTCATTTAATCTGCTTTAATATTCTTGAGGGTTTAAATAGCCACTTAAAACTTTCAGGAAATATTTCCTCGATGCACCTGCCACCTCATTTCATGAAATCAATACTTCGTTTAAGCTAAGTCAGGAAATCTTAAAGTGCTGAATTCAATTATGACCGTTACTTCATGAGCTGCTAGTAGATAAAACACAGCACTGACGTTGAAAATCATTACAGTTAAAAAGCTTTACTTCTTTGGGGAAGTGGGGCGTTTTCTAAGGTACCATTAACATAATTGATAAGAGCATATCATGTTAGGATAACAGTAACAACTTTAATATATAATATAATACCTTTCTATTGCCAAATGTTAGTTTATAAGCACAGAAACAACATTCTCCCTGGCTATGCCTAAAATAAATATATTGGGATGGTGGGAGACAGCTGTCTATCAATATAAAAAGGAAAATGGATAATATTGATCCAAACTTCATCTAAAGATGTAAATAAGTATTTAGTAAAATCCACATATATTACTAGTTAAGCAGAACACAAAAATTCACCACGTCTTCAGTCACAGCACTATGTTTTACATGAAAGGCAATGGTAAGCTGAGGTTCCACATAGAAAAGCTTGTAGACACATTTAAAAGAATAAAAAGCTTTTATAAACAGTAAACACCTGGTATTGGTCTTCAACTGTTGTCTCTCCTCAGATAACTACTAACTACCTGATTGGCTTCCATGCACTGGTCCTTCTAGTTTCCTAGGGTCCAATGTGGGGTATCATTACTTCAATTTCCAAGCAGAGAATGAACAAATGTCCAAACATAGAGATAAAATTTGAAATTCTAAACCTCTTCATCCCATAAATGCTAAACATTTGATGATCGTAAAATTGTTCCTATTGTCACTTGGCTTGTTAAACTGAGTTTTAAGAAAACGCTGGAAATTTTCAAAATAAATGTTATGCTAGTACATTCCTATGTCTCTCATTTCCTCCTTGATTTGTTCATGCCTTCTAATAGGCATGGTTTTTCTTCTTCTTTTTTATTCCTTTGGGACCCCCTCTTGAAGTCTAACATTTGCCTGGGGCTTAACATTTGACTGGATGGAAAGGCTGAGCTTTGGAACCAGCCAGATCCAGGCTCAAATACCAGAGCTTCCACTTATAATTGTGTGAAGTTAGGCAAGATACCTAACTTCTCTCAGCTTCAATTTCCTCATCTGTAAAATGAAGAAATAACACCCACTTCTCAATGTTACCCTGTGGATTAAATGAGCTAAAAAATAGAAACTGCTTGGCTCAGTGCCTGACATGATCAGTTACTGCATAAATGTTAGTTTCCTGCCCTTTTGCCAAAATGACAGTCAACAGACAGTTCTGATGATATTTACAGACACACACATCTGTTTGTTCTTTTCCGTTCTTTACCTGTATTCTACTCCTAATCCTAATAAACTTCCCCCATGTTCAACACTCAGCAAAGCTTTTCATTACCATAAAGGAAAATAACTGAAATAATATTACATAAATAAATAACAGCAAAGAGGAGGCACCAAATTTCTAAAGAACATGTTCGAAATTGAAGAAACTCTGGCATAGTCTCTCTAAAAACTTAAAATGCCTGAGCAGTTTAAGGAGAAGGAGAGGCAGTATTTACTCAAAAGTGCAACTCAATTTGATTCTTAGTAAAACAGGATTAGAATATCGAAGTGCTCTCAGTGAAGATAAAGCAAAACATTCTCTGGGGAAAATCAGCCATCACCAGCAAGAATATTTATTAATGTAGTCAGACTGCTTAAAAGAGCCCCAAGCAAAAGGGTGAACAAGCAGACTACAACTTCAGCAAGAAAGATCATGGAGGTGCAGTCAGTGTTCACAGGGAAGAAGGCTCCGGATATATACCAGAAAGGAAAATAAAACTTTTCTATCTAATGTTGCCATAGGATTTTTGTGTGTAGATGAATTTGGAGTCAAAATATGGCCATAGTTTACACAAACTGTAATTCAGATAGAGAAATCAGAAAGCACAGCAGGGCCTCCCAACTTTACACTTTCCAACAAGTCACACTTTCTCAGTTTCGATTCTAATCTGCACTGTCACACGGACAAAACAAAAATAACGTATGTGAGCGACACCAATCTGAGAGCCACCCTCATAACCTTCTTCACAGTCATTCAAAATCACTGCCTGGCCTCCAGGTGGCCAGTTGTCTCCTCAAACCCACTAAACATGAACCGGGGAATGAGTGACAACGACGGGGTTCCTCCATACGGGGGGACCCTCGATGTCCCTTTGCACCCAACATCACTAGCTGGTACCTACCCGGAAGGAATGAACGGAACCACTCCAATGCAATCCCAGCCACTCCTGCTAGTTCAAGCATTCGGTTCAGCATCACCTCATGACCAACACGAAAGCAGCTGAGGCTCTAATATAATCATCATGGAAAGGTGTCCCAAATCCTTCATTCGAGGAAGATCCTTCATACACACCAACGCTGTCTCCAAGCCATGCCGGGGTCTGAAACCAGACTGGAAAATATTATATATGTGTATATATAGTAAAACTCCCACAACCCACTCTTCTACTATGTCACATTTATTTACAGCTGCTTAACCCCTCCTGAATATATATAGCCTTCTCAAGGTGAAAATATGAACATTCAAGGATAGATCCTTTCCATAGTAGAAGGGAAACTGAAAGTATATGAAGACCTGGTGCTGCCTGGTAAGGTAGTTGAGGTGGTCCCAAATGGAACATACTTTGTCCTGAAGGGAAAAGAGAAAACACGATATTGGTTTCCAAGGCTAATCTTCGAAACTTGGTATATAGGAGCAAACTCTTCCGATGTTTACAAAACAAAAAACAAAACAAAGCAGAAAAACCTTGGCTTTTTCAGGAGATGGGAAAGCAATGCCAGATTAACCACTGAAGCTTTGTTTGGTATTACCAAAGTGCCTTCTACCTCCTGAATCCCACTGGGGGTCACCACTTTCGTAATCCTAACTACCATTGCCTGGACTGCATTACTAGACTCTACTGATGCAGGAGCTCTACACTGACGGCCCTTGCTCACTGTGCAGACACAGGCAGCAACCTTTAAATGAATAACAACTTCGAATGGTAGGAATAATTTTAAAAAAAAGATCAATGGGCCCCAACAGCTATTATATGTTAAAGAACAAGAACAAACCAACTTTAAAAATACCAATTTTCCTTCTCACTTCTTAATGAATAGGCTTCTTAGAAACAAAGTGACATTATATAGAGTTTTCAAAGTTTAACCAGAGAATTCACTATTTTTATCTTCTTGAGACTTCTGTTAGAAGATTTAAGACTATATATTTCCTTTTGGCTTGCCCCTTTCTCCTGAACTAATGTAATACTGAAAACTAAAACTTTCAATCCCAGTGCAAAATTTTACTAAGCTTCTCAATTTCCAGAGTGTGTCTAAAATAAAATCAATTGGGTTAAATCACTGCAGCAATATTTTCTACGTGCTTACCCTAAAATATTATCTTCATCAAGCAAGTGGCTATCTATATGAGTGTTCATCACATATAAGTCCATTTTAAATTAATAGAATTGTCTTCTAATCTCCATTTCATTTACTCCACTGGCCAAACTCATCCCATCCTTGCCAATTACTAAAATGAAAAAGTTTGGTAATGTTCTTCGGGGGTACTATTTCCTCTACCCACTCAGTATATACTTTGCTTCTCAAGTCAATTATTCCATTGATGTCAAATATCCAGAAACTGTGTAGATAGGTTTGGACCTGAGATTTATACCAAACATAATACTCATTATGTTTTTCTGGACACTCTCCACTAACTTCACTGCATCTCATAAAAAATGGCATGTCTCTCATAAGGAAAATGCTGAATGGATCACCTAGGCTAAGGACCCAGAAAATACTACACTGAAAGGAATAGATCACTTGATTGCTTAGCTCAAACTTACAGTCCTCTTGGTGCTTAGTAACATACAATGCTTTTCCTCCTAAAATTTTAAGTCCTCGTGTTTGACATATTGACCCTCTGTTGCATAACCTGTGGGTCTGGCCAAGTGCCATGAGTATAAGAGTCTTCTCAAACCATCCCTTTTACAGATATCAGCTAACAATGTCTATGAGTAATATATGTTCAGTCAAATAAATACCTGCTGAGACCTCTGCCATGATCTAGGAACTATACAGGATATACAAACATGAGTAAGATATGTCACTAACTGTCTTGGAATCCATACTTTAGTTGGGAGAAAAACATATAAACTAAAAGAACTGTGATAAAGATACATTAAAAACCACCCTTATAAAAGAAGGGACCATATTTCTGCCTGGGAATTGAGGGGAAAGTATCCAGGGGAGAAAATCTGCATCTTAAATAATGAATAGCTATTACGGTGGCAGCGATAGTAATAACCAACAGAAGCTAAGGCATTAGCATATATGTAATTTACAAAATCTTGGAAATCAGATCACTACTCAAAAGTAAAATATATTCTATCCCATAGTATTTAGTTTACAGACAGCAAAACTATTTCAGTATAATGGAAAACTCCCAGTATAATATGAACATTCAATAAATACTAAAGTCAAAACTGTGAGAACCTTAATGACAGAAGCACACAAATAATGATGTAGATTTTCCCAGAAATTAATCATTTCCTACATACTTAAATGCAGACCTCCTCAGAGACAGCAAAGTGGTTTTGTTTATTAAAGTCTCTTCTCCAAAATTTCATTTTGTGTATGTGAAGCTTCTCAATCAGATTTCAAACAAAATTTGGAAGAGAGTACAAATACACAGGACTCTGAGACACATCGTTTTCCCTCAAAACATACAAATTAGATAATTAATAGGAGGCACTGTCAGGATATGACATTTTAACACATATAAGTTTGGAGAGTGGAAAAGCAGAAGAAATACTACACCTATACTGTACATTCAAAAGGCTAAAGTAACCCAAGTATGAGAGCTAGCTAGAGAAATGCACCTTCCAAGTTACAAATAAGATCGTCCTCAAAGCATTTCATGTAATGAAAAACAATTTACCCACTGGTACATTGCAAATCGGGAAAATCCCTGATCCTAGAATCCCAAAATTAGTCATCGGCAGATATCATACTAAAAACAATTCAGGCTCTGCTTCATCAAGTAACAGTGGTTTTAAATCTAACCACTGAATCTGAGTTAAGAACACAAACTAATTAGAATCCCTTTCTTAACTTCTCATAAAATTTTAGATTAAAGATTATGTATTAAATCATATCATATACTTCTTATTGAAACGTGACCCTTTTGGCATCAGTGTGCCAAAAGACTGCTGTGGAATATCTTAGAATACAAATTTGACTTGATAAGCCATTCAATCTTGATTAATTTTTCCAAAGTCTTACTAATGCAACAAAGTGTGAAATCTCACGAATCAAGTATACAGTTGATGGTACATTTTAAAAATTATTTTATCCTCATTTCAGCCCTACCATGCAGATAAAGAGCTATAATTTTCCCTATTTCACTGGAGAGGAAAGACAAAAAAAAAAAAAAGAAAGAAAGAAAAGAAAAGACTGAGTGACTTATCCAGGATAACATATTATGTTGGAACTAGAAACAGAGCTGGAATTCAAATTTCCATTCAGAAAATATCATGAGCCTATTACATAAAGAGCACCATGGGGAAGAGAAGATCAATGAGACATAAACTCTACCATTAAGGAAAGTGCAGTCCTATTATAACAAGAGGAAATTTGAGACAGTTTATTAGATACAACAAAGGAACACACATATTATGTTATAAATGAATAGCAAGGATAAAACGATGAACTAAAGCTAGAGTTAAAGAACCCTTCACTAAGGAAGTGGTATATGACATTTGAATTGGCTTTGGAGTGGGTGGGTAGAGGACAAGAAATAATGAAGGTCATTAACAGGCTGAGTAGAGTCAGAGAGACTTGGAAATATATGCTAATATTTGCATCAAGTTAAATATATAGGTATTTTCTCAAATGTCACAAAATTATAATACATATTTAACCTAAATCAAGCCTAAGCATGAGATTTAACTTAAAAATAGATACAGCAGAGGCTGGTAGTTATTCCCCAGTAACTACCTTTCCCTACCTCCCAATTTTTAGCTGAGAACCAGCCTCCTGCAACAGACTATACTCTCCAGCTTCCAGTTCAGCTAAGTGCAACTATGTATCTGGCCAATGGGACATGAGAAAAATGGATGCACTCAAGGCTTAGAACAGAATATATCTAAAGAGGGACTGTGTCTGCCTCTTCTTCCACCTGCTGCTTGGAACATGGATTTGGTGGCAAGTCATGTTAGACCATGGGATGAGGACAAAATACTAGGGACAACAGAGCAACACGACAAAAGGACCCTGGCTCCTTGGATATCCTGATATAACAAAGCTATCTTATCATTCCTGGGACTCCCCACCTTCAGACTGTAATGTGAGAAATGAACTTTAATTTAACCACCTATTTTGGGACTCCATGACACCCATGCAAACCTATACACTAGCTTATATAAACACCTATGCTATAAAATAAATACAAATCCAAAGTATATTCTTGGACCTCAATTCTCAGAACTTGAAAAAAAAATCTGAAAATATTTCATGGCAAAGGATTTATTATAATCAGCAATACGCAGTTGTTGTAACAGGCTTTCAAATCTATTTTTAAATTTTAATCTATATGACAACCCTAAACAGGGGAAAGGTCAGAGATCAATATTATCATATTAAAGGTGAAGAATAAAACAGCAGATCAGGAATTCATTACAAAAAATCTTTGACAGCTCCAAATTGTATTGAGTTTCACTTTATTTAATCCATAAAATATTCATTACATATATTTCATACTATATTGATATACTGAAGATCCATTTATAAAGAAAAGTCAAATGAGTTATTAATGCCAGAAAAAAGAATCACTAAATGAATCCTAGATTTTTACTGTAAGTGCACACTAGTTGACAATGTCTTCATTTACCCATTGGACTTCTCAGGCCACTCAATTTTATTGTGATTACATTTAAATATTGCTATTCATGTTTTTAAAGAGAACAGAGGAAAATTTAATAAGTAAACATAAACTAAATATATTATCATGGTGTGAATGAAGAAACAGAGCAGGCTGCAAGAGTCCAGAGGGAAAATCTGAAAAGAGAAAATGGGGGCTGGATGGCCTGTGTGCATCAAATTGTCTGCAGGCGAATCTATTCGCCCTTGCTTCACAAATTACACATATTACAGACATTCTAAAGAATAACTGGATTAAGCATATTCAATAAAGTGATCCATGGCACTGTGTCTTACTGAGCTCACTGGCTCTCTACATCAGCCCACAGAGGCAGGAATGCAAGGCAGCCACAACCCCTTCCCTTGTTCTTCTCATAATCCTCCTTTGGGCAAGGTCTTGATGGCAACCAAAAGCCAACGAGGCCAGAACCAAGAACAATGGATAACCATCAGAAGTACAAATTACAGTACAATCTCTCTTGCACCCCTAACTCCTGCCAAAATATGTACTATTGGAGGCAAATCAAACCAGATAATAAAGGGTGACTGGATCAACGAAAACCCGTCACTTCAGGAAAATCAATTGAAAGACATGTCTCTTCAAATAGTACCTTAGAATAGAAGACTTATCTACTTTTCTTCTCTTTTTATGGTCTGTCCTTCACTTACTACTGAGCTTTTGCACATTCTTTTGCACTTCTCAAATTCTGAAATGGTCACCCTCTTCTAAGTTAAAGATGAGTCACATATTTACTAGCCATTCTTTAGACTATCCCACTAGCAACAACTTATTCCAAAAAATATTCGTGAATGCCATTTTTCTACATTAGCAACCAGTAGGACACCTTCAACAAATGCAAATTAAGCGACAAATTGAAAACTAATCATTGTACAAATGTTGTATTTCACTCAGACTGGTTAGAGAGGAATGAAGTCATGGATTCAGGCTATCTGCAGTGGTCTGATGGAGAAAGTGCTCTACCCAGACATTTTACATCTGTCTTTTGTAAAAATAAGAAATAAAAATAAAAAGGAAAGAGTGGTATTCTTCTATCTCCCAGAGGAAATACAATGGACGGATGAGATGAGGAAGGATGGATAAGTGGTCATGATACAGATTACCAATAACAGTAAAGTTTATCTGATTATTCTCCGCTTAAGAAAATGTCCTAAAGAACGCAGTAATGCTGGTTGGGATGCTACTTATCTGTTAATTTGTACCTTTTTTACTTTCCCTAGATGCATATCTTAAAAACAGGACAATGTTAATAACTTAGCCTCCTCTACCCCCCACCTAAGCATCGTTTAATCAATCTCATCTATTTTCATTCAGTTATTTCATAAAGGTAGTAACTGCCACTCTCTAAAACTGCCTTTTGTTAGCAATTAATGCTTTGACTGGTCACAGTTAGCCAGTTCCCCAGAAACAATCTATAAGTCCAATATCAACAACAAAACAGTGAGAGTCCTACAAAGTCCTTGGTTCTTCCATTACCGAAAGTATGTTTCCCACCCTTACAGCATCACCTTCTAAATAAAACAGTAAGAAGCTACAATTCAAATATATCTTGCTGCTATCCATAAGCCCAAATCTTCACTAAAGATCATCTTTCTCATGTTGGACAAGCAGAACACTGAAAGTTCGGGAAAGGCTTTGTACCTTCCAAATCTGGGTTATGGAAATGGAATTTTTAAAAATATTTCAACCCTATTTACAAATAGGCTATAAATCGAGAGTCTCAACACACCTATCTAAAGGCTAGACTTTCATCTCAGTGAGTAATATATATATAGACAATCAACAGTTAGCCAGAAAAGCTGCTAAGGGGGTGGGGGAGTATTTATTCGATAGAATCATATAACCAATACTTTTAAAATCAAAATAGTATTAGGTTCAGGCTACAAATATTTCAAAAGGTTAAATGCAATTGATTCTGAATCAGACATCAAATCCTAGATATGTCACTTGCTAGCTGAATGAACTATCCCAAGTTACTTAATCTCGCCTGCCTCAGTTTCCCTATCTGTAAAATGGTAAATACAATATCACTTTTTTAAAAAGATAATTCATGTAAAGTCCTTAGTATTGGGTCTAGCGTGAGTAAATGATAAAAAAAAATAGGTATTATTTTAATCAGCAAGCCCCCACTCATTAATCTGCTTGACATACTGCATGAACCATGGTATCTCAGCACCAGGCGAAATAAATGACTGAATACAAAGATCTGTGTCCCTAATCTTAATGAGCTTGTATTTGTGATGCGAAGACAACACTTCCTGTTATGTTAGAATATCATATACTCTATTAAGAATTCAAGAGAGAATTTAGAAAGTCCTAAGTTTAATTTTTTTAATAAAAAAGCCATTATGTACTAGGCTGAAGACATACTCCACAGGGGAGAGGTTAAAAGACGTAAGTGAATGACTCAGAGAAGGGTCTGGAACTACGCTGTTAAACCTTCAAAAGGAGGAACTTCACTTTACTCATCTATTAATCCAGCAGCTTCCACAGTCTCAAGAACATAGCATGTACTTAATAAATGTTAATGGAATGAAGACATGCCTTAAAGCTTCCACAAAACCCCCAGGACTTTACACAGTGAGCAAAAAGGAGGCACTTAATCGGTATTTAATTGATTAACTTCTACATGTCCACACTTGTTTTCCTTTCTCTGATGTTCTCATTTGAGTAGTAAGCACCTGGGAAAAGCTCTACCCACACACCTGAGTACCCTGAACCTGGCCAGAAGATGGTTACCAACAAACTGAAGAGAGAGCAGAGCCCAAACACAAGCCTTGCGCAGCACCTAAAACAGGACTTAACTTTTTAAAAAAATGTTGATAAAAATCATCTGAATTTCAGACAGAATTATCTATTTGATTCTGCATAAGGCATCTCAGGAGGTGTAGGATAGATAGTCCTTAATTGTCCTGAAAGAGCTAGGATTTATTCTTTAGGAATTATGCACTTGTAGCTTTTAGAAAACCTGGCTTAACAAAATGTCATAATTTTTTTTCCTCTGAGAACAAATCAACTATAAAAAGAAGTCCCCATGTCAGCATATCAACAGTTTTGCATTTGAATTATGTTGTCAAGTTCAAAACAATGAAGTGAAACTTAAAATCATTTAGGCATGTGGCAATTAAGAGCACAAGCAATGAAATGAGGAGATAAGGAGACAAACACCACCTAGGAAAAAAAATTAAATAATACCACCCCAGTTAAATGCCTATTTCTCCCCAAAGATCTTAACCTGCACAGGATACTTAGAAAGACTCACATACAATGTAATATTATATCCATTTCTGCTCCTATTCCTGCACTGAAATATTTATAGAGTGCTCAGTATTTCTGGAGTAAATTATACCTAGATCTCAATAAAGCTGAAATCACCTAAATTACCGTTTTTGTTCAATTATTTGGAAGGATGGAGAAAGGAAGCTTGACAGAATAAAAAGTTGTATTAAGAAATGGCCATTTCACAGCTATAATTGCATACCTTAGTGAATATTGATGCCTTGAGGGTTATACGCAGTCACCACAGCTATTTTTACCAAAGCCTTCAAATAAAATCCAAATCAATTTATGTTATGTGACTCTACACATTATATTTGGACACGAAACATAAGCCAAGTAATCTATTGGTTTATATGTTAGGAATAACATATGAAAACACGTATGAGGAGTATGTTAAAACAGAAGCACAGTATAGTGTTAAGCATATTGTCATGAATACCTTCTAAGTTGAATCAGATACTCAAAATTCTAGAAAAATTCTATGGTATGCCACAAACTCTGGAAATGTAAAGGTCCAAATTCTTTTTTTAAAAAAATAAAGTTCCAAATTCCAAATCACTGTTGTAGACTGAATTTTTGTGTCTCCCTCACCCCAAGTCTTATGTTGAAGCCCTAGTGTGGCTATATTAGGAGATGGGATCTCTAAGGAAGGTATTAAGGTTGAAAGAGGTCCTAAGGATGGAGGCTTGATCTGGTAGGTGCAGTATCCTTATAAAAAGAGACACTGAAGAGCTTTCTCTCTCTCTCTGCACATAAACACCCAGGAAAGCCCATGCGAGGACACAGTGAGAAGGTGGCTGTCTGCAAGCCAGGAAGAGAGGCCACAGCAGAAACCTATCCTGCCGGACACTGATCTAGGATTTCTAGCCTCCAGAACTAGAGAGAAATGTGAGAACATACACTTCTGGTGTTTAAGCCTCCCAGTGTATGACGATTTGTTATGGCAGCCTGTGCAGACTAACCAATCGCTGTTATTATAACTTCAAGCTGGGAACCAGGAGGAGTCCTATCGCAAATTTCGTACATTAGTTTGAGGCATTCTACCTGAAAAGCGCTCCCTCCCCATTCGGCAGTCCGTTTATGGAACAAAGTGAAAACTGCCAGCAGAGGGCGCAACACACACACACACACACACACACACACACACACACACACACACACA